>NC_142590.1:47165700-47523700 GCF_965207765.1 Zootoca vivipara
GGAAAAATACTTTATGCGACCCCAAGTGAATTCTCCCTATATTGAGTAAACCTGGATTTACTGGCGGGGGTGGTGGGGAATGCATCAAGTTGTGTGTTGTAAGGTCATACCCTGTATGTAGTACACAAATTAAATGGGAATGCAAACGGCTGCAAACACACAGTAAGCTCCAGCATGCACAAGCTGTTTGTGCAATTAAAGTGGATTAAAGTGCTCTGTTGCCCTTGTGCAACAAATCCACTTTAAAAAACAACAGACCTCTTGAAATCTGAAAAGTGATAAGGACATGATTGGAAAAGAGTGGGATAAACAAATGATCAACAAAAGATGTGTGAACATCTCACAAACAAATCAAGACGAATGCTCATTGTCATATAACCACTCAATAACAAGTCAGTATGAATGCTCAACAAAGACCAGACTACCGTGTAAGCTTTGAATGTTGAATAAACACTTTATCTGGAGGAACTCAAAGCTCATGGTTTTTAGATCTTTTATTCATTTTGTACTTCTTCCTTCAGTTTTCCTCTCCAACCTGATGTCTTGGCTTTAACTATGATTCTAATCCGCTAGAATGGAATCCTGATACCAAATTAGTTTCTGAAGGCCAGATACTGTACTGCAAAGTCCACCCATACAGTTCATGTGTGTGTGTTTGCCCACGTTAACTGTAATACAAAGGAATCTGCATTCACAGCCACGGAGTTGAAAGGCACCAGCATTTCTTAAGGATAGGGAAGCACCCTGAAAATTATTGTGCCATACCCATCCTACCCACATCACCCGCTTCTTACCATGGAGCAGGTCTCCAGGATTCTTGTGTCACCAACTGTGCCATGGCATTCCTCCCTTTCTTTTACAGTATCCTGAAGCAAAATGAAAGATGCCTGGTACTTCAGGGTCTCCAGCATGCTCTGGGTATGGTCTGTGGCATCAGGACATCCCTGCAATATTGACAAGCAGGTAAGCAAGATATACAGTACATCTGTATATAGTGAAGAATACTGTAATCTGAAAATTCTGCATCCTGGAAGATCTTGACCAGTTTATCTGATTAAAGGTTGGCTGTATGGGATAATCTCCAGATTTTTTCAGTTCCACTTCCTACTTTTTTTTTAAAAAAAGTTATGCATTCTAATTATGTTCACAATAAAAAAACAATTAAAACATAACTATTGTACAGAGGCTAACTCTTCTAATGGTTGTTATTTATATATGATAATGAACACTGTCATTAACTGTGTCTGATCCTGATCCAAGGCTCAAAAGTCAGTGAAAGGGAACTTACTTCCAAGTATGTTTGCACAGGATTGCAATTGTAGTGAAATAACTACTCCAGACATAGCCTGGATTTAACTAAACTGGATCAATATGTGATTTAGCTATTCATCTTTTTCAACACTAATCCCCATACTGATCCCTGCTACTCTAAAGGGTAGATTGGGGAGATTAACAGGGTCAACATGAGTGCAGCCCAAGTGAAGGGTTGGTATGCATAATCTCTGCGTAATTGATTTTGCCAGTACTCATTTATGCATTTCCAGTATGTCACTAACCTATGTGCAGGAAATGTCAGCTTGCTTCAGCTTTAGAGCACTCTAGTTCAAATTTAACACTTTTTTAAAACTTACATGAGATGTTGCAACTTGAAAAACATGGTTATTTGCTAACAGTAGCATGCAAAAGCAGCCTTAAATTTGAGCATCTATATACTTGGCAGTAAGTCCCAACCACTTTTCAGGTGAAGGCAAGCTGCAGAAGCTTTTCTGTCACCCAGTAGCTTAATGATTCTGTTAGGGAAAGATCTCAATCCAAACTAATTTGAATTATGATGCTTTAATGTTTTGAGGTTTCATGCCAGTAGTATGATTTTTCACAGGGATGGGCAGCCTGCAGTGGAAAGAGCCTTCTCCATGCTCCAAAATCTCTTCCCAGACATATCACCAACCTGGACCTGTCTTTTAACTCATTGATAATGCCCAGACATGGAACATTTCTGAGAAGCTTCCCTTCTCTGCATTCCCTAAACCTCTCCAGCAATACCATTCCTACTCTCTATCCTGGCCTCTTTTGTAACCTGGGTGCTCTCCACCTCTTGGATTTAAGCAGTTGCAGCATTTCCAACATGCACTCAAACAGCTTCCTGGGCTTGAAAAACCTCCACATACTGCTCCTGAAAAACAATAAGCTTCAGTATCTGGAACCCTCTGTGTTTCCTGTCCCTGGAAACCTTGTCCATCTGGACCTACAGGACAATGAGCTGTTATATTCAGATGAACTTGCTCGGTTACTTGTGGAAAGAATCCACCACGTTGAGCTTCAGGGGAATCCCTGGGTGTACAGTGCCTCCATCACTCCTTCCCGACAGGGACTACAACAAACAGAAGGTGAATCAAGCAATGGGAAGTGGGTTGTTGAGTGGACAGTACTCAGATCATGGAGCTCCCATTACTCAATGTTCAAAACAAAACAGCAGTAGGTTGCATCCAACTAAGTTCTACTCAAGAGTAAAATGGGTCTACTTTTAATAGGACTAATGTTGTAAACAACCCAGTGTGTGTGTGTGTATGTGGTTCTCTGGGTATGATAGCAGTTTATAAAAGGGCTAGTTAAAAAAAAGCAAAAACGGAAACCGGCAGAGCAGTGGCCTGTCCTCTTCAACCAGGCTGTGCGTTTGCCCATATGGAATTCTATACTGTATGCCCCTGCTAGAGGCATACAATGGGAAAACATGCACACAGTCTCTGATAATTGGTTTCTAAATAATAAGATTTAAAACTGCTGTAAAAAAGAGGATACAAAATAGAACCGATGGAGGGCAGGTTTTCAGTGTGTCACTGATTACACCCAATAAGATGTGTTCATGACAAGCTCTCTACACAACTGCAGTATTTCTGCTTATATTGGGGAAATAGAGGCTTGATTTCTGAGGAAATGTGACTGTTTTCAACAGACTGAGGAATAATCCCAGGAAACCAAGTCGATTTAGGCAGTTTTGCCTCTCATAAAACCTTCTAATATGTGTATTATCCCAATAGAATGGACCTAGGATGGAAAATAAACTGTAATCTCTCAGTGTGAATGGACACTAACAGCTTTTGTGTCCTCTAGCTGAGCTGATCCATGATTCACACCTAGAGCTCCAGACTAAAGAGATTACCGGTAGTACTCTGGACTATCAGGACCACGGACACAGAAGAAAAGTGAGGGTCCCTCGGGATGAAAATTCAGCTAACCTGACATCTAAAAATTACAGTAAGTGAAGCAAAACCACTTCCAGTGTGTCACCATTTTCAGGTGGGATTGAATAACATACCAGCAGATTCAGGTTTTAATTGATGTAACCCACCCTGGGATCTTAGGGTGAAGGGTAAAGGTAAAGGGACCCCTGACCATTAGGTCCAGTCGTGACCGACTCTGGGGTTGCATGCTCATCTTGCATTATTGGCCGAGGGAGCCGGCGTATAGCTTCCAGGTCATGTGGCCAGCATGACAAAGCCACTTCTGGCAAACCAGAGCAGCACATGGAAACGCCGTTTACCTTCCCGCTGTAGCGGTTCCTATTTATTTACTTGCATTTTGACATGCTTTCGAACTGCTAGGTTGGCAGGAGCTGGGACCAAGCAATGGGAGCTCACCCCGTCACAGGGAATCGAACCGACGACCTACTGATCAGCAAGCCCTAGGCTCAGTGGTTTAACCCACAGCACCACCTGGGTCCCTTAGGGTAAAGGTTAGGCAATAACTAAACAAATAAATGTAGATTGGGAGGTCTTGAACAACAAAGTGCTTCCCCCCCAATACTGGACTTTTTGTGGTTAGGAAAGTGATGAGAAAATGCAAAGGAAAGCATGGCATAACACTTGCTTGACCTAATGGCATATAACCTCCTTGCAAACAAAACTGTATGAGTGTTCAAGAAATAGCCAATGTCATCTAACCTCTCAGAAACCTTGGGGCAAACAAATCACGACAAACACTCAATAAACCGGGGGTCCTTCTGATGAGCTATAACACCCATTTTATAATTTTTGCATTTGACATTTTTTCTCCACCGAATCCAAGAACCATCACTCACTGGTGTCCCCCTATGAGAGCTTTCTGTGAGAATGAATTAGAGTTGCAGTCACCAGTGGAAACAGCATGTGTTAGGGATGCCAATTCCTGCTCGTTTTTTGCTGATCCAAGCATACTGAGATGATTTGGCAGGGTCGACAGAGGTATCCCATTCTGATTAAAATCATGAAGGGTAACTCTAAACCATGGTGATGAGAAATGTTTTTAATGACATGCTTCTTTCTGTGTTTCCTGCAAGGGCGTACCCACCGCGGGGCAGGGAGGGGCCGCTGCCCTACTCTAGAGGCAGGGCCGGTCGGGCAGCTGCGGGCAAGAGTGGCGCTGCCGGCGGGGCTGGTGGGCAGAGGCGGAGGACAGCCCAGCGGAGCGCGAGTTCGGCGCCCGCAGCAGTCTCTTGCGCCCGAGCCGTGCGGAGTCCACACAGCCGCGCTGTGTGGGAGGGGGCAAGGGCTGACGCTCCCGACGTTCGGGAGACCTTTGCGCATGCGCAAAGCGGGGCGCATGCGCACAGCGCGGCTGTGGACTCCGGCGGCCGCCGTGCAGGGCGCATGCGCACAGCGCGGCTGTGCTCAAAGGTCTCCCGAACGTTGGGAGTCGTTCAGCGCCTGCCAGACCGCTGCAGCAACGGAGCCTCGGATAGCTTCGCGGAGGCCGGGGCTTTGCTCCAGACCTCCGCGGAGGCCCCGATCCAAGCCTGGTTCCCTTCTCTCCCCCCCCCGCCCACCCCCAGACTTCCCTCTTCTCCTCTAGGCGGCCGCTGGTTTTCTCCCCTTCGCCGCCGTCGCTTCAGGTTTATTTTGATTTCACCTGGGCTCTGTAGCCCCGCCCACATTCCCACTTTGTGTCCCCTCCCCTCCCGTGCCTTGGCCCCGCCCCTTGCCCCCCCTAGTTTTGATCCTGGGTACGCCCCTGGTTTCCTGTTTACCAGCATTGTTGCTCACAACAGTGCTATATGAAAGTGAGGAAATCCTTCCTGATGGTGGTGGTGCTTGCAACAGTCATTTACAAATGAGATAATTAGCTGATTCTAGCTACCAGCTTCCACACAGTTATTAGCTTCTTACAATGATGATCCCAAGGCAGGCAAAAAACCTCAAATCACCCCAACCCTAAAAGAGCCAAATCTCTATGAATGCCTTGATCCACAAATGAACAAGGTAGAATTTTAGGCTTTGTTTTCCTCTAGATTAGTTAGCTGGGGCTGGATCTGCAGATTGCCTTCAGCAAACTTTCTTCGAGTCACATTGTGCTGCGTTTTATGCCACTGTTGTATTAAGCCAATATTAGATAACCTTGTAGAAGGGAAGGATCAGGCACGGCAGGGCAGTGACAGGCTCCACTGTAGTCCCTGACTCAGTGAATGAAATGCTTGCTATACTACTATGTCGACATCATTAACTTCCAATTTCAGATTGATATGCTTAGCCCAGGAATGGGTGCCATTTGCCAGGGAGAGTAGCTCCTATCTCCAATGACCTGCCGCTGTACTATTTTCCTCAAAGAAAGGACATAGGACTATGGTTTTCCCCTGTTCACACCTATTAAGAAAAAATACAGGTGTACCATGCAATTCAATGCATGTTTACTCACTTCAGTGGGATTTATTCCCAAGTAAGTTTTTACATAGGTTTTTAGTCAAATATATTTCCTGAATGAGAACATTGGTAGTGAGTATTTGAATTATGCACTAGCTTTCCTTTCCTTTGCAGCCTCTACTACCACACTTCCCCCTGGAAAAGTTGCTCATAGCTGGCCATACTTTGCTGCATTTGTGCTTTCGGCTATCGCCATCTCCATTGTGATTGCGTTGGTTGCTAAATGCAAATTGTTCCAGAGGAACCGTGCCAGCTACAACCATCAACGGCTGCCTGATTCCCGCTCCATTGGAAGCAGCCATGCTGAGGAAGCTGACATGGATGTGGCCTATGAGAGGAACCAAGGCATCCCTAGAGTAGCTGGGTGTCCTGCAGAAGATGATGATGGTTTCATTGAAGATAACTACATTGAACCCAATCAAGGCTTGCAGGAAGAGGAGGAGGAGGAGGAGGTGGTGGCAGAGGAGAAAGAAAATGAATTGGAACCCCATTTCAAACTTTGAGGGGATATTAGGAACCAAGCCCCAATTTTTCATATTCTCCAATACCATATCACCCCGTTCTCTAGGAGCTTCCAGTTATCTCATACTTGTTACAGATTCTCCTACCTGCTCTTTGGCTTCAGACCAATATCTGATCTACAACCCTTAGCTTCTTGCCAACAACTACATTTCCCCGTTTTCTGTACACTGAACTGCAGTAGCTTCTCAATACATTTCATTTGTGTAACTGTGAGGTTATCCATGGATTAGCTCCCACATTATTGTGTACTAGACTGCTGGCTTAGGCTATTGAAAGACAGAATTTTAATGAACCCAGCCCACTGTGGAAGCAGTTTTTAAGTGTAAAAAAACCCAAATTATGTGTTGTTGCCCCAGCAAACACTTGATCAGATAAATATTCAAGGTACATGAGGAAAAGCTGCATGTAGTAGAGGTGGGGAGAATGGTGAAGAACAGCTTTTCTTAAACTGATGCCCTCTAGATGTTGTTGGACAACTCCTATTGCACCCAAGCTAGTGAAGAGGAAGAGCTGCACTGATGCACTGATCCACAGAAAGAAGCCAGACTAAAAAGTAAGAAGTCCAGACTAGCAGCCATCATTACAATGTTTATGCATAGCCTCTCTCTAAAACCAGTGTCAAGTTTCTTAATTTTGTAGTGGTTCCAACATATTTCAAGATGGAGTGGAAACTGTGAGAAGAGCCTTGCTGTGAGATTTTTGGAAGATATGTTGCCAACATGTGGAAGAGAGATGTGCCTAAACAAAGAAGTTATTCTAAGGATAATACAGGAATGTGCTAGGAGGGACACTTTGTTCATTCATATCTTGTTTATGGCCAAAACTTTTTTTTAGTGTTGCCTGTGATAAGTGAGAAGCCCATATACAGTGCTGCAGGCAAGTGGTTCTAGGATGCATCTCTTGCAAACTTTGTAAGAATGAGTTCAAAACAGAAGCAGAATTACAAGGAGCATTGCAGCATCTCACTTTCTGCCGCCACTGGCATCAGTCACACCAGCAACACTGCTTGGACTGGGGCAGAGGTGTGTTTTGCTATCTAGGTTTTGTTCCATACCCTGGGCTGCACATTTGTACAACCAATGTATATAATTCCCTTATACAATCTCTTTTATCTGTGTATCAAATGATATTTATGCTTCCTGGTAAGCCATCCACTCTGTGCTTGGTATAACTGAATTGAGAACTGCCCATTACAGTGGCTTAAGAAATGTAGCAGCAATCCTTCCTCTTACTAATTTCTCAATACTGTATTCTTCCTTCTGATTGTAGTTTTCTTCAACTACCAGTTGACCACTTCCATGATTTCATCAAGTGTTCAGCTTTAGAACCTCTCCTGTTTGATGCAAGATGTTCAGATGGCAGTGCATCATAGGCCCTTCAGATTGTGTGGGCATGTATAGCTTTTTGCCAGTACTGAAACCACAATGATTTCACTACTGGAGTCTCCTGTTTCTCATGTCTGCTATCCTTTTCTGCGGATGACGGCAAGGTTGCTTCCATTGCAGCCAGGAGTTTCTCCATCCTCCTATGTGAGGGCTTTGTAGCAGGATCAAGCAAAGGAAACAATGGCACATATTGTAGAATCCGGTACTGTATAGCCTCATAAACTCCAAATCCTACCTTAGTGCAAAACAAAAAATCTTGCCCCATTTGCTGTTTCAATTCCTTCCTGATATGGCAATGTTAACCCAGTGTTGTTTGGGGTGAACTGAATAAGGCTTTGGGATCAGAGAAGGCAATGTTTCCCAGTATGTGAACATCACCTTTATTACAGTGACTGTATCAATAAGAAATTGCTCATTTAAGTGATATGAAAGTATTTTGAGGATGAAATACAGGGGAGATTTGAATGGAAATTATCTCCACCAGAATCTGTGCAGTGGTGTGGCTGTTTCATAATTAAATACACTCCAGTGTTTTTAAATGAATGAGAATATTGTGAATTTAACCCTGAAAATAGGATCATTTGGGTGTTTATTCTCTAGGTTTGTAAGATTGTACACAGTGTTTCCCCTTTGGCCAAAAAAAACATTGGGCTGCACCTTCTCTTTACCACTTCTCTACAGCAAGGGAATTCTGTGAAAATACCAAGACTCCACATTATGGCTTAATCAGATACCATATTTCAGCTTGTCATGCAGTATTGCTAGAAACAGAATAAAAAATTCCTTCCAGTAGCACCTTAGAGACCAACTAAGTTTGTCATTGGTATGAGCTTTCGTGTGCATACACACTTCTTCAGATAGTATTGCTAGAATTATTCATAGCAATAAATGACAGCCCTCATTTTTAGCTGTTTTCTCCCTGTTTGCTCAGACTTCTGTCCCTCACTGTAGACTTATAGTTCAGATGAAGAGGTGCTGGAAGCAACCAGCTTGTGTTCGATACAAAAACTGGGATATAACAAAACAAGGCCTGCAGAAGACATCTATAGCAAAATAAACAGGCTTCACCCAAAGGAGCCATGAGCTGCAGCTACTTTCATTCCCTGTAAATGTCTACTTCCATCAAGGAAGCAGAAATCTGAAGTGACAGACATCATGATTCTCCTGCAAGAAATTGTCCATGTGCAGACGAGCGCAGTGGAACTATAGAAAGCTTAATTTAAACATCTAAATAAAGTGGGCTGGGTTAGAGGCTTCCTTTTGCTGCAGGATATCTATAAAAATACATGTGAAGCTTTTAAAAAAATTGAGTCAAAGTAACCCAATTCCATCTAGTTTGACTGGAGCAAATGCACTACCAAAAGAAAGTCAAAAGAGGCAGGACCAATCAAGACATTTTGTTGCCTGAAGCAAAAGACAAGGCAGTGGTTCCCCTGTTGTTATTTTCAGGCGGGATTAAATCACCTAACGGGAATTCAGGTTGCACAATTATAGTTGATTAGAAGCTCTTGCACAACAATCGTACTTCCCCCAAAGAGGGGACTTTTTGTGATAAGGAAAGTGATGGGAAAATGCAATGGAAGGTGTGGAGTAACGCTTTGAAATAACATCATCTTACCTCCTTGCAAACAAACCAGGATGAACGTTCAATAAATAGACATCCTTACTCCATCATTGGTGATGGGACAGCATCCTCCACCACACCTGAGGGCAGCAGGCTAGCTTAGGGGGCACAGGTCATCAGATGGCCACATAGCACACACAGCTATTCTCTAACAGCTTGGTGCCACTGCTGACTGGGGTAGCACCCTCACTCAACTTAATGGTAGTAGGCTCTGATAAAAGGGACAGATTTGTATATACTGTACTAATGTTTACTAAGAGGAGCACATGAAGAAATGGCTACTATAAATGAAAATAAAATCTCACCACTCTGGCATAAAGTCTGATCACATGACCAAGCTTGCCAAGCTTGTGTTTACTACTTATGGGCAACTTCTAAGTCCCCTGTTCTCCCTTCTTATAAAGTATTCTTTATATTTAAAAGGCTTGGGTTGAATAGTCCTTCAAAGACAGGCCTCTTTCAAAAGACTGTAAAGCCAGATGTATGGTCAGCATAAGCCCAGCCCATTTTTCTGATAATGACACTTCATTTTTGTAACTTCTTGCCATAAGGGGTCGGAGGTGGGGGAGAGGAGTAACAGTTCACTGACAGAGTACAGGTTTTGTGGAAGAGTACAGGTTTTGCATTCAAAAGGTATCAGCTGAATCCCGAGTAGGGCTGGGGGAAACTGCTCCTAAAACTTTGAAGAACCACAAGCCGCCAATGAAAAAAACCCCAATTAGGTGGACCAAAGGTCTGGTTTTGTACACGGCAGAGTCCTATGTTTCTACTTGTTACCGAACTTTGCCGTAATAAATTTGCTAGTCTTTAAAATGCCGGGCACTAACAGAGCTAACTCCCCCTCCACGCGCCCGGGAGCCGTGACTGCTCGCGGCCAGTCGCGCTGATTCAACAGTGCAAAATGGAGCCTCTTAACTCAATCATGAAACCGAAGAGGAGGCGGCTCTGCTACCAAGATGAGCGAGGTAGAGCGCCTTCCGGAAATGACGCCACGAGGCGGAAGTCGCGTGCACCTGATCGAAGGACTACCTGCCTAAAGGAAGGTGCCTGCTATTGTGCTGGGCGTGTGCGCGTGAAGCGCTTGCAAGTGAGTGACTGCATTGTATGAGGTTTGAGGCTGGGGAATGCAAGAGAGGCACCCGCAAAAGAACCCGAAAGGGATAGAAGGAGAAGGATCGGGCCACAAGCTGCCCGGTGCTCTCGAGCTTGGCGAAGCGTCTCCTTGTCCTCGCGCTGGTGCTTTGCAATTTCCCCGATCGCGACCGACTCGCTTGCTGAGCCAATTCACTGGCACATTTCTGTAGGGCAAGTTAAATATAGGTTTTTCATTATTCTCTACTAAAACAACTCCACACACACTTCTGCCAGCACTTGGAAAATAGACCGAAAACACACACTGGAAATTAAATCTGTAATCCTAAGTATGATTGCTTGAAATTTAGCTCCCATCAAAATCCATATCACATATTTCAGAGAATGTGTCTTAGGTTGGGAGCATTAATGTCAGACCATTGTTCCATCTATCACAATATCTTCTGCACTGGCTGGTAGTAACACTCTCCCTACTCCAGCCCTACCTGGATAGGACAGGGTTTGAACTTGGGACATTCTGTATACAGAGCTCCTCTTATTGTTCGGTGATCACTCATAGCCAAGTAGATGTATTCCATGAACACAGCCTTTTTCATAACTCTTATTATTACATTTTTATTCCATTTTCTTTTTCAGTTATTACAAATATCACATATCCATAACATTCATATTACATTCCCTCTTCCCACCCCTCTTGGGCTTCCCCCAACTTCCACTTCTGATTTATTTTCCCCCTATTACACACTGCTACTGTATCTCTAAAAATACATCATACCTGTATTATTTCCTTGTTTTCTATCTGTTTCTATTACTAAAGGTGTGAGTGTTTATTTAAATCCTGTCATCAAGTCAATACTCTTTCTTTGTTTCTGCAAATATACAATAAATGGTTCCCATTCTCTTTCAAAGTCACTGTTGCCATGAACACAGTCTTAACAGTGAGTCCGTAAGTGACAGTGGAGGCCAATCCTGGATTCACACATCCTTCCACAGTGGGGACATAGGTTTCTGGGTTGGAATTGTTCACGGTGAGGGTTTGCAAAACATGTCTTCCTCTTAGCTCGTTTCTCCCTTTCATCCTGAGTTCGAGCGACTTTGAAGTCCATGACAGCAGCTGCCCAGCCACTGAACTAGGGCTCTTTACCATTATTCCCCTTTCAGAGGTCTAACATGGGGCAAAGTTCTCTCCCTGCACCCCCCCCCCCAATATTTTTTCTGGTTCCATTGTTGTAATCTACGCATGGCTTTTGTGCTTTTTCCTAGACTGAAGTTCTACACTGGTGCACGAAACGTGTAATATGCCAAAAGCCCATCTCTGCTTGCTTATGTTTGACCAAGTGTTATTCTCTCCAATCCCTTCTCCAGTTCCCTTGTGCTACAGCACTGACGGCGGTAATTTTATTTCCAGTTCCTTTGGCTCCCTAATCACAAATCCTTATTTATATTACTGACTGCAGTCCTATCTACATCTGTTCAGAAGTAAGCTCCATCCAGCAGGACTTACCTTCTAGGTGAGTGCATAGGGTTGTAGTCTTGAGTTACATTTCCACCTCCCTTTCAACAGCTCTTGGAATTAGTAGGCAAAGAACTAGCTAGGTTTATTGACACAACTTCTAAACCCACCCACCTCCGCTTCATAGCTGTTGCAAGACCCAGTTTGGCCATGCTGATTGTCTCTTGTTCTGTTTGTAGACCGACCAGGTCGACCAGACAAGATCATGGCAACTCAGAGTTCCACGTCCCTGCAGGATTTGATTCGGGAAGATTTTTTGAGTTGCAAAATCTGCTACGACCTGTATGTGGTGCCCAAAATCTTGCCATGCCTGCATACCTACTGCCAAAAATGCCTAGAGCCCTTGGTAGAAAATGGGACCATACAGTGTCCTGAGTGCCGTCTGCAGTCGGAATGTCCTGGAGGTTCTGTGGGGCTGAAGACCAATTTCTTCATCAATGGCCTCTTGGAACTGTTCCAGATGAAGCGCAACAAGGACCTAGAGTGCACAATCTGCTCTAGTGCTCAGAAAGTTGTGGCTGCCACTGCCCGTTGCCTGGATTGCAAGGATTTATTGTGCCAAATATGTTCCCAGGGCCATTGCTGCTCCCGCCTCACACTACACCATAAGGTGGTGAGCCTGGAAGAGTTCCTTGCTGGGCATTATGACACTGAGGTAAGAGTCTTGCAGGAAATGTGGTGCCAAGATCACCCACAGGAGGCGCTCCGTTTCTTCTGTGATACCTGCAGCATGTCCATCTGCAGGGATTGTCGCTTGCTGGACCATTTCCAGCACAAAGTGGTTTCCATGTCCAGTGCAGTCCAGCGGGAACGACCTACTGTAGAGCAGTTGATCAACAGCTTGCAGGGAACAATTACCTGCATCTCTGAACAAGAAAAAGCTGTGGAGGAGGCAATGGACAAACTAAAAGTAGAGAGTGAACGTGTCAAGGAGAAGATCTGCAAGTATGTGGAAGATATCACTACTTACATCTTTGCCCAGAAGGAATGTGCTTTGACAAAACTGAATGTCTTCTTAACAGAACAGCTGGAGCGTTTTTGTTTAGCACAGAAGGAGCTGCAGAGTCAGAAGGACAAAGCAATGAATACTCAAGAGTTTTCTCAGCGTATTCTCTGTGTTGGGAAGGACTATGAGATCCTTCACCTGGAAGGAATGATCAGGAATAGAGTTGAGGAGCTTCGGGCGCACAGACTGCCACAACTCCAAAGTCAGATTCCAGAATTAGCCATCGCCTGGGATGAGCCACAGCAACTCTCTGAAGCATCAATTTTCAGTCTTGTCTTTCCTGGGGAGCAACCCACCAGAGATGTGCAGCAGTTGGAGCTGGGCAGTGAGTCATTGACGTCTCTGGGCGAGGAGAGTGGGGAGGTTACAGGCACTCCTTCTGATTCAGATGAAGACTCCTTCACAAGTGAATCTGACTCCCACTCTCAAAGCTCTTCTTCCTCCACTGGCTGCAGCAGAAGAGCAGAGTATGCCTACAGCTTTGACCAAGATCCACCCCACACCAAACAAAAGCCTAATATCACTGGGATTTCTTTCATGCATCACAGTGGTCAAGTCGTCCTTTTGGATCAGGCAAATGCTGAGATAAAGCAATATAGCTACGGTGGCGACTCTGAGGGGGTGATTCCTTTGCCTACATCTGATTCTGTCTTCTATGGCATCGCTGTGTGTGGAAAGATCCTGGCCTGTTCCTCAGAGACTCATCTTTTTTTCCTGAATCTTGATGGATTGGTCCTGCGTAAAGTGCAGATGAGGGGCTCTGCATTGTCCTATCCCCTTGCCTCATATGGAGACTCTTATGTGGCTGTTAGTGAAGGAACTCTCTGTTCCATCTCATTGTACAGCCCATCTGGGGCATGTGTTGGCAGAGTCCGGCCAGACAACTATTATGGGGGGAAATTCCTGTTCATTGCTGTAAATAGCTGGGAGGAGTTTGTTGTCTCAGACTTCATTAAGAAACAAATTGTGGTCATGAAGAAGTCTGGGATTGTTCTGAATGTGCTTAAGCCCTCAACCTCACTGCTGACCAAGCCATTTAGTGTCTGTGTTGATGAAGACAGGAACATTTTTGTGATTGATCAGTTCAAAGTGATACAGTTCTCGCCAGATGATGAGACTGGGAAGGTCGTGTTCAGTGGCCAGTGTCCAATGGGAAGACCCAGAGTCTTGGCCATTGATAGTAATAACCTCTTTATAGCGAGGGAAGATGGAAACACTAATGTCTTTTGGCTATAGCTCATTATTCTGAAGTTCTGAGCATCTTTCTGGAAAGATGCTCAGGGAGACTGTCACTATTGTGTTAACTAGATATTGAGATGGGCTTCAGCCTTTACTAGACCTGAGATCAGACCTTGGGTAAGAAATGCTGTTACACTCAGATGAATATACATTGCTGAAATCTTCCTGCTATTGTCAGAGCCTGACTTGAGAATAACGGCAGTAGATCAAGATCTTACATGTACCTTTAAACTATGGTTTGCATTCACACAATTTCTATGATCTGGTCTTTGTTCAAACCTCTAGAGTCTGCTGCTTCAATGCAGATCTCAGTTGAAGGGCTCATGAGAAGAAGGGGCCCGACTTTTATTTGGAACCAACATTCCTACCTTCTCTGACATTGTGGTCATAGGAAATCTTATAGATGCATCAGCAGGCTTGGTCCTTCGTTCAGTGAGCAATAGACCAGCTATTCCTTTTTTCATCTGATAATTCAAATTCAGGCATCAGGGTTAGTGCTGAGGTGGTCTCTGTCCTACCATTATACTTACAAAGACTATACAGACTTATAACATTCCACTTCCTTCACCTGCTGCTGTGTGGACCAGGAACTATTGTGCCTTGCCATCAGATTGAATTTTTTTGAGGGGGCAATATGAACAAGCAACGTAGCTTCTAGTGTAATTTAAACAGTAACATGCATTCAGTGTGTAGTTTGTGGAAATGTGGATGTGTGTTTTCATGTTCATCTCACAAACATTTAATGCTCTTGCATAATCCCTGAGTACCCATGGAATTGTAGAAATTCAAGAATTCTCCTTGCATACATGTTCCTTACTCAATGCCTAGTAAATATGCTGTCTTTGCTAGGGCTTGACAACTCACTGGCTCACTAAACAAACGTGGAGGTGCTGAGACCAGGAATATTGTATTCCAAGCTTTTTATAGGCACACAGCTCAAGGCCCATGTCTCAAGATCCATGCAGGTGTCACCTATGAATGTCTATATGCACATCTAGTCGGCACCGAGATCCGTAGTTGGTGAGCTACTGTCTAATCTTCCTGCTATTCATTTTGGTAGTAAAGTAGTCATCCAATTCCCCGACTTCCCACTTGTATGCCCAAGGATGCACAAATGACTAGTCTTGAAGACGCACTTGAAAATGTAGATCCCAATTTCTGCAGGCGCATGTATTGGGAGGTGGCCTTTCTGCTGTCTTTTAACACAAGGCCAAAATGGTTCCTACAGATCATTCCCTTTTTGACGCAAGCTATGCTGTAGATTTCCTTTGATAACTCTGCTTGGGAAAGTTGACTAGACATGTATTGTCTGGGGAAAGAAGACCAAAACTTAAAGAGTAAAGGGACCATATGCTGCCTGCAAATCTAGTTCCTGTTATATCTAGTTATCCTCTGATTAAGCAGGGAGGAATTTTATCAGCCTCAACATCCTGCACCTATGTTAGGCCCCTGAGCCTTACGCTCCATCAGTTTTACAGATACTATGGCATTGTTCAAAGAGCAGTGGCCCAGAGGTTGGGGAACATGTGGTCCTGCAGAGGTTATTTGGACTCCAACTCCCATCAGCCCTGGTTAGCATGGCCAATGGTCATGGATGTTTGGAGTATTCATCCAACAGCATCTGGAGAGCCACAGGTTCCCCATCCGTGGTCTATAAAATAGGTAACTGTTGAAGGTATGAAGAGGAGTGCAGGTGCCTCTGCTGAATGCCATCATGCCTTATGAGGAGCCAGGGTCAAGGGTACCCCATTGTGCATTACTTAAGGAGTTCTTAAGGAGCTGTTAACATTTCTTCAGTATATGCTTTTGATATTAATAAAATTGAATAAATAGCCATTTTGTTGTACTTCTAATCTCAAGTCATGTGCCTTGGAGCTGGTTTGTAGACAGTGGAAAAGTGCAAGTCTCAAATTGCCTACTAACTTTTCACAAAGAGAGACACTATGTGCATCTTTTTGCATATTTACTCAGAAGTAAGTCCCAGTGAGATTACTTCTAAGTAAGCATAGAGGTTTTTGCTATGTTGGAAAAATCTTGACATAGCTGCCAAGTTATCCCTTTTTTTCAGGGATTTTCCATTATGCTGAATAGGCTTCCTCGCGAGAAAAGGGAAAACTTGGCAGCTATGAATCTTGAAGGATATACTGTGGCATATATTTTACTGAGTTTTTGCAGTAGATCCACAGTCTTATATGGATGCCTAATCCTTGGAGCATGAAAAAGTGTTATGTCCTTGGCTTTCACCTTACTTTGTGTGATATAAAGAACAGGAATATGACTTTGGGGTCTTGGACTTGTAAAGTGGGGTTTTTACCTTAAGGTTTAATCACAGATGGTTTCTTTGAGGACTTGTGAAGCACAACTTTGATGGCACTTGTAGTGTGGGGGCTCCTAGGGCAGGGGACATGGAAACATGGTCTATTTGGGATGCCAACATATTCACTAAGGTATCCTAAGGAAATCTGCTATGACAGCACCTGGACCTGAATAATAGGTGCACTTTTAAGTTTGGGCTTTGAACCAGTTTGGTGAATAACTGCATGTAGTCCACACTCCTAGCAACAAACCCACTACAATTTCTATACTTTATTTCACATTGGTTTTCAGTGCACACATGATCAAATGAGATTTAAAAGGGGGAGGGAGACTGACCCAGGCATCATCATCATTCCCTAGATACAGCACTGGGGGAGCTGACAGAGGCATTAATGGATGAGACAAATGTATCCTGCTGCATCACACTGCAGTAGAATAATAATAATCTCTTGCATCTCATTTCTTCTGTAGGTGACCTCACTACCACCATAACATTTCACACATGTCATTTCCTTACATCTCCTGTAAAAGAAACTTGAGATTTTGTATTTGGAATGAAAAAAACAAACATTAACTTGTGCCTAATTTGCATTATTTACTGTTGAGTGCAGAATCTGGAGTTTCTTTGTACAGAATACCTAGATTCTCCAATTGGCATACTGATGGCATACCCTGTATGGTTTGTGTTTGGTATAAGGGCAAATTGTGAAGGTGTAGCCTTCTGCCTTGCTGTAGTATATCATGGGAGACATTGCCATGCTTCTGCTTCTATTATAAGCCTTTCAGTGATCCCGGCCCTTTAAAAGAATTATATCAGCTGTTGCAAATACTGCCCCTTGCTCTGCCTGTTGAGCATCAACTCATTCAGGGCAGAGTCTGTGGATTCTGGGCTCCTTTATAAATCAGGGCTTGGGGGTCACCTCAAGTTAAGAATTGGGTCAAGCTAAAGAGATATTGTTACATTAGTGTGGGGAAACTCAGTTGGGCACAGTTGTGGTCATAAAATAAATTGTACCCACTGATTTTTTTGTATCCACATGTGAGTCTTACTTGAAGACCTTTTGGGAAGGTGCTCTAGATGGAAACTGACAGACAGAGCAAGCCTACATGGCCATAATATATGCTGTTAACTTTGGTGATTTCCCTTACAGAGAGGTCTCTTGAGTAAGCAAAGTAGTTATTAATTCCTCATACTCTATGAACTAAGTCCCCCAATGCCAGCTGTATTTGCCATCCATACATTGATGCTCATCTTGTATACATGCACACATTCCTGGTATCAGTTTCCAGTCTTGTTTCTAACCCTGAGTATCCAGGGGCATTCAAGCCAGGAAATGTCACTCCCATCCAGGTATCCTGCTATCAGGCTAGTAAAGGTGTGTGGGTGCATGCCTGCCACTGTCTTCACTGTTCCGGTGAGGACAATAAAACTGTTTGGAGATATGCTCCATGCAGCTTAGTTCTCCCTCATCCTACATGTAACTATCCATTCAAAACAGAACTGTATGCATTCCACGATAATGACAATCACACCACACAAAAACAAGATTTGGGCACCAAAGTCCATTTCCCTATAATTGCATCATTCATTTTTGTAAAAGTAAGTAGACCTTGGGGCTGCAAAGATAAACATTAAGAGATTGGGGTAATGCCTGGTGCCACTTCAGAAATGTTGGGGGAACTAATTAGTGAAATGAATGTTTGTGTATGAGAGAGACACTCTTAACTATCCAAATTGAACAGCCTCTAGTACCATTTTCACTATTGTGCTAGAAAAGCCTTTCTTTGGAACGATGACTGTTTCCACACCTTTTATCTCCCAGCATTCAGTAGCGAAAACATCTTTATGTGTTGTGGTCTCTGGCCAACAAGCCCAGGCTGCTATCTTGGCAGCACAGCTCAGCAGCAGAAATTCCGGCACATTGCTGAAGACAGGAAGACGCATCTGGGCCAGGCTGGTTGTCGTAAAGTGCAAATGCCAGTCCAATACGAGAGTTCAACCCTGCCGTTTACTTGAGGGTTAAATGAGATTTGCTGTGCTAGAGGTAGGAGCGAGCTGCCGGTCGGCTGAGATGTGTCCCGAGATGGTGAAAAGGTTGCTGTTGTCCCCAGCGCCCCGGTTCGGAGGTACAGCTGAGCAACAAGAAGTCCACATCAAATAGAGCAGCAGGCTGAGCAGGATGATAGCTCCAGAGGCTGTGAGCACAATGCCACTGACGAACATGCTGGCAAAGGGGCGTTGGGCAGTTGGGTTGCTGCCAACGCTGGTGGTGGAAAGCACAGTGAGGACTGTGCCACACACCAGCAGCACCAGGGCTGTCAGCAGCAGCACGGCACAGTCCGAGGCACCACCGCTCTTCAGCAGTGCAACTTGCTCTCGGCTGCGAATGCAATTCATGTCCTGGATGGCTGAGCTCAGCAGCTGCTTCAGCAAGACCAAGAGCGCCAGTAGGCAGAGTGTTGTGCCCACTGCCAGCCTCCATTCCCCAGAGCGGCTGCTGGTACTATAGAGCAGTGCAATGCCACCTACCCCACAGGCAAGGATCAGAGCCACAGCTACCCCATAGCAGACAAATGACTTTCTGGGCTCCTGGAACCACCATAGCTCCACATGTTCCTCCAGGATGTTCCTCTGGATCCGGCTGGCATTGGCTGGGGGTCTGGGCACACCCAGCGGCTCTAATTCAGGCATGGTGGATACTGGATTGGCTCCTACATAAAGGTGGGTCGGGCAGATGGAGCTGCCGCTTCAGCTGGCAAGCCTGGATGGGTGTGACATTTCCCAGCAGGAGAGGGCAGCACCCGTCACTTTTTCTTCCTATGTGAGGGAGCAGTGCCAGAGCCAAAAGCCTGCAGCCCGTGTATTACTGTATGCTGTCACAAGTGCAGCACAGGAGAAATGTAGGACTCCTCTCTCTTGAAGCCAAAAGTGAAAAGCTGCTTCAGCCTTGTAGCTCATTTGCTTCCAAGCTCACGGGGATCCTGGCACATATCTGAAAAAGAAATGACAAAAGGTTACGAAATGAAGATTGCCTCTAGAGAGGAGAGGGATCCACCTCCTTTCCCTTGAAACTCCACTCCCGGAGTTCCAAAGAAAAAAAGAGTCACGAGGAAAATGCCACTCCCTCTGGGGTCAGCTAATGTCCATGCAAGTAAAACCTGCTTTTTATGGGCAGGGCTGTTCTGTCCATGCCTTAGGAAAATAAATCAAAATTCTGCACTTTGCCAACCCTAGCTCCGCATGCCAAGAAAAGCAGAATTCTGCTTTCATAAGTAAATTGTAATTTGCACTTGAATTATCCATATGAAAACAAACAAACCATTTGGACAGATTTTTCTCATTTTGCAGAATTCAAATCATTCTGTCATAGTGAAGCTCCAAAACTATACAGGAAATGCGGTTCTCATCTCTGCCTTTATTGATTTTACCATGTGCTGCACACCCATCTTGAGGACAATGTTATCTTCAAAGTGCTTAGAATCATTTTGAAAAAGATGAATGCTGTTATTCCTCAGGATTCTGAGTTCTATTCTCTGTGTTAACATCTGTGCTAGAGTGAGGCAATTGCACCCAGCTTTGCTTACAGCACAAAGAAGAGAGATGGAAAAATAAATAGAATTGGGCAGTTCTTTCAGTAGGTTAAAGGTAAAGGGTGGGTAGCCAAAGCAGAAATCCAAGTTTTGTGATTTCTTCCTTTAGTTTATTTTTTCATATTTAAAATATACAGGATATCATATGCTTTTATCATTGGAGACATCCTCCAGTCATATTACTGTCACAGAAGCAATGAAAAAACAAAACACCTTATCCAAGACTGTTCAGAACTTTCCAGTCAATGTTAAATAACTGTCAGAAGACTGCTTCCATGCCCCTCCATATTTGAACAAAGATTCTCTAGACAAATATGCAGCTCTCTCACTTAATCTGTTTTAGGGGTATTCTTGCTGTTTTGCATGTACAGAAACCTGCACAGGGTCTTATTGTGTGTGGAGAGAAATAGCAAATGGAGAAATCCACTTTACATGTATATTTTTCAGCACTGGATGCTGCTGAACATAGGTACATATCTGCTTTCTTGGTCCAGTGCATTTGGTTATTACGTCATTTTTGTAGTAGTTGCATGCAACACTTTGTTATGAATAACTCTCTGGATCGGGGCCAAAGATGGCCTTGCATTAAATCCAGAACTGCTGAAATCACAATAATAATCATCTTATTTGTATGCTGCCTTTCCACAAAAGAACCATTTTACAAGAAATAAAAATGAACCACATCTGAAAACCAACTGTTGTAAGAATAGTTCCATAATAGCATAATAAACAACAGCACAACTGCAACTCTAAGAACATACAAAACACATTTCAGTACTATAAATATAGCAAGGGATCTTGCTATAAAAAATAACAAGGGATCTTGGCAGTTTTGCCTTGCTCCTCCATTCACCTCTCCCAATATGTTGCTTACAGTCCCTCTTCTGCAGCAGGTTTCCAAAGGCAGGAGGTAGCTGGAAACAGGATAAACTAGTTACTAGGCTTTCTTTCAGCCAGGTCAAAGTTTGGCCAAAAAAACCCCAAACCATGCAAGTCTGCATACATATGCGCATGCACACACATACAACCTCCACATTTGATTTTAAAGGGCATAAGATGTTCCCATACAGGGTCTTTCTCATTTGGTCCATTATAGTGGAGCAGCACAAAATTGTACTGAAATCTTTAAAAAGTTGTATATTGTTGATTCACTTTGTCTAGAAATAGATTAAAGGGTTTAGAGGTGTTTGCTTTCCAAACAGTAACATCCTTATAGCCTTATAGCTTTTCACAGCAGTGCAGTAAGGTTTGTTGGTACAATAGCACGCCTAATGTAACCCAAAGAAGTCACGACCACCAGGGGTTCAAGAAAGTAAAGCCTGTATGCTGGAGAAGTAGCACTGATGGCTAAATAGATTTGGGCTTGAAGAGGCAAAGAGAGAGCTGGATTTCCATATGATTTTTAAATCATCATATCCTACTTTGCGGATTTTTAGTTCATTAGTACTCTGGAGAGAATGTGAGGCAAAGTAACAACATTTATAGATGATGCAAATGGTTCAAGATGATTGTTAATAAACTGATTTTCAAAACACTTTTCAGCCATTGTGGTTTTCAAAGCTGTTCATAATATCCATGGGAAGCAAGTAATTTAAAACTTCAGGCAAAATCACAACATAAAAAAGCAGATAAAACAACAGCACAAAGTCAAAGCTTCAAAAGAGCCAGCTAAAACCAGGGGCAACCCACAATGAGAAGTTAGATTTTTGTAGTGTGCCAACACAACTGCAAGTGATTGTAAGAAGAAAGGAAAGATGTCAGTAGCAGCTAAAGTTTGCAGTATGAAAATCTGTCTATGCATATTTAGTTCATCTGTGCTTACTCCCAGGTAAGTTAATAATAATAATAATTTATTATTTATACCACGCCCATCTGGCCGGGTTTCCCCAGCCACTCTGGGCGGCTTCCAACAGAAACATTAGAATACACTAATTTGTTAAACATTAAAAGCCTCCCTAAACAGGGCTGCCTTCAGATGTCTTCTAAAAATCTGGTAGCTATTTTCCTTTTTGACATCTGATGGGAGGGTGTTCCACAGGGCAGGCGCCACCACCGAGAAGGCCCTCTGCCTGGTTCCCTGCAACTTGGCTTCTCGCAATGAGGGAACCGCCAGAAGGCCCTCGGAGCTGGACCTCAGTGTCCGGGCAGAACGATGGGGGGTGGAGACGCTCCTTCAGGTATACGGGACCAAGTTGTTACAAGACTGCAACCACAAGGTTGTTTAGGAGCAAAGTTGTGGGAATGGCATGAAGAAGAATACCTTTGTCATGTATCCTACCCTGCTACCATGCAATAAAGATAAATATTGCTTCTGTACGCTTAACACCTAGAAAAGCAAATCAGTTGCTAGAGATTATTAGGCAAGACAAATCAAAGTACCAAATACCAGGATTGCTCCTGTACAAATTCTGCCTACCTCATGAATCTTAGTGGAAGATAACAGGCCTGGTTTTTGTGCAGAAAAAAGCAACCAAAGTAAGCAGAAATATGCAATACCTTTCACATGACAGCTTATGAATGTAGGTCTACAGTATGCAGAGTAGGCAGCTGGAAAGTTGTAAGTAGTTAGGTTATAACGTCTTATCAATAAAAATCAAGAATGGTTTGGAAAACAAAAAAGGGAAATTTGGTATTTTGTATAATACTAGAGTTGGTGATCATTCCGTGAAATTAAGGCACAATTTTTAATACATGCAATATGTGCAAAAATAGCTGGTTCCTTAGATGCTCAGGGTATTCAGCATAATGAATAAATAGTAGAAGCTAGTAATCTCCAGAAAAAGTATTAGTAGCCCCAGTTGCTACACTTTCTCAACACCTGACCACAAGGGCTAAATTGATGGACCTCATTAAAGCTACCCCTGCAGTAAAGCTTCTTCCCAGTGGATACTTAAAATGAGACTCCATCTTCCACAGGGCTGATAAAAGATCCTTCTTTGAAGTGATCTTCCACATGGGGGCCTTCGCAATGACACCCCATTTCCAATGAGGATTAGGGTTGCCATATTTCAAAAAGTAAAAACCAGGACACGCTGAAGACCCCAAAATTGACTTGCTTAAGATCCAGGAGAAAGTGCCACCTTTTGGAAATTCCCCCCAGATCTCCAATCTGCCTTTGAAATCCCAATAATGCCCAGGAAAATCTGGACATATGGCAGCCCCAATGGGGATGCGTCAATGGGCCCCTCATAAGCAGGACCCCCTCTTCCAGCAATTCTAATAGATTCCACTCACTGGTGCTGCAGTCTTGGATCTCCCCATAGCAAGCTTGCCCCTGGTGCTATGATGCACCTGTCTTCTATGAGTACCAGCCTTGTCCGTCAAAGCTTAGCTGCATTAGGGCTCCTGGATCAGATTGGCACAACATCCCTCAGCTGAGCTGTGCTCGCCTCTGGTGCTGGCAGCAAGGATAGTGGCAGAGGGCAGGGATCCCACACAGTAATAAAGCCCCATTCACAGCACCAGCCTCACATGGTCCCTCATCAGCATCTGCCTCTTGTCACCAACTGGCTCTCCAGCTTGTTGAACAATAGATCCTTGCGTCAAGGCTGTCTTAACCCTTGAGACACAAGTCTTTGTCTAGGAAGAACGGAGACCTGGATGGGGTTCTAGGAATTTCTCTGTACCGGTAGTTAGTGACTTCCTCCCCATCACTGCTCAGATGCAAACCATTTATCAGTTGTCACTGCCTGTAACCACACATTAACACCTTGCTCTCCTGACTTCTCCCTTCAGGGAATCTCCGGGAAATGGCTGTTAAGTATTCCCATCATTAACAGACAGAAATGCTACTGTCCCAAGCAAGTGCATCCCTGCCAAGGCGACCTTGGAATATCTTTGCAGCCTCTACAGCTACAAACTTTATTTAGAAGGATATTGAAAATGGCAGGAACAGAACTGAAAACAGAATAATTTTCATGAGTAAATGCAGTGCTTGCTAAATCTGCATGCTGCCCCTTAATTTTCTCAAGCCACTCAGCCTCTTGCTGTTTACCTTTTGCATAGGATTGACCTGTATTTTACGTACTGTATAGTATAGTACCATTTGTGACATTAGAGCAGGAGTGGGGAGCCGGTGGCTCACAGGATGTTGCGCTACAACTCACGGCATCCCACGAGACTGATGGAAATGGCGAGATCCACAGGCTCCCAATTCCTCTTACAGGGCAGCATAAGGAACCTTATACTGTACAGCCCAAGGGCCACAAGCCAGAGGTGGCCAAGACCAGAAGCAAAAGTAGGTGGGGGGCAGAGGCGTATGACCTTTTTAGGATATGTATCTTCTTATGTATTTTGTTATGTCGTGTTGTCATTCAATATGGTTTAACAGTACTTCTTGTGTATGTAAACTTCTCCGAGGTGTTTTGGATAGTAAAGCAGTCTATAAGAGTGGATGGAACAACAAATAGGTAGGCCTCATTCCACAAGTACACACATCTCTCCATCTCCCATCCAGACAAAATAAATCAAGACAGGCCTAGGGCACAGTCCAGCCAAGCAAAAGCACAGAAGGAAGGTATGGGGTAGTACCCACACGGGGTGTAGCTTAGGGAGAGTCCCAAGGCTGCGTTTGGTGCCTGGGCCTGAGGTTCCCCGCTCCTGCTATAGAGTACACAGCAATGTGAATGACTGAAGACAGCCCTTGTGGAGAGGGAGCTTTGCATCCCGCTGTCTAAGCTGGCAGAGTTTAGGCCTAAAGCTTCTTGCACGATAAAGCATCAGCTCACTCTCTTACCATTACACATCTTTGGTGGGGAAATACCAAACACTGGTAGGAGGATATACTAAAAGCAGAGCAACACAATGCTATGATGCATTTTCGTTACGATTTTTCACTGTAAAAGCTGCCACTTGAAAGTTTCCGCAATAAATAAAATTCCTTACCTTCATCCTCTTTTATCCTTTTTAAAAGTGCCTTTTCACAAACATGGTTTCCCTGTACTGCCACTGGGGTAAGGGGGAGAAACTCTCACCTTGAGATGCGCATCCCATTGGAAGTAATGCAGTCTAGAGAAATGACACCTGCATATCTTGTCTCTGCATTGCATTCCTTTCAATGGGAGGCACTTCCATCGTGCATCCCAGCCTGAGGGAACGTTTGCCCTGTTGCTTTGGCAACAGAGGCATGCACACTCTTCCTCCGGCATCCACCTTCTTACAAACAGTTTATTCATCCCCTTTTGCTGAGGAATGTAAAAAATGGATGAAAAGGCAAGGCATCGTATCAGAGGGGCCAGAGATCTGCACAAAATGCACCAGTCAGTCAGCTATCAGGACTGAGTATAAGCAGGAAATGTGGCTCATGGGGTCAAAGGGAAGTGAGGCCTAATCATACAAGCATCTTACTGTTAAAATCCACCACTATCTAAGGCTGCACACTTATTTAGGAAGTCAGTGGGAGTTGCCTCTGAGTAAACTTTTAAACATGCATGGGTCCAGGCTATCTTTAAAATCCAGTTTAAACTCTTGTTACTGCATCAGTTAAGAGATCTGGAAGGTGTTCAGTACAAGTACCACTACTTTACAGGGAATTAAGGGGATGGCTAAAAGTCCCTGCTCCTCTTGTAACAGATTCCCCTTTATTCTGGCCAATTGCTTAACATCTAGATCAGTGGCTACTTGAGCCTTGCCTTGGCAGAACCAGGTGGTCAGAGAGGGGAGAGGCCTGATCCAGACACAGCCTGACCGTGTCAGGCCAAGCCCCGCTCTCTATCAGGGACAGAGCATGAGATCACTGTTAAAACCATAAGGAGAACAGGCTTCTTCGGGGCACGTTGCCAGCCGAGGCTGCATTGATGCAGAAATCAAAGCTCAGTGACTTGTAGGAGGGCCAGGAAGAGTTGAATAAATTCCCCCACCCTCTCCGTGCACCACACAAGCCTTTCCATTCTACCTGTGTGTGAAGTTTGAACTCCTGGAGGAACAACCGCTTGTACCCTGTGGATTCATGAGCACAGGCATCCAAGTCCATGGTTCCATCCACGTCACTTATATGCCAAGCAGGGCAAAAGAGCAGCTGTGTGCTCTAAGCGGTACTTGCCTGGGATTTGTGCTGCCGTTGGCACACGATGGCTTCTAACACACTGCTTGCTGTGTTTTGCTGGATTGCCTGCAGCCAGGAAGGGATTACAGCCAGCTTGGATTGTCAGCTATTCAGCATTAACCCATATGGGAGAGGACCTCTCACACTCCTTCTCATCCCTCCCTGCTTTTAGAACCGTAGAATTGTTGAGTTGGAAGGGACCCCCAACGGTCATCTAGTCCAGCCCTCTGCTATGCAAGAATCACAGCTAAGTCTCTGGGGCTACTGAACAAGGGCAGACGTAGAGGAATGTTTCCAGGCACTTTGAGAGCATAGAATCAGAATGGTAGAGTTTGAAGGGACCCGGAGGATCATCTAGTCCAACCCTCTGCTATGCAGGAATCTCAACACACAGCCCCTCATCCAATATGAAACCATACTAGACTCTGCTTAGCTTTGCAAATCTGCTAGCAGTTTCGCAGTTGCAATGGATGTTTCCTAGGAAGCCATTATTAAATGAAATTAAAATAATGGTGGTGGTGGTGATCAGAGGAAGAGCAGCTTTGAGGAAAGACCCCATCTCCTTTCCACACATCCCCATATCCTGAAAGTATCTGAGCAAAAGGCAATCCCTCAGGAATGCCACTAAACATAGTTGTAGGGTAACAAGGGACGAGCCGTGTGTATGTGTGGAATTTGAAGAGCTTTCAATCCCACTCCAAGCCTTGACCGAAAGGGAAGATGACAGTATGTAGTGGAGACAACCAGGTACAGGTAATTGCTAGAAGGGACATCAGCTTCACTCACCTAAAGCTGATTCTTCACAGAAGATGCTGTAGCAAGTCTTGTTTCTTTTGCCTAAGCTCTCGGACTTGCCAGGATGCTGGTATCGTCTTCTGCTCTTAGACTTGACAGATGGGACAATTTTCAGATTGTGGCCCGAGGATAAAATTAAAATCTATCTTCTTCCCTCCCTGCCTGCGTCTACCTGTCAAGCAACAGGTGCAAGTCCCACCTCCTTCCTCTGCCTGTCCTAGCTCAGGTGCTGCGTCTGATAGGCTCATAGCATACACTGACCTTTGCCCAGACAGGTACATTCTCCAGAAGGGCGGGGATGGAAAGACAACCTGCTGTTGTCCTTGGAAGCATTCCAGCCTGGTGACTGTGTGCTTGAGGCAAGCGGAAATAAGAAGGCTGATGGAGCAAGGGAAACAGGAGGATATACAATACAGGCAGAGGTAAGCAAATACAGGTTGAAAGAGTTCGGTGTTAACCCTCACCAGACAAGCTCCTTGCCAGACGGGTTCACATTTCCACCCCCTAAGCAGCGCAGTCACATTCTGACTATTGCTAAGGGGCAGCAGAGAGACATGGGGCCATTTAGGATGCAGGGTGGTGCCAGGAAAGAAACACAGCCATTCTGCATTTCTGTGCACCTGTCAGGAAGATAAGAATCTTCCTCAGACTTCTTGAAAAGAGAGCTTTTCTTTTAGCAAAGCATTTTCTTTGTGCCTAAAGCAAAGCATTTTATTGGCCTTTGAGAGAAGAAGTTCTGACTGGGCAGGATCTTCTCGAGGCCTTGGTGTCTAAGTAGTAATGGTATGGCTAGGATAGTATAATATAATCATTTCTAAAAGAGTAGGGACTTGTGGAATACTGGCTAATGAATGGATCAGACTTTGATGGACAGTGAACCCCTTACACCTTCAAAGCCTTTCCCCCCACGATGGTGCCATCAAAATAAAGTAAGTGAATAAACAAGATACCGGTACTTGGTTTTTGGATTAACAAAATAGAGAGACTAGGAACCATCTCCACCCCCTACCCATTAACTTAATGTTCCCAAATCCTTTCAGCATACAGAGGTATATTTAAATAATACTGAGTGGATAGGCAAGTACCATTGCTATGGGACACTCAATATAGATGGTGCAACACAACATTCAGTTTTTTGGGGGGAGAAGATCGCATACATTTTCTAAGACTTGTAAATGCCCTGCATTTCATGGGGTTGAAGGCTTGACTGAATACATATTTTTATCTCAATACGCCAATACTGCCTGTACTTCATTATTGTGGGGGTGGGGAAAGCTTATGATATGTGGTATTGTTATTTCCATTTTATAGAGAAATGTGATAGAGAACCATGCATATGGTCATCCAGCAAGCTCACGTCAGAGTTCAGACTTGAAAATGAACTCTACAATAGCCAACAGCAACCATCTTCTCACCAGGTCACACTATTTGTCCATTTTGTTAGCATACCCAACACACGGTCAAATCAAGTGCCACCAGGGTTTTGAGTGCTAAAAGATTTGTGGCTGATGGTGACAGCAGCAGTCTAGGATTGCTTTTCTTCCTCTTTCTCCCTACCTTGCCTAGCATTGCCATCACATACTGCAAGGCCTGTCTTCCATTGGCTTCACATTTCCTACCTACCTCGTTCCTGACAAAAAGTCACAATTCCAGGTTATGTGATTTCTAAATCATGCCGAGTTATTGGATTCTGTTACTCTTCCCTCTCTTCATTTATTGTGTCTTCCCTTACCCGAGTGTAATACAATAGCACATATTCCTTTCCTATAAGTGACAATGGTCATATCTTCAGTTGGATTTTTTGAACTTCTGGTAGGCTTCTTGCAACATAAATTGTCTGGTGTAATGCCTGATTATGTGCATGACAATTCACATTTCCTTCTGTAAATCTGTGGTACTACTTCCCACCCTGTCTTCAATACCTTTCTTCTGGTTGACTACCGATTTGCACAACTGTATACAGTATAATACTTACCCTCTCCCCTCCTCTAGAGATACTGTCTGATTTAAACAGGTATGTTTTAGCAGGAGACAAAGTGTGTGAATTGATTCCTGTTAAAAACATGTAAGTTTTATTTGGAAAACACTGGGTGAAATATGAAGACTAAGTGTGCACTAGAATGAAAAGCATGGTTTTCATAGCTATGTTGACACAAAGAAAAATGCTAACATACCTTCTTGTAAAAAAAGAAAAGAAAAACCCTACTTTGTGATGCAGGCATGGTATGAGCACAAAGGATTGTTATGCTGCCTCAGAATCCAAGACATGACAGTAAACATAGCTAAAACATCCAATAAAACCTACATTGCCATTCTGCCTCTGTTCCATGAACTTCCTCTGGTCTAGGAGTAATTTTCCAGCGAGTTCTAGACTCCCAAAGTCCCTTGGTGAGATGGTTTGTCAGCAGTGGGTTGTTCAGCAATCTTCTCTGATCAGGGTAGAGTCCACTCCTTTTGACATGCTCTCCAATTACATCTTCTGAAGCGCCTGTGTGTGCGTGCACCATGGGAAAAACTTCTCACCTGAGGGCAGCATTGCACCATTGTGGAGCAAAGGCTAAATTATTAGGGAGTGTTTTAAGCACCTGTCAGAGGAAGATCACTCCTAGCTACCTAATAATTATCAAGAAAAAGATTGATTCACATCCGCTGTCATTGCCGGAAGAATTAGTGCGGGACGTATGGAAGAACATGGGATATGAATGATTTAGGAATTGTAGACATGCATATTATTAATTAGTTCATAGAAAGCATTACATGTAGCTTACTCTGAAGAGCATCTGCCTTGTTAAGGAATCCTCTCTGCTGATCTTCTAAAAGTTTCTAAAGCAGTTACAGCAACTACCCATATAACATAGATTATTGGTCAATTTCAGAAGGCTTTTAATTCGTAAATGCAAATAATTAAGAGAATAGTGAACCTACTTGACCCAGGGTGCTGCAGAGTCTTGTTCTGGTAAGTCAGGGAAGAATAACTTGAAGGGTATAGCTTATCACCAGCACACCATAAATTGCTGAAGTGCTTTTGCTTTGTTGCCTCATGGAGGACAGAAAACAAATAGTTGTGTTGTGAAAAGGATATGTTACTAAGCAGATTAGATTACAGAACAGTCAGTGTCGGTATCAGAAAAGCAGAGGGCATATTATTGTTGCAAACAAAAGTCAGCCAGTTTTATTGCATTTTCACTGGCTGCCAATATGCTTCCAACTTCCATTCAGCGCCCTGATGCTTACCCATCAAGTCATTTGCAGCCTGGACCCCACATATCCTAGGGAATGCCATTTTTTATATTGTCCCCTATGTCAATAGCAACCTGCTTCTCAGGCCCTGCTTTGAGTACCAACTCAAGCATATCATGGCAAGCATCAGTTGCCCCAAGGTGGAATCCCCCAAGGGCCATTATTCTCCCTCTCTATTGGCATTTGGTGCATTCACATGTGCCTACAAATATATTTCTGCTTAGCCCTCAGTTCAGCCAACTGGTTTATTTGTTTGTTTAATTAGATATGTTTATTTTGTGCTTTGCAAGTTTTGTGTAACTGGTGTATCTATTTTTTTAAACACACACCACTCTTTGTACAAATGATTTGAATAAATAAATTTATCATTACTATCTAACACTCATGGGGATAGCGAGTCCTTCTTTTCCTTAGTATCTCCCATTTAGCATTATTCACACACAGTCTAAAGGTTTGTCACATTCATGCTAATAGTTAGCAATATATCTTTGAGAAGAGATATATAGGGGTGAGGGGGAAGGACTGAGGACACTTAGGTTGGGTGTGTGAGTGAGAGAGATATTGCTCATGTAAGTAGGCTCATACCTGCAATCATCCATGCACAGACTTATTGTTCTGCAAATAGCTGGAAAAACAACTCAGAACAGAGCAATGGTTCTGCCACAGAGTGTACCAACAGGGTCTCAGGATTCATCAATCAAAGTTTTGCTGCCAATGGGAAAAGATGCAACCAATTCTTTATTTCCCAGACTAGCTCAGGGGACAGAGAATGTGTAGAGTTGAGACTTTCTTGCATCAATGCTAGGCACAAGGTTCCTGTCTCCAACAGGATTTTTGCTTTGAGTTGAAACAGCTATGTTATGTGGTAGAGATAATGGCCTCACCTATGAGCAGCCAGCTTCTTCCCTGGTGCTCTGCATGTTTTTTCACTTGATTCTCCTGTTTGGAGACTTGCAACATTAGCAAGAGGCAGACAAATCTGGTCTGACTTGTTTATTGTTTCCCTCCCTATCCAGAATCAGAGATGCTAAAACAAAAACAAAGAACCCAAAGGGCCAGGGTAGGAGTGGGTCCTTGGTCTAGAGATGTAGAGAAGATTAGCTACGTTTGGATGCCTTCTGCACATGTCAATGTGATTGTTCAGTGCTGCTTCTGTCCATTTCTAGCATGGGAAGTTTTGAAGCTGATGTAGGCCGAACCGCAAGAGCTTTATCCTGCCCTTGCATTTGGTCTCGGAGGTACTTGATTTCCAGCCGCTGCATTTCAATGATCCTCTCTGTTTCCTCCTCTGGATTCAACCGTAGGATGGTTGGAGTGTGCCGATCAGGGGAGGGAGCTGGAGGAAATGGAAAAATCACATTGCTTTGTTTTAACTATAGAAAATACCCCAAAGAGATGAGCCAGGATGAGGGATAGCCAGGAACACAACAGAAAGGACAAAAAGAAAACAGGGGTTGGAATTATTGGGCAATTTCCAAGGTCTACAGCAGGCATCCCCAAACTTCGGCCCTCCAGATGTTTTGGACTACAATTCCCATCATCCCTGACCACTAGTCCTGTTAGCTACGGATCATGGGAGTTGTAGGCCAAAATATCTGGAGGGCCGCAGTTTGGAGATGCCTAGTCTACAGCAAAGAACAAGGCCCACTGACAGTTCTTGGACACTTTGTGACACTCCTGGACACTGCCTGTTCACCTGCCCCCTCTCTAAGCAGTAAGGAAGCAGTGAGAGGAGCTAAAGAACCTCTGCATGTTTTTATCCTCTCTACCTCTCTCTAGGAGGTGGTAGGCTAACTTGGGGAGTGGGGGCTCACTAACAGCATCTTGTTCAATCCTCCTTGCAGAAAAGTAGAACTGAAACTGAATGGGAGTTGGAACACTTAGGCTTTTGCTTTGCTCACAACCAGTTGTTGTGCAAAGACGACTGTTACTGTGTTAATCCCAGAGCAATATGACTATAAAGTACGTAAGGTGCCTTTTTAAATTGGATCAGCATCTACAATAGCAGAACAGAATCTCTTAGATAATATAAAATACCAAGTGAGTCTAGAACATGAGGGACTTATACATCCCAGTCAACTTTTGATCAGCCCCTCCCACTGGCAATACAGCACCACCAATGGCTGCATGTGGCCCTTGGGAACAAAACGGTTGCCCACCCCTGCTCTAGGAAAAAGGGGCCAAAAGGAAACATTTTCTGGGGAAGAGCAGAAGGGGAAAGTGAGCTGAATAACAACATGTTTACGTAAGGATTGTGTTGGTTGCTTCTTGCGTTTCATAAGGATCCCCAAGGTTGACTGGAGGTCAAGAACTTGAGTACGGGTGACCTTCAGTTCTCTCCGCAGCTCATTTATTTCCTTGATGAGGCTCACATTTTCCTACAGAAACAAAGCAGATTGTCAGAAGGTCGTTGTGGCTACTCTAGAGTAACTCCGCTTGAGTCCAGTTTGTCTTCAAAGACGTTTATTGTGCTAATTATTTACAGTGTAGAGACAGCTTAAAACATGACCTCTCATTCCAAATCAGAATCCGGCAATGGCGTATGTCTGTTCCTATGCCAGCAAAGTAGTCGGGGCACCCCCAAAACGCCTCCCCCTTGACCTGCGTTGCGGCGCTCTCCTTAATTCCTGCGCCAGAAGGAGCGGTGCCCTTTCAGTTTCCTCCCTGAGCGGTCGGTGACAGGGCTCTCCAACATCCCTGAGCTCCTGTCTGCATCTCTCTGCCCCTGAGCTTTCCCATTGTTCCTCACTATGATTTTCTCTTCCCCTCCAAGTCTCTTCCTCCCCCTCTGGCTGCTTCAGACCCACTGTTGCTCTCTGTGCTTGATGAGGTGGACGTCAGGATGATGGGGGCTGGCTCCCTGCAGGGAGTCACCCTTACACAGATGCTTTGGGATATAAAGGAATGGAGGATGCCTCTTGTGTTCTCCACATCTACCAGGCATGCATTGCCTATCTATTAAAACAAAACAGGGGTTCTCCTGACCTCCGCAGAGCCAATTTAGGGGGGCACATGGGAAAGCCTGGTTGTGCCAGTAGAAGTCCTTGTGTAGGGCTTCTGCTGATGGGACTCGTTAGGTGAATCCTACCCACAGTACTTTTCAAATCCACATTTGAAATTCTTTATTTAAACTGAAATTTCTGGACCTTCTGGACCTGGGAATGGAGCAAATAGAACTTTTTTCTTATAGCGGTTTAGAAGAGTGGACCTACCCACTTCCCCTCACAGTGCTAGTACCTGCATGATGCGCACATAGTCTGCACGATGTGCCTCGCCTTCTTTTATCACCTTCTTTTTCAGTGTTGCCAGGTTGCGCTCAAGATGCTCTCGCTGCCGTGTGTACTCTTGATGCAAGTCTGTGTCAACGCCAACAATTTCCACCTGATGAAGCAAATGAAGTGAGCTCCAAAGAAGTATGGTGGGTATGTGCTGCTGAGAGAGAAGAACTTTCACTTACCATATCTGCCTTCTGCACATACTTTTCATAGATATCCCGGATGCTCTCCTTCAGTTTCTTGGGTTCCTGGATGAGGCCTACACAGTTGTGAAGATCTGTTTTAAATCGCTTGACAAGTGCTTCCATGTCTCGTTCCTGCAGTCAGAAGAACACCAAAGCTTGATGCAGCCGAATACATTGTCTGTTGGTGAGGCTTCCTTGCTCTAGATCAAATTACTTCTCACAAATTGTCTGTAGGACAAATACTGGCCAGAGGGTACCCAACCTATCAGGACAGTGGTAGGATGGACCCTGTTAAACATTTTAAATCCCACAATACTTCTTCATCACTTGAATTTCCAGCTCTACATAGCTTGATAACCGACAGCTGAATGTATAAGTTGTCTTCAGGAAAAAGCAGAGCATTCAGTTTTAGGAGATACAAAATAATGTGAAAGCCTGAAATGAAATTGTTGTTTTACATATGCAAGTCATCAAGTCATGGACAGGCATGTGCGAAGTCACCTATTAAATTATTAGATTAGAGCAGCCCCAACATTACCTTGCTCTAATGTGAAATTTAAACACTAGATTCAGTGGAAGAAAATTTCAATTACCATTACAGAATCATAAAGATGGAAGGAAACTTTAGAGGTCATCTTAGTCTGTATATGACACCCTAAAGAAGGACCAGTTATAATTTGGTGTACCACTTTTTTCAGCTGCCATTTGACACACCTTTTGCATCTCTTTGTGCATCTCCCGGTCTGTAGCTTTCAGTTTTAGCCGTAGCTCTGATATGTTCAGTTCAAGTTGTGTGTTCTGCTTGTGGAAACGTTCCAGCTCTCCTTCCATCTGCACAGATGCATGAGAAGAGGAGAAATTTTAAAGGGGGCCTGCGGCCTGCTATGGTCTTCAAGCTGGCCCAGTTTCAGGGCTGGGAGTGGGCTGCCTAATCTGCTTCTCACCTCCTGGATCTGCTCCTTCATAGCTTTGATATCATTCTCACGTGGCTCTATTTGCTTCTTTAACTCCTTTATTTTATAATCTAGTACAAATTTGAACTTCTCCAGTTCCTGATTTTTTTTCTTTAGATCGTAAATTCGCTTCTCCTGGGAAAAATAAAATAGAGACATGAGGTGAGCAGTGTCTAAAGAGACACAGGGATCTCTTACAACTTCAACCCTACATCAGTGGAGTCAAGAGACAATGTGTGGGATGGTGGCATATGAGGAGAAAAAGGGGAAAGTGTCAGAAATATCAGAGAAGGGATAATGAATTCTAAGCTCCATCCTTCAGACTGGGAGGCAGACACAGAGAGGCATTGCTTAGTGGGTCAGAGTCTTTGTAGATTTGGACAGCAAAATCCAGCTGGGGGTAGAGGGGTGGGAAAGGAGCATAGATCCAAGCACCTCACCTTGTCTTGAATGGTCTCATCTCTTTCTTGAATCTCTCTCTTCAGCCCCTGGATGTCCTTCTCTAAGGCTTTAATGATTCCTTGCAACTTTTGCTGCTCCAACTTCATTGCCTCAATGTCACTGCAGCGCTCTTCAATCTCTTTCTGCAGACTGTTGAACTACAGAAAAAAGCATAAGGTATCTCTCAGTCTGAAGCCAGTGTCTCACCCAGCAACAGTTCCATGAGAATTGCTGACAAGAATCAGTGAAAGCTACATGGTGGGGGCATCTCCATATCCCTGTACAGCTGATGCCTTCAGGAAGCAGAGTTGATGATGGCCCATCAACTGATGGACAGCGAATTCAAACCTGCAGGATTGGCTGTGCAACCAAATCTCCCATGGGAAAGTCGGTCAAACAGCTGATTCTTGCATAAAGGAGCTTTGCCAACCCTATACTGGGTGCTTGGAAAATGCTGAGCATGCCAAGCACTTTGCATAGAACTTCCCAAACACCTAATAGGCAGCTGGATATTGGGAAGTGCTGCATAAGGGAGTTGGACAGGTGGGTTGGATGATCCACCTGTCAATCATCTGACAATTAAAGAAAAACAAGCATGCAAGGGCCATTTGTACAATTCACATTTAATTTGGCCCTTTGCTAGCATTCCAGCCTTTAGATAAAACCTTGCATTTTAGGAAATAATTTTACATTAGATATAAAACAGATTTTTGTTGACATTTCTGTGACACTGTTTTGATAGACAGTTGGGTATTAAAATTTGTTTTGCTTTTTATAAATTTAATCTACTCTTATTATCTATTTTTATTGTCATTTTGTTGGCAGAGAAAGTGGTATATACATCTTGAAATAAATGACCACAAACCAGAAGTCTGATAGCCTGAAACAGACGAGCATACCTTCTTCCTCATGATTCCTGTCTCCCCTTTTAGCCGCAAATTTGATTCTCTTTCCTCACGAAGTCGCCTCTCATACTTAATTTTTATGTCCTGGATTTCTCGATCCTCGTCTTCTTCAATTTGTTTCTTAGTTTCCTCAAATTCTCGGAGCTGAGTTCTTGATTCATCTTGAGCCTGAAAGTTAGGAAGCAGAAAAGTAAAAAGGTGTTAAAGGAGCCACATTGTTAAGGGATCAGGCTGAAATGATTGCCTGGGAGAGGCAAGACCCTGGGCTAGTTTGGAGATGAGGCAGATTGACACAAGCTCTCTGGGGATGACAATGCAGCAACATGATGTTACAGTCCAGGAGGCTTAATTACATGTTACAAAAGCACTGAATGGCCCAGTTCATAAATTAGCGGTGGGTAAGTGGATCTGACCGATGCACCATATTTTTACCTCCACCGACCTTGCAGGTGAACTCTGACAGGTGGGCGAGTCTGGATATAAAAAAAAGTATATGTATGGAAAGGTGAATGGTAGAAAGATCCAGCTACTTATGTCACTCTGAGTATAGTAAGGATGGGAAAAATGAGAGTTTGGAGCTTTCATTGACTTCAGCCAGAAAGGACAGGTAAATAGGGTTGAGCACAATCTACTTGAAGAGTACTTTAAACTAGCATCTCTGTAGTTGTGAAACTTGCTTAGTAGGATTCCTCTCCAGTAGAGCGGCTCTTTTGGGAGGGGAGGGGTGTTATTGGAATGTTGTTTTTATTTTGATTATATATTTTGTTGTTTTTATGTTGATCTTTTCTGTGAACTGGCCTGAGATCTCCGGGTATAGGGTGGTCTATTAATCCAATAAATAACCTGACACATACAAGCTTCAACATACAGGCTTCTAGACAATGATTAAAGAATTGTGTTCTTTTTGTTTTAAGTATGAATGTTGTCATACAGAGACTTTTTGTTGGCGTGGTTTACTTTTACTTTTTGAAATATGGCAACCCTATCTATGCCAGAAACAGGTCAGCCTGCCTAGGGGTTTTATCTGAGAGAACTGTAAGTTAAACGCACTAATATGTGGCACTCAGGGAAGAAGAAGACTGGAAAGATCTGTGTTTGGGATGGGAGATGGCTGCCTAATCAGGAGGGGCAAGGACAAGAGTGTACACAGATCAGAGCTCAACTTCAGAGCTAGTGGAAGTCAGAAGAGCGATGAAGGGCTGAATCAGTAGTAACTTCAAGTATAGTAGAACTGTGCCCATCCTTAAAAATAAATAAAAATGAAACCATCACAGCTCATACCTCTTCCAGCTGAGTGGTTTTCTCAAGCAGCTTTGCCTCATAATATTCTGTCAGCTCCTCCAGCGCCTGGTTTTTGTGCTCTTCCATTTCATGAAGCTGCTTCTCATAGTCCTCCTGCATGCGTTGGGATTTCATCTGAAGCTCCTGGTACTTCTCAAACTCCAGCAGAAGCTTCTGGTTATTGCCAGATTCTGACCCAAAGAGCGAGTAAAAAACAAATTAATGTGTGTGGGAGGAGGGAAGATGTATTACAGAGTAAGGTATGTCTTGTCCTCTCCCAATTGTCCTTAGTCTTAGGGAGGCATTTTAGACCCCACATCTTGGTGCCTGCTCACATTTCTCTCTTCTAACTCATACTATTCCTCAATCACTAGCTTTGAAGCCCCATTTGCACACTCTTTACAGGTGCGTCTACATCAGAACTTCATACTCAGTAGTTCTGGCTCTTTAGGCACAAATGAAAATACTGGGGGATTAACTTTTAACAAAAGTGGGAATGATGTGACGTGCATAATGCTGTGCAGATGCTAAGATGATACAGACTGCTCCACTTGTGGTGGTTTTGCAATGACATTAATATACCGATGGCCATGGAAGAAGTGCGCAGTAAAACCTTGTTTCTGGGTGGCTTGCAGAGATAAGATGCTTTAAAAAGGTATCTCCAGTTTTCAGAAAGTTACCTACCTTACTATGCCCTGATTATCTATTGCCCCTTTATGTTCTTCTTTATAAGGTTTGTTCATTTCTTCCTGCCTTTATTCGCAGGAGATATAATTATAATTTAAAAGATGAGTTAATTCCAGTTACATTCAAGCAAATTATTGTCAATAGTCCTCTAAGTTGCCCCTTTGCCATGACCGACAAACACTCAGCACAGGGAAAGGTTTTCATCTTTCACCATGGGGACTGAAGCCCTTTCTCACAGTCTGCAGGAAAGTGTGACTTAAAGTCCTCCTAACCTAGGTCTTGCACCTCTCTTGCCTGCTTCTCCGTTAGTTCTGCAACTTGTTCCTGGTGCTGCGCTTCCTGCTTTTCTTTAGCTGCTTTCAAGACCTGAAATACATAGAGGATGAGAATTACACCTGAAACTAGGCATACCAACCTTCAAATCCCTCAGGTGACTGCATGATGGGGAAAAGACACAATAATGCTGAGAGTCGTAGTTATTGCTTGACCCTCACCTGGTTTTTGGTTTTCAGTGATTCCATTTCCTGGATGAATTTCTCAGTTAGTTCTTTAATCTTTTCATTATAATTCATGTCCTTGAGGCGCAGCTGGTACTCATTTTCCATCTTCAGTTCCTCTACACGTGTTTTTAGTTCTAACATGATCTGAGTCTGCAGGGTAAGGAATCATAAGAAAAGACGTTGATGGCAAAACATTCAGATATGCAAATTAAATAAAAATCTATTGTACACAGTATCTTGCCAGATCTGTATTTTAGGGCTGTTTCATATGTTAAATTTGCCTTGGATACACACAAGGCATTTCAGGGGGAATTCAAAACAGTGGCTAATCATTCCATTAGTGCAAGCATTCTAGCATGCCAGGCAGAACAATGCCCTCTCTCTTCGCCCTGAATGCTATTCTGGGGGTTCTCCCAACCCCCACCGAGCCCATTTCAAGCAGGTGGGGAAAGAAGCCCTACTGAGCAAGCGGAAGTCCTTGTACTGATGGGTGCCAGTTAGGTGAATCCTGCCCTTCACATTTATCTGAAAAACTATTATATATAAAGACAGCATATATTGTATCTGGCCATATATAGGCATTTCCTATAATATGTGAAGTTGGTTTCAGGACAGGAAGCAATGTAGCTCACGAGCTACATTTTAAGTGTACAATGTTTGATTCTTGTATTATAAGGCTAATTCAAACCTGCTGTCATCTCTCTACTAGGGCCATGATACGTACTGGGTAAGTGCTGACCCCATGGAGATAAAGCACATTTGAGTTAGTTGATACAAAGTCTTCTGATGTGTTCTCTTCCCACTTCAAATTCTCATGTACTGACCTTCTCTTCCATGTCTGTTCTAGTGATCAATACTTCATCAGAGTATGGCACATCTCTCTCCCTTTTCAACCCCCGCCCTTCTTTGTCATAAACTTTCCAGATAAATATACAGCCATCCTCTGCAGATGTTAGTAGGAACTGATCATCAGCTGTTATGGACATCTGTGGAGAAAAAAAGGCATACTGAACTCTAATAAAACACAATTGGAGAGTCAGAGAAAAGAAAGGGCAGTTGGCAGAATCAGAAGAAGATGCTCCGGTTGGATTAATAAGGATCAATTAGCCATCTATATATATAAAAATGTAAAAGGGACATGTTTGTTAGTCTCCACCTTTCACCGAAACCGTTTGACCGATTGTGTTCAAATTTGGACACAATGTCACATGCGGATATGCGAGGGTTTGCATACCGTTTGCGTAGATAGATGTCACACCTATGGCAGGTAAAGCAGGTAAAACCCACTGTTCCTGAACACAAAACTCAGACAGCCGGGGATGCTGGGAGCACAGGAGAGGTTGCAAAACAGCGCCCTCTAGCAACGGCTACACTGGTACTGCAGCTAGGAAAGCTTCCCTCTCCACAGCATCTCGGCTCGACTTTGCAGACTAGGCCGAGGGGACAGGATAGGACATGGATCGGGACAGGGTGGGGCCAATCACAGGGATGCACCGGGGGGGGGGGGAGGGAACAAAATAGGTCATGGGTCGGGACAGGGTGGGGGGAGTCACAGGGATGAGCAGGGGGTGGGGGGGAGAATAGGTCATGGGTCGGAACAGGGTGGGGGCAGTCACAGGGATGAGCCACAGCAACGTGTGGCCGGGCCAGCTAGTTATTTATAAAATATATTCATCTCTCTTCTCCACTTTCTCCATTATGCTCCAAGCATTCCTCATGCCATTTGTCAAGCTGCTGTCCATTCCTCAGAATCCATTTCATTAACAACTTGTCCTTGTTTTCAGTGTTTTTTCTATTTGCTCTCATCAGTCTCAGTCTTATCTTTTTAATGAGGTACAGTAGTAGACTGATTTTAAACATGACACCAAGAAGCACAGTCACCCTCACCCCCTTGCTCTCAACATTACTGGAACCTATGGTGAAAGTATCAGTGATAAACAAGCCTTCTGGGTGAAATAACATTATAAAAATAGGACTGTACAGCAACAGTGTTGTAAATGTTGCACTCCAGGGTCTGAGAAGCTAGCAACCCAGAGAGATTTCCCCTACACTCTCCCAGCTTAATACATTCAGCTTGGAAGACTCCGAGAATGAGGCTGATGGGTGTAGTGTTTAGGTAGAACTCATTCTCATTACTTTCCTCATTACTGTGATTAGATACTCTGTTGTCTATTGTCATTCTTATTAAGCTACTTTGATGCACGATAAATATATTTAGATATGCCCATTTGTGGCTCATTGCGTGATATAAGCTGTGCCTCCTTTCATTATTTGTTGCTGCAGACTCAGAAAAAGAAGGGATAAATAAAGGCTATGGCAATTAAGTTGAACTGGAGACTGACTTGGCCTTTACCTTGGTGACTGGACCAGCATGGGCTTGGTATTCATTGAATTCCTTGTGCACAGGTAGTGGGTATTTCATGGTCCGAATGGTCCCTGCAGAGGTTCCAGCGAACACCATGCGTCCAGAATGAGATACCACTATGAAAGTGTAGGCAACTTCAAAAGTGGGCACTTCTCGCAGTATCTGAAAGAAAGGACACCCATCATGCTTTTAGCAAGTCACTCAGCAAGGATTAAATTTGCACTGGAAAGTGGCAGAGGGTACACATATCCACCATTCATTCTCTCCATTGTGAATGTCCTGCTATCCTCTCAACACCTCAAGTCATGAATTTCCCTCTCAACTTTATAACTGGGAAGAAACCCACAATTTTTGGCAACCAAGGCAAGGTATAGATTCCCTAGATGGCTACACTCTTATAAAGAAGAAGAACGAAACTATGAACACAATTGTCACTACGTGGGATAGGCAACCACTGGTGTTAAAAGCTGGAGGGGGGGCGAGACTGCAAGCCACAGCACTGGGTTCATTGAGCTTCACTTTCTTCTGCATTGTTTGCTGCACTTTGATCAGCTCCATAAGTGTCTGCACATGAGCTCACCGCAGAATCACAGATCTCCTTGATGCTATGATCAGATCCGACAGCAAATATGACTTTTGCATCGGGTGATATTGCCACTCCATTGTAGCTGCAGGACTTCAGCACACACTCAGATTCTCTCTTGCCATTCTGGAGGTTCCATTCATATACTGCCCCATCTGTGCCACAGGAGACAAGTTTATAGTCATCCATGCTCCAAACAACTGCACGTACCTGGAGGGGGGGATGAGAATATATATAGAATGCTCAGGCAATCCTTACTTAGGCACAAGAGGCAGGTTGCTGCTTGGTACTCTGCCTGTTTACCTGGTGTCATTGCATCAAACCTTTTACATAAGAGACTCACAGAACACAGCCCCTTTTCACCCTGTGTACTTTGTGCTCACAGTTTACCTGTAAGCAGTTAAGATAAAGATTCCCATTATAATCCAGCAGGTCAGGCTAAGAGGGTCAGGAATTATGTTCATGAACTGAATCCAGAGTTATAACAGCTCACACATTTGGTCTCCAAACACATCATAGCTAATAGCCAATGGCAAGGAAAGGCCTGCAGATTATCATGTCCTTGTTGCTCCTCAGGTTTTGTCTTCCCCTGCTCAAAGTTCTATGCCTTTTTTGACAAATCAATAAAAAGTGAATAACAAAAAAACATGCTCTGTAGTTTTCGAACCCATACATATTTCTAATAACCCAGTTAAAATGTATTCGCTTCATTTTCACATTCACCTTGCTCTCATGTATATCGTAATAACTTAAAACTCTTTATAAATACTGGAGTCAATTATAAAATTATTTATGAAACTCTTCCAACTTATAAGAAATTATCTGTCTACTTGCCTGGAGGCAATTCTCATCACAGAAGAGTGGCTATTTACAAACTTGCTTTATTCTGTTTAACCTTTTCCCTTATCGGTAATAAGTCTTATCTCATTCCATCCCAGATAGTCCCCTTACTTTCCTTAGCAAAGCTTCAGCTTCTTTCACTATAAATTGGACTCAGAGCACAAAATGGTGAGATAAGAGGGGACTGAACCCCTGTAGGTAATCATGGGTGGAACTTAGGGAGATATCTCAAAACATTTCATAAGCTTGGAATTTACCTATTTGTGATCACTAGGGCATCAAAGCAGGACTAATGACAGTTCAAGAGGAATCCACTTGCTCCTTATAATTCATTGGGTCAAAGTTCTTAAATTCAGGATATTTCAAGTCTCTTTTGCACTGATATTTGGGAGGCCAATTACGGCAAGGGATGTTGGAGGGAATGTCGTCTCTACAGTCATCTAACAGGTTGTTGGCAATTCAGTAAACAAACATTACATAATATACAGTATATGTTTTCTGGATAAGCCAAGCCCAGACAAACAAAAGCACTTTTAAGCCCTACTATTTCAGCAAGAGGAATTTAAGCACATTCCTATTAAAATCAGTAGTAAGTCCCACTGAGTTCAATTGGACTTACTCCCAGCTATGTGTGTATAGGATTACAAAGTACTGTAAAAATGCTGGCTTTTTTTAAAAACCTAAGCTATTGCACATAGCAGAGGAGAAAATTGATTGTTCGTGAAAAGTGATCCAAATTATATCTGCACTGCCAGAGAATTATACTCAGGAGCACCTTGGAATATTTTTAATCCTTCACTCCTACTCTTTAGTTTCTAGTTCCTTTGTAATAAAAAAGGGAATTCAGCCATAGGCAGAGCCTCCAAACCAGCTTCTTGAGAGATCTTGTTCTTTTGGCATTTCAAATATATTCAGTTTAATGTACTATTTTACCTGTATTGTAGGCATCACTTACTGACCTTCCCATTGTGTCCTTTCAAGTTAATGATGTTTTCAAAACTTGTGGCAGAATAAATGTGAATCACATTTCCATTTACTGCTGCAAACAGATGACCTCCTGTACTGAAGGCACACTGTAGAGAGAAGCAGGAGACAGCATGAAGCAATGAGACTTCACATAGGTTACCTCTTTGTGAAGGTACCAGATATCCATAATTTGGAGGTGATGCAGAAAACAGCCTCTAATCATCCTTCATCACAACCAGATGCATCTGTTGTCAGAGAGTGGTATCCTGCTATTTTGTGCCCCTCCTTTGGCTCCAAATTTTGCCTGGGAAAGTGAGCTATTAAGGACGTAGCAAACTAGGACAAAGTTACTTGAGGGTCCCACTGAACTCTATTGAAATGGAAAATGGAGTGTCCGCACACTATACAGTGAACCCTCGGGTTATGTTACCTTCAGGTAACGTAACTTGGGTTGCGAACGTGGCAAACCCCACGTGCATGCACAGAAGCACACTGCATGCCGTGTGCATGCGCAGAAGTGCTCAATCATGCTGTGTGTGTGCAGAAGAGCGCCTTCAGTTACGAAGATTTCAGTATATGGCCAGGCCATAACTGGAGGTACCACTGTATACTGGCATGAGACCTTGTGAAATGCTTAAATGTTGAAACTTCCTTCAAATTCTAGCCTAATTGATTAGCAACAGAGAACCCTGAGACTTCAGGTGTCTGTACAAGAAGTACCTTAACTCTACTTAAATCAAAGACTCTCCTTATTCCATAGGAAGAAGGCAATAGTCTTTTTGTGTGTCCCTGGAAATCACCCTTCTGGGATCACACCCTACTCTCTATTCCAGCAGAATGTGGGGAAATTCCTCTAGCAAATTTGAGCAAAATCTCCCCCAGAAATTGTGTTCTGGTATGGTCTATTTTCTGAACACAGAAAAATAGTCTGTAGGGGTGTAGGGAGAGACCTGTTCCAAGCAAACGTGGTAACACAACTTACTGGTCATAAAATGCCTGTGCCACCTCCTAATCTGGTGTTCCCCATTCAGGCTCCTCCACCAGTTCCTTCCCCTACACTGCTCACCTCTCTGCACCCTCGTACAGTGAAGTCCTTGAAAGTCCGGATGTCATCAATAAGCAGATTCATAAGTCGGAGTTTGTCAGCAAAACCAACCAACACATACAGTCCACTAGGGTGAAGGGAAAGTGCATATGCCTCTTCTTGGTATTCCTTGTACAGGTCCAGTGTGCTGCAGCAGGAGCAACCATGGCAATCAAAGCACAGACCACGCTTCTCTGCAACTAAGTTGTACCTAGTGCTATTTTTGGTCACAGTTCCCCCAAGAAGGTCAAATGCTGGGGAACAGTGAACAAAGGGGAACAAAGACAACTTGACTGCGTCATAGATATACCAGTCCCTTTCAATGCATACAACAGGGCAGCAAAAATAATTTTTCACATGACACGGAGTTCATACTGTCAGTCAACCAAATTAATTCAGCATCACAGTAGAATCAATTTGTATAACCAGAACTAACAATAAAACTGCCATTTTTTAAACCTAAAGTTGATAAAAGAAATAGGCTTTCTAATTTTGATAGCTCCAGACTTTTAATGGATTTTTCTGGATTTAGAACTAGGTTACGTTTCTGTTACATACACAGGAGTCCCATGAAGAAGTACAATTATGTCAACTGATTTCTAGAGCAACCACCATCTCTTAATATTATGTTGTACTCTGAGTAAATATAAGCAGTTTCTATTTATCAGAATAGGACTGACACTTGCCCTGATCATTGCCTGGGGCTCTGTAGTGAATTGCCACTCACTCATAGTATGAGTACAATTCATAGTCTGAGTACAAATCAAAAGGCCGTGCAACAGATCATGTCCCCTTACTTGTTTTCATAATTCCAGATGCGGACAGATTTGTCCAGTGAACAGGTAGCAACCAGGGGCTTGCGAATGCAGGTATCCAAGCCAGTAATAGAAGCAGAATGTATTGGGTGGTTCAGGTATTCAAAGTGAGCTGTCTCCCCCTAGTGAAATATCACAAACATGTTAGCTACAGCTGCTCATGTGATGGTGTAACACTAGGCAACACTGAACTTCTCTCCATAGCAAAAAGGAGGCATTTGATATGTACTAAATTTATCAAAGCCCTGGAAAGTCTAGTGACAAATAGGGCATTTGTAGAGAAGTACACCAGTGACTATAGAAAAGTACTCTGAAGAGGTCCAAACAGAAACAGCCACTGCTGGAAATCTGACTGGAGAATATACCTTACAAATCTTGGGGAGATTTTCTGCAAGAGGTATTTAAGATTGCTGAAATGTGTCCTTGCTGTCTCACAGGAGAACATGACATTTTGAATTGTTTTTGATGAGGATTACACCAACACGTCTATGCACCAGGGCAAAGGAGGTTGCAGAAGGAAAGGCTGCCATTCTCTCTATATCCATAAATTGATACTGGTCCGGATGGAAACACCGGCTATGGTCCGGATGGAAACACAAATGAAAGGCCTAAGTGCCATGTGGTCATGATATTGCTGCATGGTTATTGGTGCTTTCAATGTGAAGTTGCTATAGGAGCTATTCAGTGGTGATATGACTGGTGAAGGAACTGTGCAATTGAGAGTATTCTTTATGTTGATGGTTCTCCTTTCAACACTTTTTTTTAGGGTTGCTGAGTAATTGATTTGATCCAATCATATTACCAGACTGTCTTGGTTTCTTGGTTTCGTTCTGTTCTTTGCAGCACAAGAATATAAAATTACTTTGAATACCACATTTCCGAGTCGTTGCTCAGAACACAGTGCTCTTAATGAACTCACCTTGCTCATCTCAGCTGCTGATATGGAGAGGAGATAGAGCTGATTCTTAGTTGTGCTGATCAGAAGTGTTTCCTCTGCAGGACTGAAGGCAATACACACAACATCCTGTTTGTCCGACTGGTTTGGATCATTGCTGCACTGGTCTTGTGGAATCTATGAAATAAAGCAGCTTAGTTAACTACTTTCCTAGATACATACTTTCTAGTCCAGTTTTGCAGCAGAGTAATAGATAATATTCCATAACCAATGGCAGCAAGATTGCCTTAATAAAGATTTTCACCTTTAAAAGCACAGAGCCAAAATGGCACATGGGCCAAAAATGGGCAGTTCCAGGGCAGAGAGGGCTTAGTCCATATCCTAAATTCCCTCAAACCCCAATCCTGACCCCTATGTTCACAATATTATGCTGTTAAAATAGGGGATATAAAAGAAAACATTTGAACTGAACACAATATGCACCCCTACCTCACATTGCCAAACACTCTTGAGCCCTTGTGTTTTGAGGGATCATAGAATCTTAGAGTTGGCAGGGACCCAAGGGTCATCTAGGCCAGCGTTTCTCAACCGCTGTTCCGCGGCTCACTAGTGTGCCGCGAGACGCTGGCTGGTGTGCCGCGACGTGCGGCGACGAGAAGGGTGATTTGCATTGTCACGTGCCTGGCGGCCGCCAATACACTACACTAACCCGCCGGGAAGCAATATTTCTCCTCCTCTTTCCCAAAGCTCAGTGCAAACGAGCCTGGCGGCCGCCAATACACTGCGCTTACCCGCCGGAAAGCAATATTTGGCAAGTGTTTCTTACAGTCGTAATTATAATATAGGGCGGCACAGAGTTAAATTTTTTAATGGTGGTGTGCCTCATTATTTTTTTCACGGAACAAGTGTGCCGTGGCCCAAAAAAGGTTGAGAAACACTGATCTAGGCCAACCCCCTACAATGCAGGAATCTCCGCTAAAGCATCCATGGCAGATGGCCATCCAACCTCTGCTTAAAAACCTCCAAGGAAGGAGACCCCTTGTGGGGGTCTGTTCCACTGCTGAACAGCTCTTACCATCCCCCTGGGCAGTGGAGCAGAGGAAATAGAAGCATCATAGTGCCACACACAAGGGAGGGAGAAGTACAGTGATGGTTCATGGAGGTGGGGCAGTGACGTCCTCCCAGCAGCAGCAGCAGCAGGATGAAGTGGTGGTGGTGAGGTTGGGGAAGCATTGGGTTGGTGCCATTGGCCCTGCAGATGGGTGCACACCTACCGTACAAGGGTATTGCCACCAGGGAGCTCTCGCAACCTCACTGCTGCCACCTAGCTTCATCCTGATGATCTCATCACTGCAGCTGCTGCAAGGATGTCCCCACCCCATGATTCATAAGGGCTAATGAAGATTACAGTCAACACAATCTCTTATCCAAGGCTCTTTCTTAGCTCTTCAGAACCCTCTGTAGGGTGGAGGGGGCTGGAGAATGGGCTGGTTGGCTGGAACCATGTACTCCATTTTTGCTACTGTGACTCAGCAACGTTCTCTTCCACCTGACCATGAGCTCCAGTGAAGGATGGGGGCAGGCTCCTCGCAGCTCACAAGCTCACTACTGCTACCATGATAATTCAGATGGTATAGGGTGTGCAAATAACAAGGTCTGCTGTGGCAATAACCTGCAGGGTTGGCAATCAATTAAACAAGCAGAGCAGGGAACAAGTATAGCAAGGTGGGATGACAGTGGCTGCAAGATGCAAACAGCAACCTGGGTGTGTGAGAGCAGCCAACTGGAATGTGAGTGCTTCCCCTGATTGACTTTGGCACGTGTAGGTGTGTGAGGACTTTCTCCAGCAGTCCTCACAATATCACATCCAAAGCCTGAACCTGATACCTCCTGCATGCAAGACTTGTGAAGCACCACAGGGTAGGGTTTGTCATTTAGCCACCTTGGACCTCATTGATATGGCTGGGTCTGTTGGTTGGGGATTAGCAAATGCCTTATTATGTGTTTGTCTCCTGCCTGAGGCTGGGGTTGAGTGGTGCCTGGCGCAGTGTGGGTTCTAGTTCTGCTGAATCTCCTTTTTCCTCCAACATTTATATTGCTGGTGAGCTATGCAGTAGACCAAGCATTCCATGTCTCAGACTTCTTACCTACCCGTATCTCTCGGCTTTCTCTGTAACCTTCCTTCTCTTCTGACTTTTCAAACAGTAGAACAATCCCGGGACCAGCTGAACAAGCAAATCCCTTGGAATATGCAGCAATAGCAGAGACCCGAGGTAGAAATGCTTGCTGCTGTGCTTCAGTTTCACAAACCACCTCAGTGGAAATCTCAGGGGAATTGTGAGCAGGAAACTCAATAAGGCTTTAAAAAGAAATTCATCAATCAATCAGCAGCAAATAGAGAAGTCTAACAAGGTCCAAATGTCAGTTGCATGAGGCATAAAAAAATGATTGTTGTTCTTTTTAAACTTTTTTTTTATTTCAGAGAATCCACATAGTCCTAGTATCAACATCAAGTTTTCCCTATTTGAAATTTTGTACACATATATTAGGACATAAGTCTCATTGAACTTGGTATAAATTCGAAGTCAACATACTGAAGGGTTTAGAGAAGATACTAAAGCTGTGCACACACTCCCATTTACTCTGCATTCAGTGCACTCTCACAACTGGTTTCTGAAGCCATGACCGTGTAATGTTAGCCACAATCCACATCTGTCCTGTAGTTTTTTGTGAAATACTGTGTTTTGATGCTTCTTGCCTCAGTCCAGTGTCAATCTGGATTGAATGCACCCATGAATGCACCATGCCCCCCTCTGCCCAGTGGTGTGGGCAGACGGCATGTGACTTGGAAACATATCCAACTTTACTGAAGTGTACCAGTGCATGCCTATGCAATTCAACATGCAGCAGAGGGGAAATGACCTTGCTGCATTTTAAGCCAGTAATGTATACAAATCCTAACACTCCAATCCTAAGCATGCTTCTTGAATTTAATTAGTACTTTACACAAGCTTTTAAATGATATCTTACAAATTTCAATTATTCATCCTCCCACAAGTGTGGCAGGTCATGATTAGTCCCATTTGACAGTGAGACAAAACAGTTCCCATTTGACAAATGGTACAATCCTGTGCATGTCTATACAGAAGTTAAGTCCCACTGAGTTAAATGGGACTCACATTCTGGAAAGCGTGTATAAAATGGGTGGACAACCTTTTCAAGCCTGAGGGCTGCCTCAGAGGCAATAACTTGTCTCAGAGAGGCAATACAGTCATGACCATGATACCATTTGTAGATCACAGTAAAATGCATTATCTGCTGGAGCACATTGACCACTTGTGTCAATAGTTTGAAGGCAGTCTCACCTGTCTGAATCCTGTTGTGGTTCCTCCTTCTCTACTTCAGAGACTATCTCTTTGCGCTCAATACTTGTCTCCCAGCGAAGATCACCGGAGTCAAATAGGTAGATCTTGCCTGTGTCAGTGCCCACAACCACCTTCTCTTCAGAAAGCCAGGCATGAGACAGGTAGTTTTGAGGTTCCCCTCGCAAGAAGTTGGTCTGTTTTAAGGTTCCCTCTGTGTATCTAAATAGCTTGAAAATGCCATATCCTGTAACACAGACTTGGGTGTTATCCTGTGGATTGAAGCTCACCTGGAAAAGGAAACACCATAAAATAAATAATTACTTGATGAGCAACATGAATAATTGTCAGCTGATTAAAAAATTTAAGAGCAAAGGTCACCAGAGTGTTACAATACAAAATGTGTAAAAATGAAAGAACTGCTGTGTTAACAGCACCGAAGTGACCTCCCCAGGGCACAAGCCTGGACAGCGTGTGTGGAGGTCCTGGGCTGCCCAAACAAGATCCCCCTCTTGGTCTTACTGGTGTGGTTCAAAGAAAAGCAGAGCAATACGTTTGGCACCAGCTTGGCTGAAGGAGTTGCCAGAATGAGAAGTACAAAGCACCACACAACCATATTAGGGACTCAACCCTGGATTTGTGTAGGGTTTACTCATTAGCCTTTTCTTCACCCAAAGATACCCTCCAAAAGGCAGTGGAGGTTTAAGATCTCCTAGATGGGCTACCTTCCCAGGTTGACAAACCCCATCTGTCCCTCACTTCCCTCTACAGCATGTGCAGCATGTGACCGTAGGACCCCACTATTGGTCTCATCTGCTCTAGCCTGTCTTCACATAGAGGAAGCTCCTACCTGACTAAGCTTTTGAGACCCATCATTTGCCATCACCTGGTTTAGCCAGCCAGTTGAATACATTTCCCAGGGTGTGGCTGCTATCACATGCTGACAGCTTCTAGGAGCCAGAGGCGACAGCTGAGTGCAGAGTGGGGACCAAAGGTAGACAAACTACCTCAGAAAGGGCACAATATGTCCCCCACCAGAAGCACTGCCTCTCCCCTAACACTCCATACAACCTAACCACCAGGGTCAAAAAAGGACAAAAGTATCTAAAGTATAATTGCTGATCTGCAATGCTTGTATACTCATTCAATCATGCAAGTTCTGTGTCTCAGATGTATATGTAAATGTGTGAATGTGAACAGCAGACCTGAGATTTCACACTGAGTCTATCTCCATATGGCAACTTTTCTCACTGAGGTCTCCAATGGTGGAGGCAGAGCCTTTCTCTTTGAGGCAATGACAAGTGGTGATAATTACCTCATGTACCCAAGTACAATACTGATGCATGTGGTGCTTCTCTTCTATGTTACCTGATAAAGAGGATTGTTCTGGATATCAACCTTGATAATTGCCATTGTTCTTTGCTTTTCCCACATCCAGTAGGCAAGGTTTGATTCTGGAGGTCCTGTCTGTGCCACTAGATATTTGGAATCAGGGGAAAAAGCTACACTAATAAATTCTTGGACCGCAAAATCAAAACTGTTCAAGATCTTCCGCTTCTTGCATGGGACAGATGACAGTTCATAGATTGTGATGGTCGGTTTATCCTGCAGTATCTCTGAAATAGCCAGATAGCGCCGATTTGGACTAATTGCCAGTGCTAGCATCCCTTGGCTCTTTTCTGAGCCTAAAAAGCACAGAGAAAAAGCTTATGTGAGCTTCATATAGGAACATGACATTTTCAGGAGCCAAGTCCGATATCAAGGTTGGCCATGTGAGCGTCACCTTTTTTCAAAGACTTCAGGAAATAACTACATATTACTGAGATTAAACAGTTATAGAGATGACAAGCCAGGAAACTGAAATCCCAATAATTTCCCTCTTGTAGAGACACTGGCTCAGTTTACACATAACATTAAGCCATAGTTGAATCTAGGTATTAGCATGAATGTGTGACCATGCAGGTTCCCAGAGAGGGGATTGCAGTCACTTTGCTCCTTTACTAAAACAAGCCAAGCTTCAAACATTGGTTTACAAACTTGGCTTGTTTCAATAAACAATAATTAAAATTTACCACTGTTTAGGATATAGACATAATGCCAAATGGTAGGTAACTGGTAACAGAAGCTAGCCCTTCCAATCTCCTCATTACAGCCACCCTAGAGGAGAGAGAAGCATACAACAGCAAGGCCCATGGAATAATAGAATCATAGAATTGGAAGGAACCTCAAGGGTCATCTCGTAGTCCAACCCCTGCAATGCAGGAGTCACATGACAGGTGGCCATTCAACCTTTGCTTAAAAACCTCACTCAGGTTAATTCACACGATGCTAAACCATAGTTTCCTGAACATCTGCTTTGTTTATTTCTGACATTTTAATACCGCTTAATATAATAAATATCTAAGCAGTTTATACAAAAACATTCCAAGGATACTCAGATGAATTGTTCAGCAATGCTTGAATGTAACCAGCTCTAAAATATACACCTAATGGGAAGATGCATTTTAAAACAGCATAAGCAAGAAGCGAAAATGTTTATATTTCACCTAAATCTAGACAGAACATAATTATGGGCAGAAGCCACTTTGCAACCAAGTGTCAGATCTGTAAACGACACTGTTGTGAAAGCATATAAAAACAAATACTGTAATTATTTTTTGGAAACCATGAAGCAGTGTAAACTGAGTTTCCTACCAGCTTCAATCATGCTTTCCAACTTTAATGTGATATGTGGGTTCCGAGCCTGACTGCAACTATTTTTAAAAAACAAACCCAGGTGGCTACTTTATTAGTAAGAAATAGCACAAGTATCATGTCTAAAATCTGAAAGGGAAGGGTCAGCAGCTAGGAATGCAGACGAGGCCTTGCTTATTTAGAAGACTGTTATTTTAGGCTGCACCTTCCCGCTTCCTTTCCTAAGTTTCAGCCTTGGCAGTGAGGGGACATGGGGGGTAGGGGTGGGGAGGAAGCTGATTTACCTGGGATGAACTTCTGCCATTTCTGCTCAATGTGATATTTCACACAGCTATTCCCCGCAGGGTACACTATTATCTGTTCATCGAAGAAGCAAATATTATTTGCCACCCGAGACTGGAAGCCAAAGATGTGGAGGGCTTGCGCTACAATCACCGACATGGCGCCTGAGATTCAGCAAACTTTGCTGGAAAAGGAGAAAGAAGCGTCAGGATGATTTCCCAGGTGGGGTTGTCGTGCTCCTTCCCCAACAGGCTCCCAGGGATGGGGCCCCCACCCGCCAAGTCGTTTTGCTTGCTCGTTCCGAGTCTTGCTCTTTCCTAACTACACAGATCTCTCTCTCTCTCTCTCTCTCTCTCTCTCTCTCTCTCTCTCTCTCGGTAAAAAGAGCAGAAGATAAAAAGGAAGTCGGGGCTGGTTGCTATGGAGACGGCGTCCTGGTCGCATGGCGAGAGGGCGGGGGAGGTGGGGAACTCTAACCGGAAGAGGAAATACACGGAAACCGGAAGTAGTGCTGAGCCGTTCCGCGTGGTTTCTGAACCAGCGGCTGGCTGGAGTCGTGGAGGGGGCCTGCAGAAGAGGAGTCCTTGTAAGACCAAGTCTATAGTCGTATGTACGGTTTACGTAGGAGTAAGCGCTATTGAATACAGCGGGGGCTCCTTCCGAGCAGCATTATAAAACGGTTTCTAGGGAGGGAAGAAGCCCCAGGTTCGGCTTAATACAACGTTAGGAATGTTTTGGGGCGGCAGGTGGAAGTTCAACACGTGGAGCATTCCCGGAATTTAAATGTATGCCGTTTCTCCGTCTTTTACCAGCCTGGCCGCGGGGAGGCAGGGAAGCAATACCAATCTCTCCAGTGGAGAAATTGAAGGTAAAGCGCACTTTCTGTGTTGTTTTTTTTCGTTCTTTGTGTAGCTCGGTGGATTCGAGGCACCCCAAAGCACAGTGTGCAATGCCTCACGTAGAAATGGAGGAAGGCTTCTCGTCATCGGATTCGGAAGAGTCCCTTGTCACTGACCGAGAGGTAAGTTTAGTGCTGTGATCATGCTGCACTGGAGTGTGGCCAGGATGTTGGTTATGGCTGGTGATGTTTAGCTCATTTCTCTGTAGTCTGCTGTGGAGGGCTACACTTCATTTCTTACAAGGGTTGTAGACAGGACTATATTTATATAATAGTAATACCTTAAAATTAAAATTTATATAGGGCATTTCCCTATATAAATATCTTTACTTGCATGTAGAAGCAACACAGGGACAGCAGGGCTAATCCATGTTAGCTAGAGCTGCTCATGTGATGGTGCAACACCAGGCAACACTGAAATTCTCTCCATAGTAAATCGTGCAGGGAGCTTCCACAACCCATTTCATGGGTTCATCATATATTACATACTTTTTTGGTTTTTTAAGTAAGTAGCCCTGTATTATTGTTCATATTGTAAGTAAGCAGCGGAGGTGGAAAGAATAGCAGCTTGCCTAGTTGTTTTGTGACTAGAGTGAAATTTGAGTTAGTAGCTTACCGGCTCCTAGCCACCAATGCCTGTTCACAGTAGCACGCCACAGTGCACTGTCAGTACAGCATCTAAAGCAAAGCGTGCTTACACAGGTTAGATAGAGAGCTGCTTTGTCTAATCACTTGCAATTTGAGTGCTTCATTTTAGGGTTCCTCCCACTTGTGCTCCTGTGTGCTTTGTTTCTTACTTTTTCCAAGGTTTCTGTTATTAAGGGTTTGGGGTGGGTGAGCTAACATCCTTCTGTTTCAGCATTCTGGGATGTTGCTGATTTTATCACTTTTCTTCCTTATAGCTCCAAGACGCATTTTCCAAAGGTTCACTAAAGCCAGGCCTAAACATTGTGCTAGAGGGACAGCCAAAAGCTTTCAACAATGTGGTGAGTGCTGTATGATCATGACCTTTGTGGGATTAATTTGTGTGGGCAGATTGAGCTTCCTTTGGCATACCATTTAGCCAGAGTAAAATTGTTCAGCCACTCAGTTCAGTCAGTCTGCTGCACTGAACCTTTAAACTGAATTCCTGGCATCTATAGTCCTCTTCATTTTTTGGAATGGCTTGGGCTTATTTATCTGTATGCTTGGTGAGTCTTACTTTTTAGATTGGGCATCACCCACCACTTACATGGTAACTTAATAATGCTGTACTTGCTTGGACCATCAAGACATGTTGGAAGTGGGGCAAGAAAAAAAGTTGACACTTATTTGACTACACTGTATCAAAATTAGAGTGGTACCATGTTCTGCAGGCTGATAAAACTACTTAAGCTATTCAGTTTCCTTCAAATTTATAGGGGAAATTCTGTATTGGTCTCTATTTGTGTTGTCATTGTTAAGACTGAAGCACTAGGAGGAGCTTGAGGCTCAAAAACCTCCGGCATCTGTTTTGATAGAGAGCAGAAGACAATGCATCTTTTGGGGTGGGAGTATCAGGACATGGTCTATTTGGGGAGGAGAGATTCCTAGTTCTGCATTGGTTGGCATGTTAGTTTTTGTGTAGAAGATTTTTGTGTTGCATTTAATGCACAATTAATATGCTCTTTTCTAGGATGGATTGAAGCAGTGCTTGTCTGAATTCCAGAAACACCTGGCCTGGATTGAAAGGCTTGATGTCACCTCTCATTTGGAAACAAGTGCCACAAATGCAGCTTCTAGTCAAACACTTGACAAAGATGATGTTGACCCCGAGGATGACTTCAAGAGAGAGATGAGCTTGTAAGTCTGTGTATAGGAAGTAGAGCTGCTTCTTATCAGCCTGGTGTGTTGAGCTTTTAGCTTTTTTCAGCCATATGCACAATGGAACAATATGTTAGTAGTTCAAGAGTTTTTTTATTGTCCAATGGAAGAAGTAACAATTTACTAATGGCCCAATGGCTGCTTGCATATAACATCTTAATACATTATCCTGTGTTCCCAGCTATCGTCAAGCCCAAGCATCTGTTTTAGAAGCTTTGCCTCGGCTGCATAAGTTCAAAATCCCTACTAGGCGGCCTGATGACTATTTTGCAGAGATGGCAAAATCTGATCAGCAGATGCAGAAGGTAAGATGCATGGTTCTCTTCTTTTCTCATCTGGCTGCTATAATGGATATGTTAACAGTTGCTGGCCATATACAAAATTGTGTCACATTGGGTCTGGTATTTTGATGGTGCTTGATCATAGTGCATCAGCAAATGAAGAAAAAAAGCTTTAGCAAAGATCTTCTCAGTGCATAATACTACAGATCATGAATTGTTAATTGAAAAATGGTTAATAAAAGGTCATAAAAAGCTTGCTTGTGGGCATTTTCAGCTTGTACTGAACTCTTAAGAAAGAGGGACTATAATGAAGATTGATTTTGTGTGGAACATAATGCTGCTGTCACATACAATGTTGGGTATGGGGTAAATGTGTGTAGTTTAGGGAGACAGGTCTTGCAGCCTCAGTTGGGACCTGTGCCAGGCCTAGTAAAGGTTCCCATCCCTGCTGCATATTTTCTTGGGCCTTCAGAATAAAGAATTAGCCGTGGATTCTGTAGCAATTCTTTGGCAGCAATATGTCCTTATCGAGCTCTTTAGAGAACTGTCATTTTTTCTGTATTAACAAAATGATGCATCTAAGGCCATGGCTGCATTTTGAGGCATTAATAGTGAATGTGTGCGTCTGCTCTTGCCTCTCCCTTTGGTCATTAAGTATCCAAGAAATAATGGTGGGTTATGAGTTTCTGGCATGATGCTTTTTCTTGTCTTGTGTGACCTCGCTGGAGAAAGACAGCAACTTTTGCCCAACAGTTATAGAGTCTGAGTAGTCCTAAACAGCTGAAGCAATTGTCAAAATTCACATTTAGGAGTGCAGCACACTCTAAGCTGCTTTGGTTTTCATTTCTGAAATTAAAAAGAGCATCCTTGCCACAAACAAGCAGATTTTCATAGTCACAAATTCAGGGGACCTGCCTTCATCTGCATAAAAAGCACATTGGTTGCTCTCTCTCAATTAGATTCGGCATAAGCTGAAGAGTAAACAAGAAGCAATGGAAAAGTCTGAAAGAGCCAAACAGCTCCGTGCCCTGAGAAAATACGGCAAAAAGGTGAGAAAAATGGGGACAAAAACATAGGTGCCCCCTTGGAATGGAGGAAGCGGGAAAGACACACCCATTGTTTTTATTGGCAATCTCAGCATTGGAATCCTTTGGCAGAAGTATCTAGAAGTATCATGAACAGGACTCCTAGGGTGTGGGAAGGATACATGTGTGTGCAAAAAAGGGGAGCATTTTGGAAAGGACTGGGGTACTGTGGAAGGAAAGGCTCACTTTTTATTTCTGGTTGGTAGGTCCAAACTGAGGTGCTGCAGAAGAGGCAGAAGGAGAAATCCACAATGCTGAATGCAATCAAGAAATACCAGAAAGGTGAGGCATTCCATTCCCACTTTATCCTTCACTACTCCCCCCCCCCAACCCTTACTACAGCAGCAGAAAATTGTAGCCCTCTTCAGGCATTCCACTTGCATGTAAAAGCAACATGAGAGAGGGAATAAGTATGCTCAGCTCCATCACAGTCCCTCCACAACTTGGGAGGGGGCACACTTCTGAAGCAGGGAGCTTCCTGGGTTGTGGAAGCTCCCTGCATGATTCAGAGCTCTGCTGTCCCCGTGTTGCTTTTGCATGCAAGTAGAATACCTAAAGGAAGGCTTCTGTGTAGTCCATGTTGCATTAACAACAACAATTTATTATTTATACCCCGCCCATCTGGCTGGGTTTCCCCAGCCACTCTGGGCGGCTTCCAACCAAATATTAAAAACAATACACCATCAAACATTAAAAGCAGGGCCTCCTTCAGTTGTCTTTTAAAAGTAAAATAGTTGCTTATTGCCTTGGGCCGCATCTGGCCCCCGGGCCTTAGTTTGCCTACTCATGGTCTAAATGCTGCACAATATTCATGTGCATAGATATACATACCCCTTTGGGTGATAAAGCAAGCTTTCCTGCAGTGTTTGTCCTGGAGCTTCTTTTCTGGCTTGGCATGCAGCTCATTTATTCTGTCTTTTATGCAGGTCTTTCAGACAAGCTGGACTTCTTGGAAGGTGAAAAAGCACCAGCAACTCAGGGAAAGAAGGAAGGGGCTGGAGGCCAGCATAAAAATAAAGGGTAAGGTCTATGAAGTGCAGGGATGTCTACTAAGACTTGCATTTCTTTTGCTTTACCATGAATAGGTCTTTTATTGCAGTGTTTCCCAACCTTGTGCCTCCAGCTGTTTTCGGACTACAATTCCCATCATTCCTGACCACTGGTCTTGCTAGCTAGGGATGATGGGAATTGTAGTCTCAAAACATCTGGAGGCACAAGGTTGGGAAACACTGTTTTATTTGATCAGTTTTGTTTTGTTTCGTGTTTAAGTTCTAAGTCCTTCTAATAACAAAAGTTGATCCATTAGCAGAGCACTGGAGGGGGAGCGAGGCGGCAGCGATGGGGTTGGATTGGCCAAAGGTGTCCCTATGCCCAGCTCTCTCAGCTAAAGCAGCCTCCTGCTAGCTGATGGCAACTGAGTGGCGTGTCATTCCGTTGATGTGGCACTGCCCCTTTCATTTGCAAATGCATGTGCACAAGTGTTGTCAGTGAGGTGCCTGCTGGTGACAGTGACTGAAATTCTCCAAAATGGTGTTTTGGAGGTGGGGAGGGGCTGAGCTGGCTACCTGGATCCCAAGTTGATCTCACTGCCATCACACCGACGGCATTGGAGCCCAAGATAAAAATGTAACTTCTTTCATACCTAACATCTAAGACTAATGCCCCCAGAACACTTGATCACTACAGCTAAACTAGCCTAGTAAGACTGAACTGTCTGAGACCTACAACCTTAGAACTGTTGCTGTTTGGGTGCACAGAAAAAGCAAACTGACTACTGGCTTCCAGTGTTTCTGTTTGATGCTGAATGAGTAGTCTTTGCCGTTAGGTGTCTGGCAAAGTGGGAAGCGGGTTGTGAAGTGTCAGGATGGGGTGTGCTGCTTAAAATAATGATGTACTGAAGTTGGAATAATTCCTTTTGAGGGCAGGGAGAAAAAAATAAAAATGTGTGCAGTTTTTGGGGAGAGAGATGGCCAAGTACCCAGCCATAATTAGCTGGTTGTTTTTCTTTCAGCCCGAGTGCCAAACGACGCTACAAGAATCAGAAATTTGGTTTTGGTGGCAAGAAGAAAGGGTCAAAATGGAACACTCGAGAAAGTCACAATGATACCTCCAACTTCCGTGCTAGTGTGGCCCACCACAAGGGTCCTGGGAAAGCAGGGAAAAAGGGTGCCAATGTGAGTACCTGCCATGAATTGTTTTTATTTAGACATTTAATTTTAATGAACAGAAGTCGGTTATAATAAATTACCAATGCATTCATATAATTTGGAGGGATTTTAATCAGGCTACACTTAGGGTTTAGAGTGGGCTGTGTTTTAATGTCTTAGTATTTATTTATGGCTGCTGTTTATTACGTTGAGGGTGTGTGTTTGAGTTTTACTTACATTGCTTTATATACTGCTATCTCCTTTTTTAGTGAACTTTGTAAGGCAGGGTATAAATTCATTAAATTTATAAGTGCATAAATTAAATGATTAAAATTTATCAGGGTGTCTTCTGCTGGCATAAATAAAAATTAGCTAACAGCTGCCAACTGGGAAAATCTTGCTGTAATCTGGCTGCTAGTGGAGCATTCGCTGAGCTGGTTCACACCTCACATTAAGCCACAGTAACAAGTAAACCATGGCGTTCTGTGAATGAGCAACAAGCAGGACTGTTCAGTCCCTTTGCCCTGCCTGGACTCAGAAAAGCAACCCACAAGGTGTGGCTTGCCATTACATGTGAACCAGTCCATTGTGGTACACAGCTCCCCCTCTCCCTCCCTGCCATCACCCTTTCCCTTGTACAGTATAGCTAAGGTAGTAGAATGATAACATTCAACTTGTATCTCATTTTAGAAGAGGCCTGGCAAGAAGGTGAGGCAGAAAATGAAGAACCGTTCCCGATAATGAGTACAATGGGTGACCTTTCCTTCTTCGTGAAGTGTGACTCCCTACGGAACGTTGGCGTGAAATGATGCTGACCTGGACAACATAGCTGTTCAGATTGCCATTCAGAGTCAGCAAGTGGTACTGCCTGACACTGGGTGTACTCACTTCTCGTACATAAATAACAAGCAGGTGCTTCTGGTTTCCTATATTTCATACTGATTTGGTCTTTCTTGCTCCTCCTTGTGCAAGATTGTGAATTAAAAAGTCTTGATAGCTTGATCATCCGTGTCAGGTTGGGAGAGATCCTTTCTGGTTTGCATTGTGTCTCACTAAATCCTTCAATTTTTTTGGTACCTCATACATAACATCATACTGTGTGCTCCTCCTTGTCACCCAGCAGTGGTGCATGCAGAGTACTAAGCAACAGCTTTTGTATTTCTGCCACTATGACTTCCTTTGCTAAGGGCATTGATTGGGTCTTCCTCTTCCCTTCAACAGCAGAAACTGGTGGTCTACCAGCAAACAATCACATGAACTACTGCTGCTGCTCATACCACAGCTTCTGGTTGAGAAACAGATTGTCCTATCCACCCAACATAAAAACTGATGATTTGTACAAAATGAATATGGTGGCAGAAAGAATAGCAGGCAGTTTCAGGTCAGGTTTATTGTAATACTAAATGTTCATATCACACAGGACTTTCCTTTCCTAAACCCACTGCCTTGTACCCTGTGTCTTATGATTCTGCAATAATTAAAAGATGGAGACCATGGAAGTCTGGAAGCCTAAATTTATGTCTACGGTCCTTCCCTCGTAAGTCCTGCAATGCTGTGTTCCTTTATCGCTTATCTTTTGTCATCTCGTTCAGGCGCCACATAGCAGCCATGTATCTGGTGATTTCAGTGCTCCGACTTGGGAAGTATAGCCTTCTGTCATTCCGGTTTATACTGCTCTGTAAATGAGAATATTAACATAGTATAAGAACATCTGGCATAAGGGAGGAGCTAGGAATTGAATATTTCACTCAAACTATCTCCCCATTTGGTGAAAAGTCTAGATTCTGATAGCCAACCAGGTACTCCCTACAAACTTTCAAAGCTTTCTCCATAGCTATAACAGCTTAAAATTATTTTTCTGTAAAGTCTGGATTATTAAAATGACAGACAACTACACACACTTCCCAAGAAGCTCCTTAAAAACCCACTTACCAAAGGTGCGGAAAACCAGCCGATTTCTTGGCTTGTTGTTTGTGGTTCTGTATATTTCTTGTTTGGTTCAAGTGCAGCATGATGAATTAGTTTCAGGAACTTAGCTATAGGGTTAAAGCATTGGCAATGAGACTCACTTAGTGTAGACTGGGTGCAAAGCACTTAGATTGCACTGAAATTTTTAGATGTGATGATGCTACAGTGCTCTGTTAAAGACTATTGATTTCAATGTTTGTTCTGCTTGCATAACTTATTAGCTTGCACCTGATGTTTTGACATACTTTATTCATTTATTTCACAATGTATATGCTGCCTTTCATGGTCAAGTCTCTCAAGTTGGCTTGCATCAAACAACAACAAACAACCAACAAAATTAATCATATACCAATAATACCTACCACCTACCACCTCAAAAAAATGTTAGAGGAGTTGAACATGCTGTTGGTTCCTGCTGTGAATGAGGAACGACAGCTGCTTTGCCTGTTCTGTGAGCAGCATTGCAAGAAAGTTGATATATCTCGTTCTGTGTGTGTCAAACATCTAGAAACCCTATGGCAAACCTAGTAAAAATGCAATTGAATTTTCTTTGTATTTAATGACAAGGTCATAGGATAGGATAGCCCACCCTTTGGCAACCTAGTGCCCTCTAGATGCTTGGGACAACAACTTCCATCAGCCCCAGCCAGTACAATTGTCCTGGTTGGAGCTGATGAAGAGTTGTCATCCAAAACAGCTGGAGGGCATGAGCTTTGTGAAAGCTGGGATAGCTGGAATTAATACTTCCAAATAACACACTCTTAACTTGTGCTATGGCTTTGTCTTGTTTCTCTTATTTTCACTCAGGCCTAAATTACGTAACAAAAGTGGCTTGTTTCCTATTATTTCCAGTAAGTCTTGTACCCTGGCCCTGATTCTAAATTTCCAGGCACTACTCTTCTGCATAGAGTATAGCAACTGCAACCTGATGATGCCTATGCTGCCATGCTCTCGCTCTGTAGATGCATGACAGGAGAATGAAGCTTGGGAAAGATCTTCAGTGAAGTTCACATCTTCTCTAAGGCAGGCAGGAGGCCTGCATTGTACTGGTAAAATGGGATGACTACAGTATTTTGTATAATTTAATAGAGCTTGCATAAAACCTCAATTCCCAAAGACATGTTCTCTTGGCTGCTCTACATTTTGCCTTTCCAAAAAGGTTAGCTGTCACTGGCCTTAAGCTAACTTCATTGTTGTCCCAAAAGGCTTAACTATATTACAACAGTATGTGCTGGCAATAATTCAAGTTACAAAAAGGCCACAAACCAGTGTCTTCTGAAGCCAGTATTCTGGATAAAGGCATTTCAACATAACAAGCACCATTTAGGTCTCTCAAAACCCTTAGAAAGGTAAAGAATTAAAAAGATGAAATGGGAACTAATGAATCTAGTTGTTACTTTTAATGAAATAATATTAAGTTGGAAGTCAAATTTGATAGTATCACAATAAAAAAATTCCTTCAGTAGCACCTTAAAAACCAACTAAGTTTATATTTTGGTATGAGCTTTCGTGTGCATGCACACTTCTTCAGTATCTGAAGAAGTGTGCATGCACACGAAAGCTCATACCAAAATATAAACTTAGTTGGTCTTTAAGGTGCTACTGAAGGAATTTTTTTATTTTGCTTCGACTCAGACCAACACGGCTACCTACCTGTAACTTGATAGTATCACGTGAGGCTAGGTAAGTTGGGGTTTGTTGCTTTGAATATTGAAGCTTGTGCTTTTAAATATTTATTTGCAAAATATATCATTAAGAAAAAACATAATGGCAGTGAATTTTTTCTTAACTTGAAAGTTTCAATACTCCAACATACATGGAAATGAATTGATCCAATAAAAGATCGATCCCAAGAAACAAGAAATTCAAAAATTGGAGCTATCAGCTGTCTCTTGCCACATTCCACTGCAGATTGTATACTATAATGCTTCTTGGTTTACAGAGGGAGAAAGAGAGTGAAGTTTGACGTTTAGACTTCAGTATGGTGCTACATACTTTGCCTTCTTTTATTCATGCGGCAAAACATTTCATAAATGGAGTACTCCTCTCTGTTTCACTAACTTAAATGTTAACTGTTTAAAAGCATGTGCTTACCATCTGCAGGTTCCTCTAAGTTATCATGCCAAGAGGTAGGCTTTCGAGTTATGGTGTAAACTAAAGGTAAAAGCAAGATAAGGCAAATTAATCACTAGATAACCTTACGCAAGGGCAGAGGGAAACTAACAAAACTTAGAAATTTATCATTCTTTCTCCACACCACCCCTCTTTGGCAGGAATTTAGGCCTTTTTATTAAATGCAGGTTTTCAAAGAGCCGCAAGGATATTTGGGGGACAACAGTTGGGGGTCCCACAGATAGGCATGGGAGACACTACAAAGCCAGTTGATCCTTTTAGAGGAAAAGACTGGCACTTGGGATCAAAACTATTAGAGATTAGTGTAATATGTCAGTTTCCAGAGGGGTAGGCCTGTTAGGGTATGTTTACATTAGTGGCTTAAAATGCAGCAAGTGTTTCAAGCTGCATTTGCACAGTAGTGTTCACATTGGAGATAGGGCGGGGTTGTCTTCCCGCATGTGAGATCTTTTCGATTTCTTGCCCCTGCAATGCCCACCTTCCAACTCCTATTCATGAAGCTGTCGTCTGTATAAGTGTCGAGCAATCTGGGCATGTGAGATAGCTGTCTCAAATGTTCACATTGCTGTTTACTCCCCCCCCCCAATCCAGTTTTCCAGCCAGATTAAAGTAATTTGGGAGGGAGGATGGGAAATGCATCAAACAATAGTATTTGTCAAAGTACAAGATCACTATGGATTGTGGCTAACGTCGTGTGAATGCAGCTTCAAAAAGTAGTGGGTGCCTTGGATGGGGAGTAAGCAGTAATGTGAACATATCCTTAGTATGTAGAGGCAAAAGGATCTTGTAACAAGCTTTTTTGATGTGTTCATGAAACAACTCTTTGTAAGTCATCTTGATTGAGTTTTAGGATTGCAATTTGCAAATCCAGGTACTGTACACAGAAAACTGCAAAGATGTTACCAACAAATGGCTCTATTCTATGAATCCCTCCTGAATTCAGTTTGGCACTGAGAATGTGGTTTAGGAATATAGGAAGCTGCCTTTTATCAAGTCAGACTATTGGTCCATGATATACCACAGTATTGTCCACACCAGCTGGCAACAGCTCTCCAGGATTTCAGGCAGGTTTTTCTCCTAGCCTCACCTAGAGATGCTGGGGATTGAAGCTGAGACCTTCTGCAAGCACTGAGCTACAGCCCCTCCCCTCTAGTTATTGCACCTCTACACGGCTCTGATCCTATGGAGATCTAACCGCTCATATTGCAGCTCATATTTCTGCTTGGGAATTTAAGGTGCACTTTGTGATAACACAAATTGCTATTGCTGTGAGGGTCAGTCTGCATACATTTAAGCTCTTAATTCAACTGCCAATACCGCTTTTGCATTCCTTTGCAACTTGTTTCCACCGCAACCTACAACTCTCCCTCCTTTAACACGGATGTGTGTGTCGGCGCGCGCCAGAAACCTGTGGATCACACTCTTTAAAGTGCCACAGACCCCTCTGGTGGCAGTGGTGGTGGTTGGGTTTTTTTTGTTTTAGTTTACAGCAAGTGACTTGACCTAGAAATGTTTGACAACTAGCACCCAAACACGGTTCATTCGTGGAAAGGGGAAAAAATAGAGCCAACTGGAGTCAAGAGCCAGAGGACTCCCTTAGACCTAACTGGGAAGCTCCGTCTGCCCATGAGAAGGGGAGAAGTCTCCCCTCCCCCCGGTACCCCCGTACCCGTCATCAGGGGGTTCATCGCGTATTCCGTCTGCAGGCGCTGGCATCGTAGCTCCTTCCGGACCGTCTCACAGAAGATCTTGTTCTGGCTTACTGGGTCCAACGGTTCCCTTGGGACCCGCGCGGCTCCTGCCATGGGCCGCTATCTGGGGGGGAGGCTATTTAGAACGTGCCTGGAGCTCCCCGAAATGCCCTTCGTGTATGTGCGGGCGGAGTTTCCCCTCCTTTTCGTATCGTAGCAACCGAGCGGATTCTGACCGCGCCCCTTCTCTTTTTCATTGGCCGAGGAGTTAAATCTCCCGCAGCGCTGATTGGCTGCTGCGACCCCCGTTAAAGGTTTGAATCCGCTTGCGGCAGAAGCGAAGGCACTACTGGAAGAGTTATTTAGGCACATGGGAGAAATCAGTGGCTGTCTAAATCAACGCGAAAGGGAAAGGCAGCAAGAAGACGGCGTCTTTTCAGTACAGACATTTTAGCTGGTCGGTCTCGACTTCTGTGTTGCTTGCCTCCTCGTTTTCAGTCGGACGGAATGCAACCAGGCTCCGTATCGGACGGTCGGGTTCGCTGCACCGTAGCGATCGAGCACTTGGGTGCTGCAGCAGCCCCGAATCGTGTGCTTCTCCGCGATGCTTGGGTCACGCTGGGCCGGGACGAGTTCCATGAGCTGGTTCTGCAAGTGGCCAGCGCCGGCGGTCCGGGGCGCCCCCAGAACTTCCCCTTGCGGCTGGGTGAAGTGCGGCTGTTCACACGCTTCATGAAGGAGGGGAAGAGCTCGGTGCAGCTTGGGCCAAACCACAATCAGGTGCAGCTGCTGCTCTCTAATTGTCCTCCGGATCGGCTGCGCCGCTTTGTCCAGACGCTGCGCATCAAGCACGCAGCCGCACAGAGGGGAACCAGGCCTGTGGCCGAGCGAACGCGGCTTCTCGCTAGCCTCCCGCGGACGTTCGACACGGTAAGCCCGGTGCAGACTCGCGACTTGCAGCAGGCGAGCGCCCGGCAGGCTCTGACTGACGTGACAAGCACTCCGCGGAAAGGTCAGCCCTTACGCTGCGCGTCTCGGAAGCGGATCCGGACCGAGTCAGTCGATGGGAAACAGGTGAGGCGGCTGCTGCCGGAAAGCATGATCTAGCTGGGAGTTGGATCTGTCCACAATAAAAGGATCTCTGGCCGCCCAGGTATTGCTGGACTCCAACCCCCATCACCCCTGGCCTGGCAGTGCTGGCTGGGACTGGTAGGAGTTGTAGTCCAAGGATACCCAGAGGTTTCCCGTCCTTGGCATAAGAGTGGTGGCTAGTTTCTGAAGAAGTGGACCTACCCACCTGCTAATCCAGGATGCTGAAGTTGTGGTTATGCAAAGTGACAGATTCATGCACTCCTTAAGCACTTTAGAAACTCACTTAGCAAGTTCCATAACTGAGGCCACCACAGAGTAGGTCCTTTCTCCAATGCATGCTGGTCTTACTGGCAGAAACCTGAGCAGAACCTCCAAAGTAGTATGGGCAAGGTCAAATTATTATTTTATTTTAATGTAAGACTTCTTTGGTCCAATTGAAATTCAAATAAGGATCCCTCTGGATAAGAGAGGCGTTCTCCTCTCTGGCTGCTATAATCAAGAGAGATGGGATGGAAAGCTCTCATGAGCACTTTGGATTCAGAGGAGTTTGCCTTTTGGGGAATGTGTTCAGTTCTGTTATGCAGGCAGGAAGTCCTAGGTTCAACCCACAGAATCTCCAGGTGGGGCTAACCCCCCCCCCTGTCTGAAGCTGCTCCCAGTCAGTGGATACAGTACTGAGCAAGATGATCCACTGGTCTGACTCAACATAAGGCAGGTTTCTGTGCTCTCTTCAGGTGGCTGAAAAGCAGCAGGTGAAGAAGACTTTGTCTATGTGCTCCCGAGCAAAACTCTCCCAGGAACAGTCAATGGTGCTGAATGCGGTGCTGAGTGGCAAGAATGTTTTCTTCACAGGCAGTGCTGGTGAGAGAAGAGGGTCAAGGAGGGTCTGTGTGTTTGCAGGTTAGAGGCTGTAGTGGCTTCATCTACTATGTTGGGAATCTCACATTCCTTCCAGGACTGAACAAACCTGGGATTTAGGGTGAAGGAAGTTTGGTGGTTCTGATGTTTCTCTCTTTTTTGGGGGGTAGTGGCATGGGGCAGGTGGAGATTTATGAGAGGTAAGTACCATTGAGTCGACTTTGATTTACAATCTAGGTCTCACTTCTGAAACTGATCAAGTTTTACACCTGCCTCTTGCCATTTAAATGGTTCCGCTTTGAAGGGAAGTATGAATGGTGTTGGAATAATTGTAAAACTGAAATTTAGATTGTGTGCCTCTAAATACAAGGACTCTCTCTGTAGGGACTGGGAAATCCTACCTGCTGAAAAAGATCGTGGCCTCGCTGCCTCCAAACAGCACTTATGCCACAGCCAGCACAGGGGTGGCAGCCTGTCAGATTGGTGGCACTACTCTCCATGCCTTTGCAGGTAACTGGGATCCTGGGAAGCGAGAAAGGGCCTAGTGGTGGGTTACTGCTGACATACTCTTTCCCCTCTCCTTTGATAGGTATTGGGTCAGGGAAGGCGTCCCTACATCAGTGCATTGAGCTGGCTCAGAGACCCGGAATTCGGCAGCAATGGCTGAACAGCCGCCATCTGATCATAGATGAAATCTCTATGGTAGAGGGGGATTTCTTTGATAAACTGGAGGCAGTAGCTAGGTGGGTGGAGACTTCCTTTTGGGGGATATTGCTGCACTTGCATTAATCCTGTGTGTACATGGCTTTGAGGAGGGTATTAAAAAGGCAGAAGACAAAACATTGCATGCCGTGTTTTTCCGAAAATAAGACACCCGTCTTATATTTATTTTTCCTCAAAAAACCAACTATGGCTTATTTTCAGGGGATGTCTTATTTTTCCCCTCCTCCTGCCGTGGCCGGCATTGCTGCTGCGGCTATCACTATGTCTTATTTTCGGGGTATGGCTTATATTCTTTGAATGCTTAAAAATCCTGCTATGGCTTATTTTATGCCTACGACTTAAAATAGGGAAAACAGGGTAGTTGTTTTAAAGTTCTGCCTAAGCAGGCACTTGATGCAACTCTGCAGCAAACAGTCCCACACTCACTTTGCCCATGTATACGCTTCAGTCCCACATCTAGTTTTGGTAACGCTGTGGCCAGTGCCCACCCAGAGCTTCCAGTCAGCATTGCCATCGCTGTGCTTCAGTCCTGTCTGTTTCCCATGCTCCTGTCCATGCACCATAGTTCTAAAATGACTCCTTAAGTATAATGTGGTCCTAGAAGAGGGGTTTGCAGCAATAGAGAGAAGCAGAACTGAATTATATTTGTTACTCTGTCTTAGCGTATGCAGAGCATGTGTAAGTGTTGCAAGGAAAACAGAAACAGGGAATATTCCAGATGCAATTGGATTACAATTCCCATCAGTCCCAAGCAGCATGACCAACAGCCAGGCATCATGGGAACTGCAGTATAATAATAATAATAAATTATAATAAAATTTTATTTATACCCCGCCCTCCCCAGCCAAGGCCGGGCTCAGAGCAGCTAACACCAAATATAAAACAACTAGTTAAAATACAATTCAACAACAAGACTTAAATACATTAAAATTAAATTTAAAAATTAGACAGTAGAAAGTAGAACAACATCTGGAGGGCCACAGGCTTCCCATCCTTGGTCTAGGATATTGCATTTCTTTTCTCTTGGACCAGAATAAGATCAGCTCCCTGAAGGTGTCTCCATTCTCTTTTGGTAGAGCGGTCAGGAAATGTGAGGATCCATTTGGAGGAATCCAACTCATCATATGTGGAGACTTCTTGCAGCTGCCTCCTGTCAGCAAATCCTCCGAGCAGCCCAGGTTCTGTTTCCAGGTGTGCTGCTGTTGCTGTTTGTCACTGCATGCTCCTTGTCACAGGCTGAGCTATAGTTTGATCAAAGGGTTTCCTTCACAGGCAAAGAGCTGGCGCAAGTGTATCCACCTGAACATGGAGCTGACAGAGGTGCGGAGGCAGACTGACAGGGACTTCATTTCTCTTCTGCATACTGTCCGCCTGGGCAGGTGAGATGCCATCCTCCCCCAGCAGAATATCTGGCTAATCTCTTGGGGTGGAAGTTCTATGTCTAGAGAGACCTAACCAAACATTTGAATGCTGATATAGCTGCTTCTGTCAAGTTGGCTGGCCTGCTCCAATACTTCCTTTAAACTCATTGCACTGTTTGAAAATTGGGTCAAGTACTCTTTGAGGAACCATGGAGAAATGCAGGGAGGCACTGGGTTTGGAGGAATGGGGGGGAATTTAGAGGTACAGTGGTGCCTCGACTTACGAATTTAATCCGTTCCGAAGGCAGCTTTGTAGGTTGAAAAATTCGTAAGTTGAAAAGCGCCATTGGAAACGCAATTTCCCATAGGAATGCATTGGAAACGGAAAAATTCCTAAGTCAAAGCAACCCTATCTAAAACCGCTACAGTTTCCGTTCGGATGTCAATAAATTTGTAAGCGTGTGGCCATTTGTCCCATTTGTAAGTCTAAAAATTTGGTTTTTGAGTCGTTTGTAAGTCGAGGTACCACTGTATTGTGTTTGCTGGGGTATTCCTTTACCTGCAAGCATCCTTGGTCACATACTAGCCATGTACAGACTTGATCTCCATGTTTAGGTGCTGGTTACGGCCTCGTGTTCTCATGGAAAGCAATTTGAATGGGCACAGTAGCAAGCTTGATAGTTCTTCATGGTCTTCAATGTTTTTCATCAGATACAAATGTCTTCTTAATTTTAATTGTCCCCATTCAGATGCACAGAGGAGGTTACCAGACAGCTAACTCTAACAGCTACCCATCGGGTGGAGAAAGATGGAATCTTGGCTACCCGGTTATGCACCCACAAGGATGATGTGGAGCTCACAAATGCTAGAAGGCTGGATGAGTTGCCTGGTGAGAATGCTGCAATGACTCCAACTGTGACAAGTAGCCCTTTCCTTTAAGAGACAGACTTCCAACTATGAGCCGGGAACCAACACTTGGGAACTCACCCTGCCCCTCTTTTTTCTGAATAAAACAACATGAGACCATTATAAAATTAGGCAATACATCCTACTGACACCAATAGTTACGTTTTCCAGTCCTGATATTCTTGCCACCACTTTTTGATAGGTGGATACAAGGACACATTTATTTTATTTTATAATATTTTCTTCTGTTGCTGATATCTGGAATCCACAGAAATGGGAAACATATTATGATATGTATTGTCTGGAATTTTGGAAGTTTACAGAATTATGCTTTCGGAATAGTGTGCAGAGCCTAATACTTGGAGCTCAGCTATTGGGAAGTAACCCTTTCAAAACACATCAGGTAGGAGGGATGCAAGTTTTTTACATCTTGTTTGTCTTCTAGGAGAACGAAGAACCTTCAAGGCAGTGGATAGTGACCCTGTACTGGTGAAAACTCTTGATGCACAGTGTCCAGTAAGCAGCATCATTGAACTTAAGCAAGGTGCCCAGGTGAGCATTGCCCAAGCTAGAGGCGGTTCTTTAGTAGGCGATGGAATTTTGCTTCTTTTTTTGGGGGGGGGGAGATTTTTATGTTATCTACTTCTCACACTAGCGCCACAGTCCTGTAATCTCCACCTTTCCCAAGGGGTCTCACAAAAGGGGTCCCCAACCCTAGGATACTGGAGTCCTCTTGATGCAGAATATGACAGCATAAAGAGCGACAGGCAAATGCAGGCTGGATCTTATAGGAACAGGCAAGCAGAGTAATTGTAAAATGAATGGTTCTATTATATAGTTTGTTTGAGGGAGTAATGGTGGCAGTTACAGGTAATTGCTGACTGTAGCTTGGAATGTCAGCTATAGGCTTGGACACACCTGCAAGCTATTCATATGTGCTCGGTATTTTGCCTGCTGAGCAATTCAGTTTCTCCTTGCATACTATTAATACTGATTTCTCTTACAAATGCGTGGCTGGCTAGCACTGATTATAGCTTCTCAGGAATTGTTACCTGCCCTACCATGGCTAGGTTGGACAGATCTTCACATGACAGAACCTAGAGTATCAGCTGAGTGAAATGAGACTCTTATGGACCCTAGTGGCTCCCAGTTGCTTTCTTTGAGCTGGTTGTGCACTGCTTTCGATAACTTTTAAACCTTAAAACCGGCCATGCCAAATGCCACAGTGTCCTTGACTTTTAAGAGCTGCAACCAGCTGTTAAATATGGGTGGCAAATCTGTGATGCTGTTTAACTGTGATTGTATTGTGACATTAAAGTTTAACTGAGGCCAGTTACCATTTTCAACACATTGTTCACTTTTTTAGACAGATTAGACAGACAGGTTTTTCCCCTGGTCTCATATGTATGTATTTAATATTTCACTGTTTGTTTGGTTATCTACCTTGTGTGCTGCCTTCTTGAAAAGCAGGATAAAAGTGTATACAATGAGTAACACCCAAACAAGTATGAGGCTTTCCCTACCCGAGGAACAGGGTGGGGACATTCTTGTTTGTTTTCAGTGGCGGTTCTTGGGACTCCACTGTTAATGCTGACTATGTACAATAAAGTCGACTGACTGGACAGGAGAAAGCTATGGCGTTTTTCTTCATTAGTAATTTTTACATTCTTTCACTAGGTGATGCTTACTAAGAATCTTGATGTGTCCCAGGGTCTTGTGAATGGGGCTCGTGGAGTTGTGATTGGATTTGAAACAGAAGGAAAAGGTTAGTTTTTGACAGATGCACTTACCACCCATGACTGGGTGTTCTTCAGACTGTCTGAACTGCTCTTCTAGAGTCACAACAAAACTTTGGTAGGTGCCTCTGCACTGTGCCAGAGGAGGTGGATTTTTTTGAGACAGAGTTGCTGCTCTTTGCCATCCAGTTTTTTGTACATGAGCTGCTATTCTATTGGCGTCCCATTTGCAAGAACTCAAGTGGATGAGTTCTAGGCTGCCTTGCAGTATCTCCTTAAAGACAATAGATATTTGGGAGGTTACCTGCCCCTGACTCCTGGGCATAGGAGATCAAAGTTCTGACTTGGCTCTCTTTCTACAGGGCTACCGAAAGTGAGATTTCTGTGTGGCGTCACTAATGTTGTTGGGTTGGAACGATGGGTTTTAAAGGGACCAGCAGGAACTTATCTGAGTCGCCAGCAGCTGCCCCTGAAACTTGCCTGGGCCATTTCCATCCACAAGAGCCAGGTTAGTGATACATTGTGTGATATTCTGTACAAGAACTCAAGACAGTAAAAATGGTCCATAATGGGACCTCTGTAAGGAACTTGTGTTTATCTCTGTATATCTGTACTTAAAGCTCCTACCGAAGTTATTATGGTTCTGGTTGGGCCCCACATCTATGTGGGATCTGTAAGAATCTGCTTATTTGTCTTGTTTTTACTAGTTAATTATAAGTCAGTGGAATCTAGGCAGACCAATCCTGTACACCAATCAAACTCAAGCTGTTTTCCTTGCAACATGTGTCTGTTCTAGAAACACTGGAACATCACCACCTTGCAAACAAAATTATAAAGGATGAGGGAACTGTGGAAATGTTGTTCAGCAATGTTAATTCTTCCGATTTGCCTAATATCCATTTTGCAGAATCAAGCATCATACATAAAATATATAGGTACTTTACTGTACTGGGGGTGCAAATACTTATCAGAATAACTAGGGAGTATCTGCTTCCTGACCGTTTCTCTTTTACTACCGGTAGGGTATGTCTCTGGACTGCGTTGAGATTTCCTTGGCTCGTGTTTTTGAATTTGGCCAGGCTTATGTAGCACTTTCTCGAGCACGTAGCCTTGCAGGTCTTCGTGTTCTGGATTTTGATCCCAAGGTAGTGAGAGCCAATCCATACGTGTTGCAGTTCTACAGGCACTTGAAGAGAGAAAAATTTCTAACCCAGGTAAAGTGATAATCTGCCACTAGGCTACCATAACCATCTGCAATGTAGACATTCTGATTTTGCGTTGTATAAACTGCAAAGGGAGGAGGGTGGGAGAAAGGAAGGGCAATATGGGAGCCTGGAACAAGGGCCACAGGTGACTAATGGCATTGCGAATTAGGGATATCTGGTCACCATTCCTCTGTAACCCTGAAATAGACACAATCTGTCTGCAGCTCTCATTGCAAAATGTATCTTCCCTTCATTTCCCTCTCCAAAAAAGAATATACTGTTACAAGTCCATACTTTATTTAAGAAAAAAGTAGCGGAAGGTCATAGTGAATCCTTGCCCCTTCCTTCCATATGGCAGAAATGTTCTCCTCCGGGGGATCAGTGGCGGAGCAAGCCGACTGGGCATCTGGGGCGGCACACGTGCCCTGTGCCCAGGGGCGGGGCCAGGCAAGCTGGGGGCAGGACGCTCCGTGGGGCCTCCGAGGAGTCTGCCTGCCTCCTCCCACTCAGCCACCCTACAGCTGAGGGAGAGGCAGTGGGCGGACCGTTTGGGGCAGCGCGGAGCCTGCAGGTGCCCAAGCCATTATGTCACTCCCAGGAGAGATGCATGGCTCAGGCACGCTGCAGGCCGCGCGGTGAGTGCCGCCTGGCCTTTTGTCACCCCCCGGGGTGGCCCACCCCCCCCACCCCTTGGGGATCATACCAAGTGTGAGTTGCTGTGTATAACTTGTTACTTTTGTTCTTTAGGCTTTGCTGCACTCCTCTATTCAAGCTAATAAAGAAAATGAAGAAGCTGCCTGAACTTGACATCTTTTTATTCCTCCTTGTACTTTTATTGAATCTACACCACTAAGTGGGAAACTTCTTCCATGGAGAATCAGCTTATGGATTTTCTGCACTGCAGCTCCTGATACTTCCATGATCATTCTGTTTTCTAGCAGTAGAACAACATCCTGGAAACATTTTCCACAGACAATCTATCATAGTCCAAGAGATGAACCTAAAAGCCAATTTTTTAACCAAAATCTATTATTAGGACGGCAGTAAGATTTTCTGCTATCACACCTTCAAGAAGTCTTTTAATTCAAACATCTGCATTGACAGTATTGTACCTATGGCAAGAGTTTGACACTACTTGAATAATAAAGAATGCACTTTATTTTTAAAGGATATAAAAGTGAATGAAATTGCTGCTGTCATGTGTGTATGACATGCCAAGAGTCTGAGTTTACAAAGATGGCATACTAGTTTTCTAGGACTTGCCTGTTACTTACATTCTCTACAGAAGCCTCTTCAAATAAAATAAATAAAGCAAAGGTGCTAAATTGTAGTAATTTGTTAAGCTACTGTGAGGGGCAAGGGATATCGCGAAGCCCCTCCCCTCCTGAGTTCCAGCCCAGCCCCGAGCGAGGCTGAAAAGAGGGAAAGCTCCAGCTCAAGTGGGGAAACAGGAAGTGGTGTCCAAGGCTCTGGCAGGGTAGAAGAGCCATCGTCCCAGGTGGGACAGGAAGGGGGAAGGAAGGGGGGCAGGCCAGTCCCCCCAACTCCGGAACTTCGCAGAAAGCGTCGGGGGAAGAGGATGGGTCTCCCCAAGTTGTTATGCTGGCGCAAGACGCGCCAAAAGCCACTTGGAGGTTCTGATTCAAGCTGAACAGATGTGTCTTTGTAAATAGCACTGCCATTAGCACTGTAAATACCCAGCACCAATAAAAGACAAAATGCAGAGCTGTGTAGAGTCGTTACTCTGAAGTAGCCTTCTCCGGCCACCGTGACAGCAACCTCCAAGTCTTTCTGGCTACTTTGGAGCGGCCGCGATGAGCGCGCAAGACGCTGAGCAGTGGAGGCTGGAGGCCGAAGCCGCAGCACAGGAATTACAGAAATTACAGAACCTGACAGCGCAGGCACACCAGCAATTACTTGCCGCTCAGGAGGAAGCGTGAGGAACGCGGGAGGAGCTGAACAAGCTGGCAGAGCAGGTGAGAGCGAAAGATGAAACTGAGAAGCAACTAAGGGTGATGGTGGTGGAGTTACAGAAAAAGCTGGATGAGGAAAAAGCTGCGAGAGGTGGGGGGGTGCCCCAGCCCCAGCTAGTCCAAGTGAGGAGGGGACAGACCCTAGTCACCAAGTTTAGCGGCGACCCAAGAGAGTACCTAGGCTTTGAGACAGAAATAAATTATGCGCTGGAACTGCATGCGGCAGAATTCCCAGATGACGCGCACAGAGTCTTCTTTATCATAGAGCATTTGACGGGGGCCGCCAGAGAATGGGTCAGACCGCTCATCGCGCAAAAAAATGATTGCATAAAGAACGCAAAACTATTCTTAGAAGCTTTAAAAATCATGTATGCGAGTGACTCTGAAATGGAAGCCACAAAAGAAGAGCTTCATAACTTAACACAAGGAAAATCGACAGTTCGGGACTACTGGGCGAGGTTCACCATGCTAGTGCACAAACTGGGGTGGGATCTGCACAGTGAGCCAGTGAAATCAGCCTTCTACCTGGGGTTGCACTCAGACGTTAGGTCCCAAACCGCGGACGAGAGGTCCCAAACCGCGGACTATGGATGAGTTAAGCAAAGCGGCGCTAGCGGTGGGGGTGAGACAGGAATCCAGATGGAATGACAAACAAACGACGCGCGCAGCAAAGCCTTGGTTCCCACGCTCCCAGGACAGACCACTTCACCAAACCCCACCCCAGGGCCCACCCCTAGTCCCGCCCAGACCGAGCTCAGAGCCGGAAGCGATGGAGATCGGTGGAGCGCGCGCGCGCGCGGACTTTTCAAACCCCGGCGGCGCCAAGACGCAAGGAGGGAAGAGGCGGGAATTGCTTTCTCTGCAACTCCCCCCAGCATCGCATCAGAGACTGCCCACATCGCAGGGAGTGGCAATGAAAGGCGGGAACGGTTGTGCCCTCCCCCACTGACGGTGCACCAGCAGCTCAGAGAACACTTGGAGAGGGCCAAAGAAGCGTACAAGAAGGGGGCAGATCGCCACAGGCGACCGGGGGAGGCCATCAGGGTGGGGGACAAGGTTTGGTTGTCCTCTGAGGGCCTTCCCACCAGAGGGAGGTGCAAGAAGTTGGCACCCAGAAGGTTGGGCCCCTTCACGGTCACGCAGCAGGTAAACCCGGTGGCATACAGGCTGGCACTGCCAGAGGACATGAGGGTGCACCCAGTGTTTCATAGATCGCTGCTGTCTCCGTACAGGGAAAGTAGCAGGTTCCGAGGCAGCGAACAGCCCCCCGAGGGAGGGGGGGAGAGTGGAGGCAGGGAGCCACTCAATGAAGCAACGGCCATCCTTGATTCACGAAGGGGTGTGTGGGGCCTGGAGTACCTCATGGCATGGGAGGACGCCCCGCCATCCCAAAATGAATGGGTCCCAGCCACCCAGATACAAGAGGAATTCTTAGTGGAAGAATTCCACGCCCTCTTCCCACACAGGCCTAAGCCCTGGCACATGGAACGGGAGTGGGAGGAGGAGGAAGCACAGGAGGGGGAAAGCAGTTCACCATGGAGATGGGAAGCAGAGTTTGAGGACACGGAGGAGGAGATATGGGCATCTCCGAGGTCCATTCAGTCAGGAGAAGAGGTGGACTGGCAGCAGATTTTCACCCCCACCAGCTCTGAGGCCACGGACTTTTGGGGCTTTCCCTCTTCCCAGGAGGAAGGAGGGGGCCAACGGGACTGGGGGGAGGTGTTCACACCAACCGGCTCGGACAGCACGGAGTTTTTAGGCTTTCAGTCACCACCGACACCCGTGCAGCCTCTAGGGAGGGGAGAAGGGGGGCCTGGGAGGGGGGTGGATGTGAGGGGCAAGGGATATCGCGAAGCCCCTCCCCTCCTGAGTTCCAGCCCAGCCCCGAGCGAGGCTGAAAAGAGGGAAAGCTCCAGCTCAAGTGGGGAAACAGGAAGTGGTGTCCAAGGCTCTGGCAGGGTAGAAGAGCCATCGTCCCAGGTGGGACAGGAAGGGGGAAGGAAGGGGGGCAGGCCAGTCCCCCCAACTCTGGAACTTCGCAGAAAGCGTCGGGGGAAGAGGATGGGTCTCCCCAAGTTGTTATGCTGGCGCAAGACGCGCCAAAAGCCACTTGGAGGTTCTGATTCAAGCTGAACAGATGTGTCTTTGTAAATAGCACTGCCATTAGCACTGTAAATACCCAGCACCAATAAAAGACAAAATGCAGAGCTGTGTAGAGTCATTGCTCTGAAGTAGCCTTCTCCGGCCACCGTGACAGCTACCTATATGCATGTTGCCAATTTAGGAGCCAGAAACTGCTTCCCAAGTTAACATGGTTCAGTTAAGATTCAGATTTTGAGAAGTGCATTGAATCTATGTTTGAAGTAATAATTACTTAAGGTGCTAGTTATGTTATGTTACAAAGTATGCTTTCTATCCCCAGTCCTACCAGTTTATGGCAAGTACTGCTAGTACTGTTAGTGGTAGATGGGCATTTCTTCCAAGAAGATATACTGCACCATGAAGCATTGCTTAATAGTAACATTCCTAAACATGGTATAAGTTAACTTTGACTAGTTTCTTTCATGGTTTCTATAGCTTCTCAAAACCTATTGAAAGTAACCCCTGGTGAGCATATGATTACAGCTTTTCAACTGGTATTTTTGTAGTCCATATTTTTTATATATATTTTAAAATAATGGTTATTACAAAATAATTTGACTATTCTGTGACTCGGGAATGATATCCAACATCACTTATTTTACTGGCCACAATGATCTGTAGACCAAGGTAAAGATTAACACTCAACGCCATCTCTGAGCTGCTACATAGCAACTGGCCAAATAAGTAGCAGCTGTCATGGAGTAGTAAGACCAGACACCAGTGTACATATAGTATTAATACAAAACAATTATCATACTCATTAGCCAAGGTGTAAAAGAGCAGGTCAGGCTGCTTAAACCCCATGCTACGATGAGGGGGATCATGGCTGAGCTAAGCTCAGCAAGCTTGTTTAGTCTTCCCTCATGTTATGAGAGTACATAGTTCATTACTGGGCAGCACAGAATCCAGTTTCCTCAGTCAAAGCTTTCTTCTTTACGAGCAAGGATATCCAAAGGAAACAAGAATGAATTCAAAGGGCAGATACCCAGAGTCCTCCAGTCCATGGTAGAGGCAGAAGTTGCATCATCTTTGGAAGTGGTAGGAGAACTACTACTCCCCTCCTGTTGTTGTAAGCCACTAGTAGCTGGCTGCACATGTGGAAATAGCTCCCCATTATTGTTTACAGGCTGGTTGCCCTCTTTCATTCTGCTTCTTTCACCTTTGTAGTGGGTGTTCAACTCTGTGTAACATTTGTGCATGTGACTCTTCAGCTTCTTAAAGTCCAGAAAGCCCAGCTCTTCTGGCAGTGACAGTAGCAAATCTAGGACCACAGCTGACTCTGCAGAAAGCAAGCAAAATGTATGAGGAGAGTGGCTACACTCACTTTGGCAGAAACATACCTAGGATTTTTATTACCTCCTCCTCTCCAGTTACAGATTCTGAAACGTCACCCTGCCTCCAACAGGTGTAACAAATGAAGCAGTAAATTTTATCACATTAACAGCTAAGCTATTTTAGATTTTTAGAAATTACATCTTAGAGGTTAAGGATAACTTTCTATATGAGAAGTTTTAGTTTAAGAACTGGAAATCTGATGAGAACCTTTTATCTGTTTTACATTATATGACAAGTTGCTGCTTCCTCTCACCTAGGAAAACACTCCCTGTCTCCAAGCTCATGGGCCACTCGTATTTTCACTGGGGGGTGGGGAGAAACATAACAATTCCCTTCTGAAGTGTTTTCCTTAGTCCCCAAAATCCCACCCATCATCCACAACAGTAACCTCAAAGGTTACCCAACTATGCCCAGCAAGGTGGTTGTTGCTTTTAGCAGCACTAAATATGTTGGACGTTTTGGCAGAAGTACAGTTTTTGGCAGGACACATAGTGTTTCCAGTCCTAGGGGATGCTCCATTTCTGGGAAGCATTTTTAAGATTTAGTATCCAGCCCTTCAGCTGAAATAGAACTCCACAGCACATGACAAAAATGGCACAATAAAGAAAAAGCAACAGAATAAAAAGGAAGGGATGGAATGATTGCAAATAAAGCTCAATAAGGCAGCTTCCTTAAGGAGAAATGTTTTTGCTTGGCACCAAGAATACAGTAGGTATGCTGTAATAGATGTCTTGGTTACATGGAGTCACATTCCAGTGCAGAAACATTTCTTCCACTGAAGGAAAATAGCAAGAACCTCTGCATTTTGAGATTTTAAGTACAAACCCTATCTACATGTAGCCATGTGCAGGGGCAAATCAAAATACATTCAACTGCATATATGATTTTTAAAACTCAGGTTTCTCTGGGAAGAAGGTTTATGTCTATCTTTTATCACTACAATGGTGTAGTACACTGTAGTGGGATACAACTGAAGGCATAGTTCCCTTAGAATTATGAAATGTTGCATAGTAGCTGCCTGTTATTTAAATTCATCTTGGTCAAACACAAACTCTGACTTACCACCTGGTGGGAGTTCAGGTGCCTTACAGCCACGTGAGATCACAGAAAGGTACTTGTAGATCTTTTCAAAGTCCACATGGAACCCACTGTTTTCTGCAGGGGCCATTTCCTCTACATTTGATGATACAGTTGGTTCATGAGATTCTTCGTTGGATTTCCTACTCTCAGTATTAAGATTTTGGGATGAACATTGAGAATTCTTTATCACCACTGACTTTGGAGGCACGGAATGGAGCAAGGTGAGTGGCTCAGTAGATGCAATTGTCCAAACCTAATGAGTAGAAAAAAAGTCACAAGTATGGACTTCGTATGGCAAGCAGTCAGGGATTCTCTAGTAAACCAAATACATTTCCCAGCATTAAATCTGTCTGAAAAGCTATACAAGAACCAAGAGAACCAGTGACAGAGTCATGTATTTCAGAGACATTTTGTCAGATGGAGACATGAAGATATCTTAAATTACTGCATCAAGAACAATATCTATCTTATTAAGATCATGGAAAAGGTTACCTGGGAAAAAGCAGTTGCCACAGCATCTTCAAGGGGACCTGTCAATTTCTCAGCTAACTCTGTCCATATCTAAAAAAAGGAAGTGTCAGTTGTGTGAATAGTCCTTAGCTTATGTTGTGCCATATCACATTACCTACACTTTTAAAACTCTCATACCTCAATAGGTGCTGGAATAGGAGCATCCTTCTGTTTACGCTGGCGATACTGATATTGTTCCTTGACTGCCTCCTTTGCCACACGCTCTTTCAGGTGCTCCACAAATGCCATGATCTGCAAGAGCAGCACATCTTAGGGGACATACATGCAATGTTTTGGGGAAGACAGTACAGTATCCTACTTTCTGAAGACATAAAAACTGGATATTTCTTCAAGGCAGAAAGTTTGCAATTACTCTCCTTTAACTAGGATTTGCCAGTATGAATGTGTAGTAGGATTAAAAAAGCATAGGTCTCTCCCAATTCATCCCTTAAGATTTATCTGCCAAGGCCACCTAACTCTCGTGGCTGACCAGAGATGGAGTCCTCATCTCCAAACCCTGCATGGTGGCCATCAGTCTGCCAACTCGTGGGCTTGTTGGGAAGCTCACAGCCCGGCCAAGTTCGAATCCTGCCCTCCACCACGTGGCCACGCCTCAACCCACCTCTTCTTCATCCCTCCAAGGCAGGTACTTCTTCAACAGCTCGGGCCGCAGCGGACCCTGGCAGTGAGCTCTCAAGGCCCGAAGAAGGCGTCGCTTTTCTGGGTCCGTCCAAGCCTGGCTCGTGGGGACCATCCTGTAGCGAGCAGGGGTTGAACGCTGCCTGGAAGGCGGCTTCATGGCGCTGAGAAGAGAAAACAACAAGAAGTTAAGAACCTAAGAGGAGAAAACACGCCCAGGGGTGTCAATTGCAACCCGTCCAGCACCTATTCTCTTTCCCCTCACCTCTGTCCACCCGTTCCTGGCTTCTACGACGACACAACGCTGCTCGATACCTTCCGGTAGTCCTCACCCCAAACGCAACGCCGCCTAGTTTGCGAAAAACCGTTGCTTCTAGGTTGTCGCAATCGGATGACGTATAAAATACGCGGACGGTGGCCGCCGAGGACCAGAAACAATCAGAGGCGTAAGCAACCTTAGCAGCGTCTTCTGACGGGACGGTGGCGGAGATGGGTTCTAGAACGCCTCGACGTCACGAAGGAGCTCTAGGTTGCGTAGCAACCGCATGGCTCTTGCAGGGATTCCAGAGACCCCCTCCGTTCTCACGGGGTTCTCTAGAATGGGACAGATCGCCCTTAAGCCTGGCTACATGTCTTGCTGGTCGTCCGGTGTCGCTTTGGGGATCCTAGTCCTGTTGCTGTGCGATGGGCCCGGTACGGAGAAGGGTGCTATCGAGGGGCTCCGCTGCAGACGGGTGTCTCCCACGAGAATGTGGTGGTAGTAGCAAATCAGAGCTGCAGTCGCTTATGGAAAGAGCCAAGGGCACGGTCTCCTAAACGGCTGCCTGTTATACGAATTTATTAATTCAATTAACAACGGATGGAATCGCCTCGCAGGCAGCTCAAAAACACAATATTCTGGACCGAAATGGCTCCTTGGATGGGGCTAGAGAGCTGGAGTGAAGTTGAACTTGAGACTTCTGAAACCGACTTTGTATATTGCTATCCTGAGGTCTACCAAATGGTGTCAGGAGCAAGATCCTGGCTGGGGTGGGTGGACAGTACAGAGCCACATTGTACAAAGGTGGCGGTGGGAACAGGATTGGCACCCCATGGAAAAGGGTGGTTCAGCAGGCAGAATTACCTGTACTACCCCATAAACCATACACTGGAATAAACTGCATACACAAATGAAAATGTAACAATAACTACATCAAGAAATAAATATATAATTAATAATTCAACATCTAAGTTACTGCAGTTTAGGGATTTTAACACAGAACTCTAAAACTGGCCAGCAGCAGCCAATAATGCAATCCTATGTGTACTCAGAAGGAAGTCCTGTTGAATTTACTAGGGCTTTCCCTTGGGTATGGTGTTAAGATTGCTGCCTACCTTTCAGGTGAGGAACACTGAGGCTGAGAGATAAGTGATTACTACAAAGTCAGCAATGGCAGATATATATATATATGTGTCAGTTATACTTGCTGTTGTAGAAATACTCTATGTCTTCCTGGGATTTGCCAGTATATTCCAATTTAACTTCCGACTCTCCCTGGTAAAAACACGGGAGCTCTGGGGTGGGTTTCAGACTGCACAATGTACCATGAAGCTGGGAACTACTGCTTTACGAACACAGAGATCCAGCGGACAAGTCTGTAATGATACTTTCCAAAGGAGGCATCATGCTGAAGTCTTTGCTCCTTTTCAGGCTGTGGACTTCACCTTGACTTGTCTGACAATGGAACTCCTGCAGGACTGGCACGTGTTAGAAAGACAGCTGGAGAGATGGGTGAGAATGTAATAAAGATTAGTTCCATTTAGCTGACACTGCGCTAAGTAAAATAAACAAGCAATAAATGGGGACATCATCTGATCAGCTTGATCCACTATGGCCTTGTTTCATCCATCTTCAGTGGCCATCTGATCTGTGCCTTGAATCCATGGCCTTGGCACTGCGCTCTGGCCACCTGAGCTAGCCAAGTGATATGATCATTGGATTATTTGTGCCCATTAACACAAAGCCCAACCAAGAACCTTGTTTTCCCATTGCCCTGTCACCAATGCCAAATTGATTCTTCTGATTTATTCATTACTTACTAAATTTAAACCCTGTCCTTCCTCCAAAAAGTGTAAGCCACAGTTCTTCCACCTTCCATTTTATCTTCATGGCAACCCTATGAGGTAGATTAGGCTGAGAGGTAGTGCCTGGCTCAAGGTCATCTAGGAAGCTTCATGGCCAAGGGAGGATTTAAACCCTGGTCTTCCTGGTTCTAGGCAGACACGCTAACCATTATACCTGCCTATTTTTTCAGACACCATCTTTGTCCACGTTGGTGCCAAGGAAATTACTATCCCCTGCAAGTCTTCAGAGAAGGATGCTGTGATTGGTATGAATCCCACCTACAACTGGAGCCTGGAAAACGAAGGTTAGGACTTACTGCTTGTGACTCTAGGACAGGGGTCAGCAAACTTTTCAGCAGGGGGCTGGTCCACTGTCCCTCAGACCTTGTGGGGGGCCGGACTATATTTTGAAGAAAAATATGAACGAATTCCTATGTCCCACAAATAATCCAGAGATGCATTTTAAATAAAAGGACACATTCTACTCATCTAAAAACACCAGGCAGGTCCCGCAAATAGCTCAGAGATGCTTTTAAATAGAAGGACACATTCTACTCATGTAAAAACATGCTGATTCCCAGATCGTCCGGGGGCCGGATTTAGAAGGCGATTGGGCTGCATCCGGCCCCTGGGCCTTAGTTTGGGGACCCCTGCTCTAGGATCTCTCAATAGATATCAGGGACAGATGTGTGAGGGAAAGAAGAGGATGGATTACTTGGGAAAAGGCAGCTGTTGGTGTCCCAGGGCTGCCAATGTTTTTTTCTAGAATGATCAGCAACAGAGATTTTTTTGCACCTCAAACTGATTTGAACTTTAGCACCCAAGATAATATTTTCCAAGCATTTTATGTTGAGAATTAGTTTAGTCTTGCCTGTGCCCTCTGTGTCCTTGTGCCTTGGGCAAGAGCCCATGTTGTGTCATTCCTCCCCCTAATGGCTGCTACAGAGAGGCCATTGTGTGGCTAAAATTGGGGTGAGTGGGGATTGGGCCATGTGGATTTCATTAAGGAGCCCATCTTCACCTCTTATACCAGTTCAATCACTGCTTGGAATGAGGCTTGAAGATGCATGAAAAGGTAACTTGCAAACACATTGATGCATCTGTTAAGCTTCCTAGATGTGAAACCAACTTGACCTGAAACTTCCTGCCCAAATTAAACTCTCTGGAGAGAGTTCAACAGATTATTGTTCACAACAGGCATATTGGCAAAAACATCAAAACTACTGGAAGTGAAATTGACACAGAGCTCAGCTTTTTAAGGTTCCTGTTACTTAAAAGTTATGACTGAAGCAAGCTGTGAGACAACTTGCTTTTCCAAACCCAAAACTTGGTTTTAAATAGTAACAGCATGTCACAAAATATTGACTAACTGTACCTGCCAATCTAAGCTATCCACATAGCTGCCAAGTTTTCCCTTTTCTCGCGAGGAAGCCTATTCAGCATAAGGGAAAATCCCTTAAAAAAAGGGATAACTTGACAGCTATGAGCTATCCAGTGCATGGTCCCTATAATAAGAAAATACGGTGTAGAACAGGCACCCCCAAACTTCGGCCCTCCAGATGTTTTGGACTACAAATTCCCATCTCCCCGACCACTGGTCCTGTTAGCTAGGGATCATGGGAGTTGTAGGCCAAAACATCTGGAGGGCCGCAGTTTGGGGATGCCTGGTGTAGAATGTCAGGATTCAAGAAAGGTATTTTGTGTGGACATTCATGGCATAAGGGCAGCAGAAAAAAATTAGACTCTCTCGATGCATCCATGTACCCTGTTTCTCATATTTTAAGACATACCCATAAAATAAGCCATAGCAGGATTTTTAAGCATTCAAGGAATATAAGCCATACCCCGAAAATAAGACATAGTGATAGGCGCAGCAGCAATGCCGGCCGCGGCAGGAGGAGGAGGAAAAAAATAAGACATCCCTTGAAAATAAGCCATAGTGTGTTTTTTTGAGGAAAAAATAAATATAAGACATGTCTTATAATATGAGAAACACGGTACTAGGACAGAGACCAATGAGCCTGGAGCCACATGAAGCTATAGAAGTATTAAAGGACCTCTTGACCTCAGTATTGGTGCCTAAGCTGGTTGAAGCAGAGCATTGTTCTTCTTAGGCTGATTCTGCCCTCTACTTTCAGAAACCCATCCCCTCAGTGGTGATGCTTCCCTGACTCTACATGATTTTCATACTGATGACAGTGGACTGTATACCTGCACAGTCTCCTACACCATGGATGGCCAGCTCCATACTGAGACTTTCTATCATACAGTGGTGGGTGAGTGGAGTCCAGATCTCTTAAAGGATAGTGAATCAAAAGAGACTGAACTATTTGACTAGATGGGTGATTGGATGGAACCAGGAACCATATATTGGGAGAAATGTGGGAGAGGTTTTGGCCTGTGGCCAAACATAGGTGGTTTCTCTCTGTTCTCCTGAGGATCCTGTCTTTCTTAGGATCTAGGTGTATGCAATTTCTTTCCATTTGAACTTCTTCATAGTGGACATGATGTGGAAGATGTGACTTTTGCCATCTTTTGAGCTCCCATTTTTGTAGGAGAAGCTGCCTTCCAGATTCCCCTTCCTCTGCCTCTTTTTCCAGGCTACCACATACGGGCAGAGTTGCATGTCCTACTGCTTTTCCAGTGCAACTCTTGCGATGAGGAATTGACACACGGGTTCCTGAAGACCCTGCGAGAGCATCTGAGCGAGGTGGTGCAGCACCTCCACTGTGAACTTCTGCTTGGCGCCATCAGCTGCTTCCCCACCATGGAGAAACCCTTGGATGAGTTCAACTTCCAGGTAGAGCTTGAAGGTCAGAGCCAAGAAATTCAGGGTGTTTCTAGAGGATGGCAGAGGAAGTCAGGATGGCTGGGTTCAGTCACAGTTTGGGGAGGAATTGAGGTTTGGAGCAGGAGAGGCTCATGCAGAAAGGCAGGATTCCACCAGCTAGGACTGCCTACTGAAAACACCAGAAGTAAGTGTAGCCTCAGTGTGTGTCTTTGCTGAGAACAGACAGATTTTTGGGTAAAGGTACATTCCTTTGGATTGGCCAGAGGAACATTTCTTAAGCAGCAAGGGTGGCAATGGATATGTATCATGATCTGGAGGGTTGCGCTAAGTTGAATTAACATAATTAACATGAATTAACTGCATTCATGCAAGCATCATATAGTGGATCTATTTTGCCATATCCTGGAATGAGAGTTTGGACTCTGCACTGATGGAAGAGCGAGCCTATTGGCAAAGGGACTGTAACATATTTGTCATTGTTTTCTAGTATCTCCTTTTGGGAAGGGCTGGGATAAGTTCTGCTCCCCCAAGGCTGATGCACTGGAATTTGATTGTTATAATGGAGCTGTCTTGAGCAATCTGCAGCAGGTACGTCAGCAAACCTCATCTCTCCCCTACCAGGAAATAAGTTTTCTGGGGTTTTGTACCTGCATACTGTATGTTGTTGAGCTGCAAAGGGCAACCATGTCTTTAATCTTCTTGAACAAGGCTAATGTGCATTGGTGCACATGGAATGGCTGGGGCTATTTACTTTGAGGCAATAAAAGCAAGAACCTCATGTTATGCGTATTTCAAAGAAAGGATGGGTGCTTGCATTCTAGGCATTTACTATGGAATTACCACATTTTGTTCACTCACTCTTGTGATGACCCTGTCATCAGATTCTTATCCTTCTCTGTTTCCCTTGCACTGTTTTCAGAAAAAAAGATCAATAACAAAAAGCAGGACCCGCCCCCCCCAGTCTTCCTTCCCCCACTCTTGAACCACCCTATGCATTTCCCTACAGGCTGAGGAAGCAATAACCCTATTCATGGAGAACAACAAACGTTTCCCCTTGGGAGAGTCACCCACTTCCCGCACCTCCTTCGTCAACACCTTTGTCAACTTCCTGGAGGGTGGAACATGCCTGGAAGGTTATGGACAGAACCCGGAGCTACAGGCACGCTGTCCCGACTGCTGTAGTGAGTGGAGCAGGTGATCCATGAGCTGCTGCCTCATCCCTCCTCAGACGCTGCCTCTGGTCCCATAGGCTGCAGTGTTTGTTCACGCCACTGGGAAGCCTCTCGCCACATTTGTTCTTAGCTGTCATCCCAGCCTTTGCAAACCCAATGCCTTCCAGAAGTTTTGGAACACAACTCCCACCAGCCCCAAAACATATGGAGAGCACTGGGTTTGTAATGGCTCTCTTCTCTCTACCTTCCCTTCCTCTAGAGCAGGCACCCCCAAACTGCGGCCCTCCAGATGTTTTGGCCTACAACTCCCATGATCCCTAGCTAACAGGACCAGTGGTCAGGGATGATGGGGATTGTAGTCCAAAACATCTGGAGGGCCGAAGTTTGGGGATGCCTGCTCTAGAGCAGTGTTTCACAACCTTGGGTCTCCAGCTGTTTTTGGACTACAACTCCCATCATCCCTAGCTAGCAAGACCAGTGTTCAGGGATGATGGGAACTGTAGTCTGAAAACAGCTGGAGACCCAAGGTTGGGAAACACTGTTTTAGAGTTTCACTGTAGCTCTGCCAGTGGGCTGTGTACACTTTAGTTTTCACCCCTCATGGAGCTATATTTCTCAGCACCCTTAACAAACTACAGTTCCCAATTTTTTGGGGGGGGGGAGTCACATGCTTTAAATACATGGTGTGTACACATCCCTTGGCTCTGATCTACAATTCCATCCAGTCAGAGCTAGTTTGTCCACTTGTTTAGCACATTGCGCTAAGCATGACTCCCTCGACTCCAGGAAGAGACACCCTCTCCACAACTCCTTTGAGGAGCATGGCTGAAAAACGATGCCCCTTGGGTAGGGCTCACATGGTATGTGGCCAGCTTTGAATTCCCTCTCTCCCCACCCCTCCAGCTTAGCTGATGGAGGAATGAAACCTGTGCAATGTCTATATTTCAGGCCCTGCTCCTTTCGCTCCCCCCTCCATGCCTTTATCTGCCATTTTGCTTGACAGCCGTGTGCCCTCCTGGAACACATAGTGTGACTGCAGCTGGAAATTGTGTTCCCTGCCCAAACGGAACATACAGCCAGCGCTATGGGACAACTGTGTGCATTCAGTGCTACCACAACGGGTCGACTTTGCATCCTGCTGCTAGAACAGCTGCGGAATGCATGAACCCAGAAGGTATGTATCAGGTGGGAGACATGATGAAGGGCTTCCTGAGAGACCTTTTTGGACTTTCCAGCACTGGTTCTTGGACTTGGCATACTGAGAGTCAAGCTAGACACAATGTGAAATATGTTCAATTTTAAGGGCAGGTTTTTAAAAAATGCACTTAACATCAGCTGTGTGGCTGGGGCTGATAATTACCATGATATGTAGAGGGTGAAGAGGGGGAATTTTTTAAACTCTTTCCTTGCCACAGTCCTGAGAAAAATCCCTCCTCTGAAGTTGGTATTTGCATTGGGAAGATTTGCCGCAATGGGGAATTTCTTCCCAATGGAAATACCAGCTCCAGAAGAGGGATTTACTTCAGTCCTGGATGCTGGACTTGAATTAGTTTCCTTGGTTCTGTGTTTTATTTAAAAGGTGGTTCCTCACCTGGGTAACAGACTGAGTGATGTAGAAGTAAATTCGTACCACAAGAGTCACAGCAGGAGAGTTCAATTTCACCTCCTGTGATCGTGTTAATTATCCATCTCCCCTAAGGTGTTGCTCTGTATACTTAATGCCCCCTCAAACCGATATGTTAAATCCAAAGACAGATTTAACTTCAGATGGCTATGTTCCACCTCCACTATTGGAGGCAGTATGCCTCTGAATACCAGTTACTCAGAACCACAGGTGAGTACTGTTGCACTCATGTCCTGCTTGCAGGCTTCTTGCAGACCTCAGTGAGAACAAGATGCTGAAGGAGGTGGTCCTTTGGCGTGGGCTAGCAAGGCTTTTCTTGTGTTCTTAGGTACCTAAGAAACAGCACTCCTAGTCTGCAACCCTATATATGAGCATCTAGTGAGGGAACAGTTCTGCACATGTGTGAATTTGGTCCAAACAGTGTTTGCTTATACTGGCTGCATATATCCCTTTGGCCTTTCTTTCCACTAAAGCTCACCTCCCGCTTAACTTCCAAGTTCCTGAAATTAATAGAGGCAGGTGCTACTGCTGGATAGGCAGCTTGGCTCTGGGTGCTGAGGAGAACTGGCACCCCTGAGTGATCTGTGTCTCTTTCCACGCAGTCCCTCCAACACATCGGTTTCCTGCTCTGTTGGTCACCTTTGTCGTCTTGCTGCTTACGTGCCTCTGTATCATTATGCTGTGAGTTCTTTCCTATCTAAGCCCTCTTCTGTAAAATTTGGTGGACCAGGTAGATGTGTGGCTGGTCATTAAGTGAGGGCAGGGTCCCAAGAGATCCCGATAAATGACAGTGGCTGTGCAACCAGTTATCACAGATAATTGGGGGTGCCCAGGGAGTGTCTCCACTACTGGATCATATATCTGCACCACCAGTTCCCTACTTTCCTGGCTTCTGGGACTAGAGTGCACCAAACAGGTGTTGCTTTAATTCCACCTTTGCCCTTCCTCTGAATACAGCCCCCTTGCATAGTTTCCCCACATGCCTTTCTACAATTTGATTATTATCGCTTTTTTCAGTAACCACCACCTGATCCTGGCCAAGATACCCCAACCAGCATACCCTAACCCAACAGAGTTCCTGGGCAAGGGGGATGTTACTACTTTCCTATGCATCTGGCTTCCATATTCCTTATATGTGTCCCTCCCTGTATTTTGCTCATGGGGTTCTGGGCAAACCAGAGCTGTATGGGAGGGGTGCCTACTAAGATCCACATGCCTTATGGTAATAAAGATTCCCTGTCCCTGTGCAGCTGCTGCTGCTGCTGGTACTTCCGTCGTAGCAGGAAGAAGAAACAGGATTCTTTTCCTAAAGGCGATAGCGAGACCAAGCAGGAAAAAGAAGTCGCAGTCCTTGCTGTTCCGGACTCCCCAAAAGATGACTCTCCCCTGTTGCCTTCTCTCACTTTGGAGAATCCTGACAAAGATTACTCTCCCCGGTTGCCTTCTCTCACTTTGGAGAATCCTGTCAAAGATTACTCTCCCCGGTTGCCTTCTATAACTTTGGAGAATCCTGACAAAGATTACTCTCCCCTGTTGCCTTCTCCTACTTTGGAGAATCCTGACCAAGAAGGGGTCATGTTTCCAAGTCCTCCCAATCCAGAGGAAGAGCCAGGTGGGGCTGTTTTGCCACCCTCTTCTGAGCTAGAAGAGCAGCCTGTTATTGAAAATGTTGTGTTCCCATCATCCTCGCCTGTCTCAGATTTTGAAAGTACATAATTCCCAGTAAATTCATGTCCAACAAACAGACCTGCTTCACGTGTTCTTAAAGGTTGCCGATAATACTAACCACTCGTTCCCTTGCTCAAGGTCTGTGCCCTGCAAGGCCTCCTATTTTCTTGAGTTGGGTTGTACATCTAGAAGATCATGGAAGAACCGAAAACTTCTTCATCACTTCAAAGTGTTGGTGCTGACCTTTAAAGCCCTAAATGGCCTTGGTCCTGTATACCTGAAGGAGCGTCTTCACCCCCATTGTTCAGCCCAGACACTGAGATCCGGCACCCAGGGCCTTTTGGCGGTTCCCTCACTGCGAGAAGCAAAGCTACAGGGAACCAGGCAGAGGGCCTTTTCGGTAGTGGCGCCTGCCCTGTGCAACGCCCTCCCATCGGAGGTCAAGGAGATAAACAACTACTGACATTTAGAAACACCTAAAGGCAGCCCTGTTTAGGGAAGTTTTTAATCTGTGATATATTGATGTATTTTAATGTTTGTTGGAAGCCGCCCAGAGTGGCCGGGGAAACCCAGCCAGATGGGCGGGGTATAAATAATAATAATAATAATAATAATAATAATAATAATAGCCATAACGCACTGCACCACAGTCCCCTAACAAAACCAGTGTTGGAAGTGAGCGGCCTGAAAGGAAACTGAGCTAATCTTTAATTTCCAGAGGACATGCTCAGACTGGGCAAGCAACTGCAGTGAAGCGGCTGAAGGCTCTAACCTAAAAGTACCACAAATGAAGCAGCAAATGCTGCAGTGATTGTTTTGTGCTTCTGGCTATCACCCAACTGAGAAGATGTCAATCTGTGGTGGCAGCACTGTGGGCTGACCTTTACGAATGGCAGTTGAAAAACCAAGCCAGTCCGTTTTGACTGAACGTCAAAAGCAGCAGACTCAAACTCCTCTCCTCCTAGCTACCAAAACCCTGAACAGATGCATGATTCCTTTATTATTTATGGAGGTGAATTTGGAGACAGTTCAGAAGCCTCAGGGCCACTACTAAGAAGGCCCTGCTCCATCCCACGACAGTCCTGTTGAGCATATGATACACGGGGGGCAGGGGGGCTTTCCTGATCATCTTAATAGGTGAGGGAGCTCATATGTGGAAGAGTGCACTCTGAAATATTCTAGAGCCTTTCTGTCGTCATTCCCTCCTATAGTTAAATAACAGATTTAGGATTGGGGACTGCCTGGCTACAGGGACAGCAGCCATGCAGACTCCAGGGCTACCTTAACAGCACCCCCCCCCCAAATGCTCCAAAACAATGACTCTCGCTTCTAACTTTTACAACTGTTCAACTGCTGTGGTGGGGTTTCTACCTCTTATAAGAACATCTCAGAGTGCTCACAATTTTTCCAGTTATTTAGAGCTCCCATGGAATGGGTAAATTGGCTTAGAGTCAAATACATCTATTTAATGCAATCTGATCAAGCAGATGTCAAGTCAGTTCATTTTCTGTAAGTCACACGCAGAAGAAATCTGTTGCAATGCAAAATACTAAACAAAAGCAAAGCCTGAAAATTGACACTGTTTTTCCAATGTTTTGTGGGGGCCCTGATTTCCCAGAGCCTTGTAAGCCCAACTCCAGGTATTTCCTCCCCACTTGTATTCCTTAGCAAATACCTGTTATCATTCTAGCTCCCCTGTTACTATTTTTTACTATGATCTGGGTATGCTTTCTGGGCTCATCCCTATGTTTTCGTATTTGTTCAGCATAAACAAAGCAGTCCCGTTTTCTATTGGTTGATATAAAACATACAGCAATCTCAGATCAAAGGAGTTCAAAACCTTGCACATTATGCACTGCGACGTATGTGGGTTTTGATGAGGTAATCAATTTCAGGCACCGGCAAAGTAAAACAAGAGAAAATGCCAAACCTCAAGATGGAGAGATACTGTACTCCTCATCAAGTGAGATGAACACATCTTCAAGTGAATGCATCAAGCAATCTGAAATGCTACTTGACTGAATGGTACATGGCATTAATGGTGCACACATTCCAGGCACATTCCAACACTGCTAACCAGATTGCTCAAAAGTGTGCCCCAGAGGGGTTTTTTTTTGTGGGGCTCACTGTCTTAATCCAGATATTCTCCTCAGGGCACCTTGGAGGTCTCCTGCTCCTTTGACCTTTTGTTGGCAACAATAATTTTATTTTAATTTTTTTATGGCAACAATAATTTGAAGCACATTTCTCCCCTTCCTCCCAAAAAGAATCCTAGGAACTGTAGTTCAAGGGTGCTGCGAATTGTAGCTCTGTGAGGCGTAAACTACAGTTTCTAGGATTCTTTGGAGGAAGTCATTTGGGGCTGGGAATCTTGGACGTAAAAAAACTACTGGAGGAAGGGAGGGGGTAATAAATGGCCCACAGGTTTCCACCCCTGCCTTAGATCATTTGAAAATGAAATGAAAACAATTGTGCAATCCATTGCGGTAAGAGATTATTAATTTAAAACATATTAATGTTTCAAAGCAAGGACTCATTAGTGCTTTCCATTAGGGAGTAAGTTAAAAAATAATAATCCATGCCATCAATATCAAGCTAACACAAGTCACTTATGCCTTCTAAAGGCTGGTGCAAAAGATCTGTCTTGTGCCCACGATGGAGAGTGGAGGAGACTCACAATGTGATAGCCTCAATGCTTATAAGCGGTACACCTGAAAGATATGCTTGGCTTGGCTAGGGAGCGATCACTTCAGAGAGGCTGTTTTCAATGTTACATCCATGACAAATGTAAGCTGCTCTTTCCTTTAGTGTGGGTTGAATAAAGCCCAATTCAGACTTACTATAGTTTGGGAAGACGGCTGTTTTTGAGTGCTAAGGTGTCCTAATGGGCCTGCCCACCTGGTCCCAAATTCTACATCAAAATAGCCCTGGAAGTGGCATAGGATGAAGCCCACCAAGCAGGTAATTGTGCTTCAAGACCAAGTGGATACACACAGGTAAGGCTGTGACCATTCAAGTCTAACCTAGGTTTGGTACATACCAGTAGTTCACTGCGGAAGATTGCCCTTTGTGAACGGAATGGATGAAGTTACCATAATTCTGTTGTCTCTCCATACTCAGGACAACCACAGTGTTGGGGCTGACCGGGCCTATTCTCTGCTGAAAATGCAGATTGACATTGCAGAGAAAGCAGTGCATATGTGTTGTACATAGGCAGTATTAATGGAAGTTTGTCTGCCTGGAGACATTGCTTCAACACAACGACCCAAATCCTCATAGGAAGCCTATGGATTCCATGCAAGACTCTTACACATTCATTCATTCATTTGTTTATTTACAGCTGTTTCCTGTGCACACACACACACACACACACCTCACATCTCCTTGCAGCATAAGCTTATCAACAGAGCCTCCCTTTGCAGGAGTAGTCTACCCCCCCGACAACATGTTTCATTCCTATAAGTTTCCTTACTGCTCTTCACATGTAGAAACAGGCAGAGACAAAGCAGGAGCTGTGCTGTATCCCTCTATTCCGAATAGCACACAGCTCCCCGCCCCACCTCCCTTTTGGTGAGTCAGAAGAAAAGCCAGCTGCACATTCATTTCCATAAATAATATGTACACAGAGATGCATGCTCAGGGGAGGAAAGTTTGGGGGTGCGGGTGCGGAAATGAGCAAGTACCTTTAAAAGAATACATTGCATGCCAGTTTCTTTGCCGCAAAAGGTATCATTTTTGGCATAATCGTTAAGTTATTGGGTGTAAAAATAACAACGAAGGGGTGTATGCGTGTATATATATGTGTAGGTGTTTGATATCTGGTGCCTATGTTGGGCATAAGCTGCTGTATTCCTAAATAAATAAGAAGTGGGGAGGGAATGCAGTTAGTTGCTTCCTAAAAATTGAGATGATAGGGCCATGGGATTTCCTCCAAATAAGGGATCCGAAAAGGGCAGCTACCCAGACAGAACAGGGGCAATTGGAGGACAGTCTGCACTCATGCTGCACAGTCTACTCTGCCATCTCACTCTGCTGGATGCACAACCTTGGGCCCCTTTTCATTCCAGGGATGGGACCCTGGCTCCAGAAGCATTGCTAGTAGCTACTTAAAGGACTTGGGGCACAGGCCCAAGACACATTTTTTTAACAATAAAATTTTCATGTGAATTTATATGTATAGACACTACTGGGCAAATTAAGACGATGAGTACTGTTTAGTGTAAGCAAAGTTATACACATGTTTTAAAAAACAGAGGCGAAAGGGCAGGAGATCTGAGGCCCAGCACAGTATACCTGGGGTTCAGGCACCCTGCCCTATTCTCTTATAAAGAGGTGGGGAAACTGTTTGGCTTTGAGCAGGACAGGTTAACTTTGACAGCTGGAGGGAATTTGAGACAACTCATCTGTCAGTTGCCTGGTGTCATTATGACATCACATGGTTGATGGGTCGGATGTTGGGTGCTTGGGAACCACTATGCAAGGGGTGTTGCCAGCCCTATGCTTGCTCGTTGGGACGAGCCTAACAGCCCACCCCAAGTCAGGCTCAGTGCTAATTGCTCACTCCCACTGATCATTTCTTCAGCCTACTCACCAAATGGTTGACTTTGGGTGCTTGGTTGGCTCAATTACCACTATGGGGTTTTCTTTTCTTTTCTGCATGTGTGTGCATTTTACTTTTCCAGGAGAAGAAACCGAGCACACCTGTAGTTAGGCTGAATCTGACAGGCTCTGCTATTTCCCCCAAAGCTGACTGAGTTTCTGGGCAGCCATGATAAATACAGCCCCCATCTGCCAGCTCCTGATAAAGAGCTCACAGAATGTCTTGCTAATGGGAAAGAGGATAAATGGGCCTGAACTGAGGCTCCATTTCAGACAAAATGCCCGATATTAATCTTGTCAACAAGGATAAGAAGGGAGGCAGGTTAACTGAGTGCATTGCTGGCAGACAATCAAGCAGCAGTAGTGTTTTGCACCACTGTTTGTTGTTCTGATCACAGCCGGTGCTCAGATGTTAAAAAAAATATCTCAGTTTTGGTAATATGATGCAGAGGGCTCAATAGATGGCAATTTCGTAATTGGAATCACAGATACCCAAGATTCAGCTTGTAAGTTTGCCAACGTCTTTGATGGGCTGCTGTCTCCCTAACACAGGGATGGGCAACCTATGGCCCAACTCCCACCAGCCCTCACATTGACTATGATGGCTGGGGCTGAGGGAAGTTGGAGTCCAACAACATCCACAGGGCCACAGGTTCCCGATCCCTCCTTTGACAGCAGTTTGATGTGCAGATAGCAGCAGGCACTATTGATTTCTTTCTCCTGACGAAAGCCTTCCCTGCTGATTTCTGCAGATCAAGTGGCTGTCGAAAGCACAGGAGCAAGCAAAGCTGTTTTATCTGGCCAGCCGGCAGTCCGATCAGCACCCTCAGTATCGGAGAGCGGCTCATTGAGGGCCTGAGTGGAATCATCAGTGATGTCCCCCAAAGGAAAGTGGTGAAGTACATACAGCTCCATGGAGAAGTTGCTATTGATTTCAGCACAACAAGGCAGATCCCATGTTGCACTGAGGTTGGCGCAAAAGAAACCTGGGTTGCTGGGATTGTTACAGTAGCTCACTGGAAAAATATGCATTTGAAGTGACCATGGCCCCCGGTAATGACTGTGTTAAAATACAGCCTGGATCAGATTGAGCTGGACTGTGCATGTCTAATAACTATTAGGTTGAATTCAATGGCAGTTTTGTGGTAATAGAAAACACTTCTGCTTATGCAAGGCAGGAAAAAAACACACACAAAAAAAACCGTGAAACCCTCTCCAACCTGCCAACCACTAGCTTATACTGTATCACCCTGTTGAAGTGTTGGTTATGATAGGACTTTGTGTGGTCTCACCTCCTCCTGACCTGGGCAAGAGTGGGCTTTCACAACTGTTTGTGTAGGTGTCGCAGCAGCATCCCCCTGCCCCCAAAGTGGTGTATAGGATTGCTCAGTTAAAGACTCATTTAGTTCAACAGGAATGGTAAGCATGTGCTTAAAATCTCTTCCATTACAAATCTCTTCCACTGAAATCAGCGGGACTTTAAAATGTAGCAGCTGGATGATGCAATGGTTGCAAGCTCATAGCCTCATTTTTGTTGCTAAAAGTGATGCCAGTTGTGAAAACAAATACTTTACAGCATGAAAGACAGCAGCAAAGAAAGCCATTTATATGCACATGACAGTAATGCTATTTTTCGCAAGGCCCGAGGTGAGGCCAGAATAGATTTCTGTCTTAACCAAGGGTGTGCAAGGTTAAGGAAGGCTCAGAAAGAAGGGGGTGGAGGGCTTGGAAGTAGAATTGTTATTTTTAGAATCTCACGTCTCTAAGCTTCAGGATCTATCAGTGAAAACCGTGCTAGAGGCCAGATTTATTATTATTAACATGACCCAACCGATAAAGAATCCTGACTTATCAGCAATTGTCCAATCCACATTTCCTGCTTAGGGTCAAACTGCACACATTATATAGGAGGAGACAAGCTCTCTCAGTGTTTTGCAATGCTTAAAAAACTGCTGCAGGGTATGGGGTGGTGGTGGTCTGAACTGCATGGGAGCAGTGGAGTGGGGAAGAGAGGTGAACATTTCCCCCTGTGCCATTTTCCCGATCTAAATCCCAACCCCAGCTGCTATCCGTGGTACTTCCGATGTCTTTATCAGCTGCGAAACAAGTCAGTCAGCTGGACTTTTTATGACACGGAGCTGCAGTGATGAAGGTTCACAATCAATCAGCAGCTGACAGTTTGGACCAGTCTAGCTGTAGTGGCTGCAGTTCTGTGTGTTTAATCAGGAACCACCACCCCACCCTCACAATATAGAAATAAGGGTGGCAAAGGGTGTGGTTTTAAAAAGCAAAATAGGCACACACACACACACACACACACACACACACACACACACACACACACATACACATGAGAAGAATAGAGTGGCCATGTATGCACCAGCAGAAAAGAGGAAATGCAAAACTGAGGACAGAGATTTCTGTGAAATTTGCATAGGTTTATGTATAGCTATAGATCAAACTTAGACAGTTACAGTAATTGAAACAGAAATCTCACCATGGGGGGGAAGACTGCGACCAAGTGACCTGTGTGCCTGCTCAGTCTCTTGTTGATGGGCAACCTCAAGGACTTCTCAGGAGTCCTCCTCATGGCTCTTTATCTTTGAAGGAGTAAAAGTCTTTCAAAAAAAAGAAGCAGAGCACATGACCATCCTCCCTCGCCTATGTCTTGTTTCCCTACAGTCCATCATCCCATTTACTTTTCTCATAGCTGGAGAGCTCCCATACAGAAGTGAGCTCAGCAGAGTGGGCTTTTCAGATCATGATGTGGATGAGCCTATATATGGACAGTTTTTACATAGACAAGTTTTTATCTGACACTGTGCAAATAAGTTCTGTTTCTGTAAAAAGGTAAAGGTAAAGGGACCCCTGACCATTAGGTCCAGTCGTGGACGACTCTGGGGTTGCGGCGCTCATCTTGCATTATTGGCCGAAGGAGCTGGTGAACAGCTTCCAGTCATGTGGCCAGCATGACGAAGCTGCTTCTGGCAAACCAGAGCAGCACACGGAAACACTGTTTACCTTCCCGCCGGAGCAGTGCCTATTTATCTACTTGCGTTTTGACATGCTTTCAAACTGCTAGGTTGGCAGGAGCTGGGACTGAACAACGGGAGCTCACCCCGTCATGGGGATTCAAGCCGCCGACCTTCTGATCGGCAAGCCCTAGGCTCTGTGGTTTAACCCACAGCACCACCCACGTTTCTGTAGTGGGGCTCAAATCTGCTCTGCAGGGTCCCTCAGTGCTCTGGAGTAGATCTGGAAGGGTGAATAGGGGGTGCAGAGGAGAAGAGAGGGTTGTTCTGTTGTGAAATGGATGTCTGCTACCATGAGTGGAATAGCAGCATACGACCCAGAGGGTTTGTGCAGATTATGTGTATAAGGTAAAGGTAAAGGACCCGTGGACAATTAAGTCCAGTCAAAGGTGACTATGGGGTGTGGTGCTCATCTCGCTTTTCAGACAGAGGGAGCCGGCATTTGTCCACCGACAGCTTTCTGGGTCATGTGGCCAGCATGACTAAACCACTTCTGGTGCAACGGGACACCGTGACGAGTGCCAGAGTGCACAGAAACACCGTTTACCTTCCTGCCACATTGGTACCCGTTTATTTACTTGCACTGGTATGCTTTTGAACTGCTAGGTCAGCAGAAGCTGGGACAGAGCAATGGGAGCTCACTCCGTCACATGGATTCGAACCGCCGACCTTCCGATTGGCGATCCCAGGAGGCTCAGTAGTTTAGACCACAGTGCCACCCACTGTGTACAGAAGAGGGGTGCTATTGCCTTCCACCCCCTTTCTCAGAGTACACACAGTAAAAATTATGAGCACAACATTTAGGCAAGGATGTGGCAACTTTTCACTCTCCCTATCACTGCACCTGCATGCTAAGAAAAGCTTTACCTGTTGAATTCCTGCTTGTTATGCATATATTAATGGCATAGGAGCCCTGCCAGAAAGAGTTGGCAACCACATTCTAGACAAGAGCTAGAGCAGAGTTAGTTGATAATAGACTCTTGCCAAGAAATGCCAGCATTCCTTACTCCTGCACAGGAGTTTTTATCCTGCTAGTTTATTGTCAAATTATATTAACATTACCTTAAAGAGAAACTGTACAGGAAATGGAAGGATTAAATGAGATAGGAGGTAATTGTAATGATCCTAGATATGACATTATCTATCCACCAGGTGGTGTTCTACTCTCAGTCGGAATATACCAACTATTTTTCTGTTTGAGCCTTCTAATATGTTGCTATTTTTTTTTAGTCTATGGCTGATAATTTTCATCAGGAATACGAACAGCATCAATGGGAAAGGAATTTCATTCTCATTTAGAAAAGCCTAACCCAGATGGCTGGGAAGTAGCCACAAATCTCTAAATGTGCCTGCACCAGAGGTAAGTCCATCAGGAAAGGTGGTGGGGTCTTTAGGTAATGATTCACACTGCCACGCTGCTATCTTTCCATTCTATTTCATTTTGACAGGCACCTCATATGTACAAAAGTCTAAGCTACCTTAGTTGGGGTTGATGTGTCATGGGAGTCACTGGTAACAGTAAACAGGGTTTAACAAAATATGCGCGCGCACACACAAAACCAAGTGGATCAACCCAGCAACACACACTGAAACTTATTCACTGTGGGAACTTTTACTTGACCAGTGTCTCCTCTCTAGACAAACAGCAAAGGGAATCTTTAGCAGAATTAACACATTGGAAAAGGAAGTTTTGGATTTGAATGCCATAGCTGGTGCACTGGTTGGGATAGTGGAGACAGGAATTCTGACTGCAGCCCCACAGATAAGACCTACCGGCAAAGAAACTGAAGTTAGTGATGGTTGGAAGGTACATCAATATGGGGGTAGGTCTGAGTACGCTAAGTCCCTATCAGATTCAGCAATCAAACAATTAAATGGCATATATCAACATTGGAAGTTGAACTCAGAAACCTGCTTTTACATCAATATGAATGCTCAATAAATGGACTTGGAGCAGTGGCGGAGCTTCATGCTCCGGAACCGGAGGACGGAGAGCAAGTGGGGGTGGGGGTGGGGGTGGGGCTGGCACAGGGCAGTCTCAAGCAGGTTGCGCGTGGCGCACTGCCTGTGGGGGCGTAGTACCATTTCTGTAGCCAAACATTACATTATTCTGCTATTCAGAGGGAGCAAAACAGGAATAAGCTGCCTATCCATTTTTAATAAAACCATTATTAAAAATCTTGCATATGAATATGGCATTAACCTAATTGTTCTTTCTGTCCTTTGATGATTAGGAATATTGAAGAAAGCTTATTCTTATTCCTAATCAGCCAGCGTTTCTGTACTAACTGTAATGATGTGAAATACTTGTGGGCTAAAGTGCCATTAAACTTCAGCAGTGAGCAAACCTCTGAACCCCGTTCCTTCACTATATACCACAAACATCAAATGTTTTTATGAGTTGTTCTAGCACTTTCTATCATGGTACTTCTGCTTAGAATCCTTCTCTAGAAGATTCCTCTGTAAACTGAATTGTTTTTAATACATCTTACAAATGTGTGGTTCTGAGGAACAAATCTCTTCTAATCTGATTTGCTTTTATGTCGGCATCTGCTATCACAGAACATAATACTCACAGGAGGCCATTATTGGCTCCAAACAACTTTTAGACAAGTTGAAAGGGGATGCTGAAGATTTGCAGTAGAAATGTCGAGCCAACAAACTATTCTAATCATAAATTACTCAGTCAAGTTTCCCATATTTGGGGAACTTGCAGGGGTCAGCGCACCCAAAGTGCAATGGATGAGCCTCGCCCTGGGAAAGCTCCACTTTAATGAGTAGTGTGAAGTTTTAGGGATGCTGCTAACCCAGGTTTGGTTATCTTTTGGAAGTCACCGGAGATAAAACATTTACATTTACAGTGTTTACAAATGTACAAGTTGAGCAGAGTTGGAGAGATGCAGCTTAAACATTCAGAACTGATAGACTTGGAAGTCCACTGGTCCTACACAAGATCTCTATGGAGACTGCCAGAAACCTGTGACCCATACAGATATTAAACTCAGCTCTCTGTCCCTTCACTTCTTTCCAACTCAAACTATTGTCTGTCCTGTGTAGACAGGCACCCAGATTACTGTGCCCTTTGCTGGGAAGGAGTGCCCAGCCTAGATCTGTCAAGGGCCTGGCGTTGTTTCTCTGGAGATGCTGGAAGTGGCTGGTGTAGTGCTAGGCTCTTCAGATTTTGTGTCATGGGGTCTTCATTGGAGGAGGAGTTGTCCTGGCTCAGATCTGAGTCAGGTATGACAAAGAGGAAGACCTGCCCCCTTTTCTTCTCAGTTTTTCCTACTCAGAATAATCCTAAAATGATCCTACTTCAAGAAGTAGCTGGCAAACGTATTGACTGTAGTTAATCTAACAAAAGGGTGTGCCCTGCCAGATCTGGCCCATGAACCATGTCCTGTACCACTCCAGAGACTCACAACGATGTGTACAGTGGTATGACGACTTCATACAGAAAGCTATGACTTGGTATGCCTTCTCTATCTCACCGTCAAACTGGAGCGCATGGATTGACACAATGGATGAAGAAGGGGATGTAAGTAATTTTTGGCACAGTGCTTCTTTGTGGCTATGGAAGGATCTCTTTTTTTTGTCACCCAACATGGCAGAGCGTCTTCTGAATGATTTCTTGCGCTGGTGTGAATCAGCATCGCTCAGCTGATTTCAGTGAAGTGACACAAATAGATACCATCTTGGGATATGGCCCTCTTTGTTTTGAACAGCAGATATCTGTAAGTGACTCCTTTGACATTTCAGTTGCTGCAAGGCATACAGAAAACAGAACAAGAGCAAGTTTATAGGTTATCACATGATTCTCTTGCTGTTTTAAGAAATATGTAGGGCACACATACTCCAAGGAGGTCTTATCCTCAATTTAAAGTTGGCAAGTTACTGGTCTTTCCTTTGTGATACTTTCATTCTTAGACAGTTCTTCACTGAGTTCTATACTTGGCTTATTCATTATGTCTCTTCATTGATAGACCAGAAAACATTCCACCTCTCTTTCAGCCCTGAAGCTGAAAACACCAGGTGGAATTGAAAGAAGAGACAAGAAACAAAAGAGATGGAAACTGCAGCCGCTGAAGCAACTGAACACTTGACAGGTGTGGTAGCTGCAGGTGAATGGTTGTGACTACCTGTCTATGCAATTGACCTATATGTGTTCAGTTAAAATAAGGAGATTAATAAGACAAATTTGAAGGTTGGATCAGGGGAGAAGGCTAAATAAATCCAGTGAGAGAAGGACAAAAGCAATGAACTTTAGTTCCCCCCCTCATTTTTCCAGTCTTAAACTCATTCCCAACATTTCCATATTTGATTGCAATTGTTTTCTTTTAATCAGCATTATGAATTTATTCTAATGTACACATTTTTGCATGCAGTTTTGCCCTACACAATACATTTTGGAATATTATGTTCACTAATATATGCATTTCTGTGCACACTTTACCATATAATATGCCTTTTTGTATGGATTACTTGAAAGGGTAATTCAGAGAACTATGAATTTGGAAGGACTGCTGTGTTTTGGTTTGTGCATTGTTTCCAAAGTGTGAATTGCATAGGCACAAGGGCAAACTAAACTGAATTCCACCTCCACCTCTATCCACATCCCACAAGAGACTGTTTACTCACCTCACTCAGTTCCTGTTTGCACTGGCTCAGTCTTTCCAACAGACCCGTGTTTCATTGGATACCAGGATTGGATAACCACTCTCCCATTGATTCTGAACAGAGGAGAGGTGCAAAGAGCTTCTCTCTGTGAGGTAGCATGGCAGTGGCTGAAGCAGGTATTTTCCCCATTGGTGGAGTGGCCGATGTGGTATGTGTGGAATTTCCTTTTCAGCTGTTTTGGATGTGGCAGCCATTTTGTGCTATGCCATGCCCCCATGGCTTTTTACTGCCCGTCACCAATGCGAACCCCCACACCACACTTCCACTCAAAGCAGGAGCTCAGCAGCAGCAGAGTGATGGTGGCATCCCTTTGTAGGCAGTGGTTGGCAGAAGGCTAGTGGGGGCTGGCAGGGCTGTGTGGAGGGTACCTCTGCCCAATCCAAGCCCCAGTGCCCCTGGCTGTGGCAACGGGGATTTGGGTTGCTCGGCTGATTAAGCACCTTGTCCATATTCAAAATTGACACATCTAGCGCAGGCTCTTTCATACTTACAAGCTGATGCCCAGTTAGAGAAAGTATTTAGAACTGATGTATGGTTGCAACATATTGACATTTGGCTGGGCATTGAAGCCTGTGCTAGGGGCTGGATCTGTCTGTCTTAATAATGTGTGGCAATTAAAGAGGCACACTGCCATAGACAGGGATCTCGTCTCAGTGCAGAAGTCATGCTCTTCCCATGCAGATGAAAACCTAACTGCGACCTGGGCAAATGCAACATGAAGGAATGAGAAAGCACCATGCTCATCAGGATTTTGCCGGCAGTCACTAACTTTGTTATCATTAGCTTTTTGAAAGGAGGACAGGCCACCAGACTTGAGGGGAGAGGACTAGCAGCTAATCTCTTCATTCAGCTTTCTCTCCCATATGCTGTGAGTGCTGTTTTTGTATTATTTCAGTCTTTATAGTCTTTGATCTGTATACATATTGCACCATACCAGCTACATAAATCTGAATTTCTTTTTCTCTGCCAATTCCCAGGGACAATGGTCATAAGTAGAAGACAAGAGTGAAGTCAACTGGGAGGATTTGATGTGTTTTTTCTCTCTCTCGAGCTCCAGGAAGTCTTCTTCCTGTGCAAGACACTGAAGTGGGAGTAAGGATTCTTTACCACAACACAATTAATATGGGAGATCCTCTGATTCATGATCAGATCTCCCAAATTTTTTGTGTGAGGATGGACAATTTAAACTGGGCCTGTGGTGCTTGGATATAAATTTTAACACTCTGCATCCAGTGTCTTGTCCCCAATTTAAATCACACTCAAAGCTGCTATTAACCATGGTAGCGGAGAAAGACAGGGACTTGTATTATAGATGTCTCTTGGAGAGAGGAATGATCTAAATCAGTGGTCCTCAACCTTGGGCCTCCAGATGTTTTTGGCCTACAACTCCCATGATCCCTAGCTAGCAGGACCAGTGGTCAGGGATGATGGGAACTGTAGTCTCAAAACATCTGGAGGCCCAAGGTTGAGGACCACTGATCTAAATAATAAAAAACAGTATGGCGAAAGACCAGGGAGGGTTAACTCTTCTTCCCCCAATACCATGGTACCAAACCAAATTATCCCTGCTGCACTTGCTTTTAGCCAAATACACTAGGATATGCAATTACATGAACATCTCAGCTTGTCTCCTAGGCTTAGGAATGGCCACAGCCTGCATCTCACACTCTCCTCTGCATACAATACTGGGACAGGGTCACATCACATCTGCACAAAGAGAGGATATATTTAGATCATGAGTGTAAAAATTTGAAACAATGCAGTTTTCAGAAAGCAGAATGGGAACAAGAGGACTAAAACAGACAGCACCATTATTTTCCAGATGTGTCCACTGTGTCAAATCAATCCAATGTTTGGTGATATATGACTAATAGGATTTCCAGAAGAAGAAACATAAAATGGGGGATGTCTGTCTTTGATAACAACTCAGGCATAGGAAGGAAATGAGTGGCCTCAAAACATTAAACACTGAATAAATGATCGTGGAAAGCAGCACAGGAGGTCTAATGCAAGATCTGGGGGAGGAAGAATACTCTGGATTGTGTTTGACCTCCTAATATGGCTTTAATTCCCAGAGAAAATGGTTAAATAAAAATGTTTGTGCCGTTGTTCCAAATCCATTACAGTACTGAAGTTTGATCTGTTTCCCTGCTTCTTCCTTCCTTAATTGGTTAATGCATGCATGAGTCTTGGAAATTAAGTTCTACAATTAAGGCCACATTTTTTGGTTGGCAATCTAGGTGTAATTCTTTCCTGCCTAGGCAAAACAAACATTTATGACCTTCCCCATTACATTTTCCTTAGTCTGATGGTTTCTTTGAAAGTGATAAGTTTCTAATAATGCGATGAGAGGGGATGTTTCTGGCACTTCTTAGTAATGACATCAATCATCATACCCTCTGAGGTTGTTGAAAAGACTACGGGAAAATGAATAGTACAGGGTACAAACTCAGTTTCTGTACCGAGGGCCAGCATGAGGGAAGATCACATGCATAATGCAGCGCAATCTGTACTTCACATGCTGCAAAGCTTCCAGAAGTGAGCTGGCAGTATGGCACAATAAAAATGGGTTGAATTATGGTCTGGATATATGGTGAAGAGAACCATGAGCCCCTTTTGAAACTGAAAAACCATCTGCTCACCAAGGCAGGTATGTCAACTGAATGCCTAAGATGTACCAACAGATCTTTGCCTACCCCCTAGTATGATCTAGCTTCAGCTGCCCTGAGGATGCAACTCTGGGGTGGGGCAGGCAGGAAGCTTGAACGGGAAAGGGAAAGTTGTCATATCTTGTGTGGAATCCCACCAGATTTTGAGCGATTCTTTGTTTCAGCATCCCCAGTGCCCCACCCTATATTGTTTACACACACCCCCAACCCATTGTATAAGTTCAGGATAGCCTCCCTGTCTCTCAGACTTGCAACTAGAAATTTTGTAGAGGTGAGGAGGTAGTGAAAGGCAGGACCAGTCCAAGATACTTTGCAGCCTGAGGTGGAGCAGCAAATGTGACTCCCTCACTCCACCCGCTCCAGCCAAAATGCATAGAACCCAAGGCTGGTCCAATTATTTTGCAACCTGACCATACCTGCCAAGTTGCTGTCAGAGAAATAAGGGACTGGGCGGAAGTAGCAGACCGGAAGTAGCGCTGCCGCCATTTTGGAACTGGGCGGAGCATGCTCAGAAGTGACTTTTGATGCTGCTTTGCCCAGTTCCAAAATGGCCACCGCGCCAGAAGTCGCACTGCAGCCATTTTGGAACTGGGCAGAGCAGCATCAAAAGTCACTTCTGAGCATGCTCCGCCCACTGCCAAAATGGCCGCCGCGCCAGAATAAACTGGGGGGAAAAATCCATTTTTTCAGCTAGGAACAGCTGGAAAAACGGGGATTTCCCGGGGAATACGGGAGACTTGGCAGCTATGAACCTGACGCAGAAAATCTTTCCTGACACTTCTCCCCCTCACTGGCAGTAAAAATACAACAATAGTAAACCAAGCAACTGATGATTTCTTGCCTTTTCAAAACACCCGAAATCAGCTGCTCTGCTTTGTCTAATGGTAGGACTGACCTTGATGGGAGGCTTCACAAATTAATAGAAAACCACAAAAAAAACCTAGATACAAGCAGTCTAATATGTTTAACAGAGCATTCCTACAGTTGTGGTGGAGATGCTGTGAAAAAGAATCTGCCACTTCCTATGCCCTGCTGGTGTGCTTTTGTAACCTCCCAAAAGGGTCTCTGCCACCACCTCCCCTGTTAAAACCAATTGAGGAGACGGTGGGTGGAAAAGGTATTCAGTTTATTGAAAGATGCATCAATCTAGACGCAGGGTGAATAAGATCACAAAGCTTGCACCCCAAGCATTGGGGAAAGCAGATACTTATATTGCAAAAATACCTGACCCTGTGCCCGATCCCTGTAAACTTCCTACGTGGCTAAAGTCCTGCATGGGCAGAGCATGCTAAGCTCTAATTGGCCTTTTCCCTGTTTTGTGTGGATTCTCGTGTCTGTTCCCTGCTCGCATTTAGCAGTTTTCATATATGATTTTGTTAAGCTGCCAGCTTCTTGTCATGCTCTGTGGTTACATTACCTACGTACTTTCTAGACCCCCAAGGTCACATTTACTGTATTTTGCTAAGCTGGTGGATTCTTATCTCTATTACTGGAGCAGCCTGCAAGTTCATGCAAGCATAACAAGACTTCTGCTATGCTGTAAGGGAGGGGGAGCAGTTACCGAAAGCAAAAGAAAACTTCATGTTAGCAACATCCTTGTGGTAATGATTGAACACTCATGTCCACCTGGCCCTGGATCCCTTGTGGGCTCAGAGTGAATCCTCAGGTCCAGGGATGGTGTATCTGTTGGATCAATCCATCAACCTTTAGTGGATGATTAGAAGGATTGGGTCCGACATCACTTTCGCTGCATGTATGTGCCAGTATCTATACTCAGCAGAGTTACCTCTCAGCGGAGCTCCAGTGGCAGCAACCCCCACAACTGCTGGTTCGGGAGGCGGCTGAGCTGCATCACTCTGGTATTGGACGTTTGCTGTATATTTCCCAAAAAACAGACCAGAGGCAATGAATATTTCATCCAGCAGAGCTTTACTGCTACTGAAGGCAAATGAGCTTAATGGTCACAAATCCAATATTTTCAGGATTGGCACTGTCAATAAGAAATCCAGTTGCAGCAGACTTAAACTTAAAATAACTTATAAGTCTAAACCTTTATCACAAAGCATACTACGTACAGAACACTACACCAGAAGGAAGAGAGGTAGAAAGAGAAAGTGAAACCCAGGCTCCTTCTGGCCTATTATTATAGTCGTGGTATATGTAGATATTATTTTTAAACTATCCAAATCTGTGCTATTTTAAGTGTCTCACTTTATGGGTTATCTTTGCATCGTGATATCATATTGACGTACTGTCCCTTTAAGTTCCTTTACATTCTCCTCAATTTATTGTTATTTGAAACACCTGTGGTCAACTTTATATGTCCTGTGCATTTGTGTTGTAAGCACCAGTAGCTACACTATCAAATGAGCACTGAGCCACTAGCAAGATTCCCACTAGTATAAATATTTCATTGATAATTATTCGGTATGTACTTCTTTATATATTTTGTTTTACTGTATAACATACATGCAGGTTGCTCAGTTTTGTTGTCATTCATTGCTAGCAATGCCTTCTGTTCCATTTTCAGCTGATGAAGACTTTATTCCAAAACAGTGAACTATTCTGGATACACTGTCCTCTTGAGACTTCCTTTTAAGATTTCTGAGAGATGGCTTCCTTTGAGATGAGACTTTTATAGGACGTCTTCCTTGGTGTTCCTCGCTATTCATTGACTTGTTTGACTGCTCATTTGACTCATATATATACAACAACTCACAGTCACGTGTATATTTTGTGAGATGTACTGTATGATATATACATTATTTTGAAGTGGCTTATTGGTATATTTTGAATGACATTGTAATTAACTATATATTAACTACCAGTTATTTGCCAGCGTGTTGCGTTTGTGTTGACTGTTATTATAGTCAGCATGGCCTTGACAGAAAGAGATAACAGAAGCCAGTTTAAGCCAGCTGTACTCAGCTTCTCTGAAGGTATGACCCAAACATCATGAACCTTCTGCTTGTATCTTTATCTCTGCATCTGTTCGGGGGGAATGTCAAGGAAACGTGGGGACTGGGCCCAATCAGAGAGGACTGCAGGTGGACTATTCAGCATGGGCCTCATGCTCAAATGCTGCCTTAGATCTAGACACACGTTATTTTGGCATTTGACAAATTTTCCTTTTTCTGCAAAGCTAACGTGGAGGCATCGTTGTGAGTGACAACATCAAGGGTGTCGGTGTGTAGGGGGTAAGGTTGCTTAGGATGCTATGGGCATGTTTTGAAGTATTTCTATGGCTACAGTTGTCTCTGCTACTGGATGAGCATCTGTCAGGAGCCAGGTGTAGGTCAGTGTAGGTAAGTGATAAAAACACAGTGTTAACTCTTTATTCAAAGAAACCAAAACAGTGCACACTTAGTGACCCCAGCAACACTTCCCAGTAGGTCTTGCCCCAATGAGGCAGTTGTGAGGACAGAAGGTCCCTGCCTTCCTACAGTCCCCTCCTCCCTAGGGTTTTCCCCAAGCAATTGCAAACAACCAATTTCTCATCTGCATGTTCCAAGAGACTAGAGGGGAGGGAAGCTAGGCACAACAGGAGAGGGAGACTCCCATGGCTCATCTCTGTCTCCTGGCCCCCCTCCTCTTCAGCCTCTGAATCAAGACTGCTCTCTGCCCCTGATTCTTCCTGCTAACTATACCCTGTTGCCTCTTCAGCTTCTGACACCTCCCCTCCCCACACCAGTCTGCTCCATCTTCTCCCTTTGACCACTCATCATCCCACCATCAGCCCCCTGGCTCTCAGACTTCTTCCCCTGGGAATTCCCTTGCGGGGGTTCCTCAGCTTGTGTCTCCCCCTACTCATCTACATCCAGCCAGTCCATGACAGCATAGGATCACAGCCACACTGCGTTGCCATTAGCAGAGCCTGCTTCATGGTAGAGAGGAGACTTCAGCAGGATGCAATCTCATGGGCTGCTTTGGCTGCTATCTCAGCTTCCCCAAAATGTAATACCTTGGAAGTTCTGTTGTTCTACAGTAGTGTGTAATATATATATATTTAAATGGTTGTCTTTAAAATAAAATGGGTGGTTGTTTTTTTTTATAAACCCACATGCTGCATAAAACAGGACTTCCAGGGCACTGCATTTTGGGAGAGCAAAGAAGGCAGCTACAACTGTGGCAGAGCAGAAGCCCTGGGAGGTGTCATCCTTGGTGATGGGCCCCAGCACATATCATCTTCAGCCATGGATGTGATACGAGGCATGGCGATTTATCCTCACATACTACCCCCTCCCATTGTGGTAGGACCATAGGATTACCTTTCCTGTTAGTTGTGATGCTTTCAATTGGTTTGTTAATGGGTTAAAATCTCTATACTGTCTTGTTACAGATAAGTTTAATTTTGCTAAATAATACAGGCAAATCAATTACAATTTGGAAAATCGTCTTCAGTGTGTAGCCTGAAACAAACTATCCACATTGTTTACAACGTCAACCGCATGGAACATGTTTATGAAGCAGCACTGATTAAGATTCAATTAAAATTCACATTCAAAATCTGCAAATAATAATGCGATCCACTGAATTAATTGACTAATGTTTGCAGCCCTGAAGGTTATAAAAAGCTAGGGCAGACTGTCAACTAGATCAATTGATTCATTAATGACAAAGGTTTAGCCAACAAATTAACCCACTTTGGCCTTTACTGCTCTTTAATGTATGAATATAGACTAGATTTTGATCGTTGTTTTCATTCTTTTTGAGTCATCTGGGCAATAATTTTTTTGGCTTTCTGTTCTGTTTTGTTACTTGTGCCTAATTAGACTTTATGTTTCTCTTTGCAGAGGCAAATATTTTAAAACCACTTCTTATGGTTTCTGTCCATATTTTAAGAAAACTTGTTGGTTCCACGAGACTTGGTTTTTTAAATGTATGAGCCAGGAAATATTTACTGTATTTCTTTAACCAGTTTCCCTGGCTATCCCCAAAACCTATAATGCCCTAATATGTAAAGCCTGCTATGAGCAGAGTTCATAGTGAAATCTTATATACGACTGAAACCTCTCAGTTTTCAACGGATGTTCCAGAACATCACTTCTATAGAAAATAACTGATCTCTCCAATTTCTGGTTTGAACCTTAGCACATCAACATAAACTGAATCCATCCTCAGTCACTACTATGCCATGTAACTTAGGAGTTGCACTGGCATAAGGGATTTAGTGACAATCACAATTCTGTCTTGTTCAATTAGTGTAAGCTGAGGACAAAACTGCATCATTTCTTGGCTGCAATTCTGCTTCTTCTTATCGCTAAAAATGTCTTAAATACCCCCCAGTACATTCTTTTTAATCAGTTGCTCTCTGGAGCTTTCTCATCATAATTCTGCAAACCAATACTGGGTGATACACATCTCTATTATGATGCTCATTGATCTAATAAATTAAAGGATACAAAGATTTTTGAATAATGGATAAAATTGTTCTAAGAGACAAAGCCCAGATTCTCCTTGCCATTCACTAAGAAGAGAATAGTTTTATTTCAAAGCCATGGTCTATTCTCATGTGCCATCTGAATGTCCTTGATAATGACATGAAAGATGTTGAAGGCACACTGAATCATCTGCTGTTAGGCATGCCTGTCTAATGATGATAGCAGGTTGGTGCTTTATACAAGAGACTGAAGCAGCATACAACTGCTATTGCAAAGCAGCAGCAGCAGCAAAAGAGGAAGCTTGATGTGCAATCCTGCAGCTGCTGTTTCAGATTTCATAAGTTCCTGGTAGCCCATCTCTGGAATCGATACCCAATAGGAAAGTCTATGAGAAGAACAAGCAAAATTTTCCCCTTTCCCTTTCTTTTATATGCCATTCTTACATATGAGTACCACTCATAACATACTTTCCTTGACTATGCATGCAATAATGCATTTCCAAAAGTGTTTAAAGCAAGCTTCACTGGAGAATTATCCTGCCCCTGTGAGAGATGCCCCACCATCTGTTTAAAATTAGACCTTTACTTTGTGGTTGTAGCTTTCTCCAGAACTGAGTAGATTCACACCCACTACTACTGGCGGAGGAAGAGGAGTGGGGGGGGGAGCACATCGCCCTCGGCAGCGCGATCTTGGTGGGGTGCCATCACGGTTGCCTCCCTTGCCCGCGCTGGGTGTCACACCCCCGCAGGCGGCATGCCACGTCCCCGGGACATGCGCCAGACCCGCCCCCGCCTGCTCTCCACCCCCCACAGTGCTGGAGCATGAATCTCCGCCACTGCCCACTACACAGAAAAAAATGTGAAAACAATGACACAATTTGCTGTTCATCTTATCTGTCATTTACAAAAGAATTCTGTCACTTTTCATTTGGGCATAAAAAAATGATTCCTGAACAATGTCTTTTTTGAATGTGCACTGACATTGTGGTCCAAGCAGCATTTTAATAATATTTCAGAAGATTTGTGTGACCATTGCTTCAAGTTCAGCATAATGTATTTCAGCTTTATTTGAGGTGTTCCACATTTGTACGAACCTTTCAACTAGTGCAAAGCTGTGGATTAGAGAGTCCCTTTGCTTTGCAAACATGATCTTGTATCTTATGATAAAATAATGACATGTAACAGGAGCTCTGCAGACTTACTGCATATCCTTTGTTGCTATTGTAATAGTCCTATAATATGATCTCCATTATGTGGAAATATGAATTAACATTGTTTGCCCAGCATAATCCCATACTGTAATCATACTTTTAGAATATTAAAATGGATCTCCTTGTACTCTGAGTTGTAACTTTCTATATATCTAAAGAGATGAATGGGATTTAGCTAGGCTGCTCCCCTCAATGTCAATGGAATCATCTAGCTAAATAACACTGTGTAATTTGAGAGGGGGAGGGGAAGCTGATATTGTTCAGTCAACAAATCTCATTGTTCAGGGGTAAAGTATTATGGTTACTGTTGTAGCCTTAGGATGATCTCCCTCTTACACTAGATAAAAGGTTGGAAACATCTAGTTTTTAAAATTGTATTATTGAGCATACAGAAAAGCTATTTTTCATAGTGCTTTGGAATTATTTATTTTGTAATTTATGCCTGGCGTGCTCTGATCCATGGGGTCATGAAGAGTTGGACACGACTAAACGACTAAACGACAACAAATTTATGCCTCCAGCAACATACACTGACAGTTACATTTTGCTCATTCTGCTATGCTACATAATGTATATACAGTGGTACCTCGGTTCATGAACACAATTGGTTCTGGAAGTCTGTTCATAAACTGAAGCGTTCATAAACTGAAGCGAACTTTCCCATTGAAAGTAATGGAAAGTGGATTAATCTGTTCCAGACGGTCCGCGGAGTACTTAAACTGAAGCGTTCATAAACTGAAGCGAACTTGCCCATTGAAAGTAATGGAAAGTGAATTAATCCATTCCAGATGGGTCCGCGGTGTTTGTAAACCGAAAATTCGTAAACCGAGGTGTTCATAAACCGAGGTTCCACTGCAGTTGCTTTTGTGTGTTTAACACCACCAATCCAATCCTATAGATCCACACTTGAGTGTATGTCTGATTTTCCTCAATTAGACGTACTTCCAAGTAAGTGTTTATAGGATTGTAGTTTAAAGTTTCCATTTGACTAGCCCAGAAAATGGCTACTCCTGCATAGAGAGGAACAGAAACAAGACTGAAAAATGCAATAATGCAATATTCATATTCAGTATAAGAAACTAGGACACACAAATTAAGGAAGAGATTAAGCCTCTGATTCAGTGACTAAGTGCATGAAGCTGGGTATTCGCATTAGCCAGGAAACCACTGTGTGAGCACATATTGCCTTCCATCTTAATGGGTGGCAAGAAGAATCGGGCCTTCTACCTTCAGGTCTGACTTGACTGGGACCTGCCTTCTACTGTTGTCAAGATGGACAGGCCATCTCTACAAGGGATGATTATCAACTGAGGGCATGTCCACCTGGGAGTTTCTTCATATGTGGCACCAGAGGAGGTGGGGGGGGGGATAGCAACACCCAGGCAACTAACTGCCTGTCCCCTGTAGGACTTTTTGTGAGATATTTTACATTGTGACCCCAACACTTTCCAGCACAGATCCTACTGTGAACCTGGAGTTCATTGTGTTCTTTTTTATTACATATATTTTTATTGAACAAATTTAACAAAACCAATTATCAATCAATATAGCGAATTACATCCCCCCTTTTTTACCCTCCCATCCCTCCCTCTCCCACCCTCCAGAGACTTTCCTCAGCTCCCCCCTCTGATTTGTTTACAGATGCTTTCGAACTGCTAGGTTGGCAGAAGCTGGGACAACACCAAAGTCACTTAGTTCTAAGGGCTGGTTCCTATGGTGTAGTAGTATTAGCAGCAGCAGTAGCAGCAATTTATTTGTGTAAGAGTACACTGGTACAACTGAAATGACTAAATGTGCACGTTACATGATGACATGTATGTGTATTGCATCAGGAAGGCATGACCAACTGCACCTTACTGCTCCATGTATGCATGAGGCAGAATATAAGAAACAGCAGTATACCAATGTAAACTATTAGTCCACTTGCTCAGTGCAGTCTATCCTGACTGGCTTCAACTCTCCAGGGTTTCAGAAAGTAATCTGCCAGAGATTGAACCTTGGACCTTTTGCACGCAAAGCATGCAGCCTATCAATGAGCTACTGCCCTTCCCTCACATGTTCTCAGCCAAATATTATTATTATTTATTGAATTTATATACTGCCCTATACCTGGAGGTCTCAGGGCAATTCTCAGAACAAAAGTATGATAGTGTACACAACTGAATTAATGCATACACTTTGAATCTATATATTAAATAGCAAAGACAGCTCGACTGCACAGCTAATGTTCAGCAGCAAGTGGTTAAAACCTTAACTTTATGTTGTGTACTGGCCATTTACATAGGGAGTGCCAACATTTACATCCCTACGAGCAGAGGAAAGGCATGAATGTACCCGGTTAATAACTTTCCTTCATTAGAGATTTTAAAGTAGAGATTTATGACCATCGATCATGCTGATTTCTTACTTTGAGAGGGGTGCCCAAGATGGTCTCTGAGGTCCCAGATTTAACCATGATTGTATTATTCAAACCCAATTTCAGTGGCTGATACGTCTTTGAAGATTTGGAATTCCAGCAAGGTCTAGTGAGTAAGTTTAGCAGCTATATAACTGGTTATGGAACAGGAATGAGAGGAGGAATGAGCAGACATTCTTCCAATGGAGGGATGTTGAAAGTGGTATTGGGAGATTGATACTGGAGGCTGTGCTTTTAAATTAGTTTATAAATGCTCTAGACTTTTATTTCAGTTTTGAAATATGAATAAAAAAACCCAGAACACCCACCCTCTCACTATATATAAGGGTCTGGTGACCTCTGTTTCAGTGTATCTGAAGAAGTGTGCATGCATATGAAAGTTCATACCAATGACAAACTTAGTAGGTCTCTAAGGTGCTACTGGAAGGATTTTTTTAAAAAAAATTTGTTACAATCAGAGCAGTCATAAATGATTTACTGTTAGGGGTGAGTGGCGAGATAGCCAGATTTGGTGATGATAGCAAATTGTTCAGAACAAAAAGGAAGTGCGAGGAGATCCAAAATGATCTCTCTAAACTGGCTGAATGGGAAATGTAATTTGATGTATGCAAGTGTAAAGTGAATCATGCTCGGTCAAAATATCTTAATTTCACATATATGCTAGTGAGTCTCATTCTCAGGAATAAGATTGTGGGGCCATAGTGGATAGCTTAAAGAAGATGCTGACCCATGTGTTGTTGTTGTTGACATCTCAAGAGACAATGACATGTGCCTCAGGGCGTGAACTCAAACTGCTGTGTTTGCAGCCCTTAAGTGACCTTCCTGGGGCAGTGTGTGTGGAGGTCCTGGGCTGCCCAGGTAACAAGACTTCCCTCTTGGCCTCACTGATGTGGTCCAAAGGAAAGCAGAAGAATACATTTGGCACGAGCTTGGCTGAAGGAGTTGCTGGAGGGAAATGTACAAGGCACCATCCAAATGTCTTAGGGACTCCACTCCAGATTTGTGAAGGGTTTACTCCTTAGCCCTTTCTTCTCTCAAAGATGTCCCACAAGGCAGAGGTGGTTTAGGATCAGAGCTTTCCTTCTCCTAAGCTGTGAAAAAAGCAGGTTCCATGTTAGCAGGGATCATCAGGAAAGGGAATTAAAATAAAACTGTCAATATCATACAAATCTATGGTGTGACCACACTCTGAATACTGTGTACAGTTCTGGTTGCCGTACCTCAAAATGGGTATTGTAGCTCTGGAAAAGTTTCAGAAAAGGACAACCAAAATGATCCAGGGACTGAAGCAACTCCTCTATGAGGAAAGGTTACATTTCTGGTTTTTTATTTTGAAGAAAAGTTAAGAGGTCATAATATAGAGGTATTCAAGGTTATGCATTGTGTGGAAAACGAGAAATCTTTCTCCCCCTCTCATACTAGAACCTGGTATGAAATGAAGCTGAATGTTGGAAGATTCAGGCTAGGCAAAAGAAAGTACATCACACATCTGGTTAACTATGGCACTCACTCTCACTAGTCAATTTGGTTACCTTCTATTTCCACTGTTGGAAGCAGTATGCCTCTGAATCCCAGTGGCTAGAAATATCAAGCATGGAGAGTGCTATTGCAGTAAGCTCCTGCTTGTGTGCTTCCAACAGGTATTATCTGGCTGGTCACTGTGAGAACAGAATGCTGGACTATGTGGGCCTTTGGTCTGAACTAGAGAGGGTCTCTTCTTATGTAAATGAATAAATGTATCTGGGATAACAGCATGCAGACAGGACCAGTTCCACTGCACAAACAACATCAGGCATTGCTTATTGAGGAGAAAATGACAAAAGCATTTGCCAGGTGAAGGCAAGCAGTACAAGGAGACCCAGGTCACCTCTGCACCACATGGCTTCCCCCAAAGTGTCAGGGGTGCTGGGAATTATAGCTCTGCAAGGGGTAGAATACCACCCCCAGATTCGTTTGGGGAAGCCATGTACAGTACTTTAAAAGGCACGGTGTGGATGTGAGTGCTTTGAGCGAGGGGTCCAGAGCGCGCGGGTCCTTGTGGCCCTGGAAGTGAGCCCCTGGCATCACTGCCGAAGACGCGCCCTGCACCAGGAGCCGCATCACCAACCTTGCCAAGTGGCCGGCGGGATCCTGAGCAGCACACGGCTGCCCGCTGCAACAACCCCGGGGCAGCAAACTGGCTGGCGTCAACAACACAGCCAAACGCACGCCCGAGCTCCTGCTCCTCACGTTACGAGAAAACCATTATTCCCTGTGTTCCAGCACTAAACCTTGACGTTATTTCAGAGCCGTGTGTGTGTGTGTGTGTGTTTGGGGGGGGGGTGCTCCTGAGGAGGTCGATGCGCGGGAATCTGCCTCTTGAAAGTAAGCCTCGTAGCGCTGACGGGGACTTACTCCAAGGTTAAGCGCCCGATGCAGAGGCTTTGCAGCCGCGGAGAAAACGAGAGGCGCTCTTGCAAACTTCCCCCCGCGCGTAACGTGTTGCTCGCTGGCAGCGTCCAGCAGCCGAGTGCGCGTCGTCTCTCTCTCGCTGTTGTTGTTGCTGCTGCAGCAGCTCTGGGCTCTCACAGGTGGGGGAAGCAGGGAGACCCCTCCCTCGTTCCAGAAGCGTCCTCTCCCCTCGCCCTCCTTCTCGGCGCTCTGGCGGGAGGGCGACGGCGTGGGCGGCGACGGCGCGGAGCGAGTGACTGAGGAGGGCGGGAGGCTGCGTCCGGGCTGGGGGCGGATTTTTTGAGCCGCGTCGGGCGGGCACTCAGAGCGACGGCGGCGGCGGCGGCGACGGCGGCGGGTGCAGCCAGGAGGGTCACTCTGGCGCTCTGCCTGAGGTGTCGCTTGGTCGGCCGGGGAGGCAGCCTCCCCTCGGCTCTGCCGCCACCTCCATGGACGAGCACCTGAGCCTGCTGCGCTCGCCGGCCGCCCTGTCCTCCGGCAGGCACCCGAGGGGCGGCAGCAGAGGCGGCGGCGGCGCTGGCGTCCTCGTCGCGGGCGTCGTCGCCGTGGGCAGCAGCCACCACAACTTGGGCTACAGCGAGCAGTTCTTCCCCGAAGGCGCGCTCTCGGGGCCCGGGGAAGGGCAGAAAGACGACGAGGAGGGCGTCGAGGGAGACGGGGAGCTGGAGGGGGGCATGACCGTGGTGGGGGGAGAGGACCCTCTGCTCGAGGAGGCCCAGCACCCCCATGCCCTGCTGGGAGGGGAGCGCTACGACCACCCCTCGATGGCCCACACCCTGCCTCCCCCCGGCCATCACCAGGTGGGCAGTGCGGGGGACGCTGGGGAGCATGAGTGTTGCGAACGGGTGGTGATCAACATCTCCGGGCTGCGCTTCGAGACCCAGCTCAAGACGCTCGCCCAGTTCCCCGAGACCCTGCTGGGGGACCCCCGCAAGAGGATGCGCTACTTCGACCCCCTCCGCAACGAGTATTTCTTTGACCGCAACCGACCCAGCTTCGATGCCATCCTATACTACTACCAGTCCGGAGGCCGCATCCGGCGCCCTGTCAATGTCCCCATTGACATCTTCTCGGAAGAAATCCGCTTCTATCAGTTGGGCGAGGAGGCCATGGAGAAATTCCGAGAAGATGAAGGTTTCATCCGTGAAGAGCAGAGACCTCTGCCCGAGAAGGAGTTCCAGCGCCAGGTGTGGCTCCTCTTTGAGTACCCGGAGAGTTCTGGACCAGCTCGGGGCATTGCAATTGTCTCAGTCTTAGTTATCCTCATCTCCATTGTCATTTTCTGCCTGGAAACCTTGCCTGAGTTCAGAGATGACCGTGACTATGACAGCACCACAGGGACATTTGGGACCAGTGGTGGACCTTTCGTGGCAGATATCTTCACAAATTCCTCTTCTCCAGCAACCTCCATGGTGTCCTCTTTCACTGATCCTTTTTTTGTGGTGGAGACTCTGTGCATTATCTGGTTCTCCTTTGAGCTGCTTGTCCGTTTCTTTGCTTGTCCCAGCAAACCCACCTTCTCCAAGAACATTATGAACATAATTGACATTGTGGCTATTATTCCTTATTTCATCACCTTGGGCACTGAGCTGGCCGAGAGGCAGGGCAATGGTCAACAAGCGATGTCTCTGGCCATTCTCAGGGTCATCCGGTTAGTCAGAGTCTTCCGTATATTCAAGCTCTCTCGGCACTCCAAGGGGTTGCAGATCTTGGGGCAGACCCTCAAGGCCAGCATGAGGGAGCTGGGCTTGCTCATTTTCTTCCTCTTCATTGGAGTTATCCTCTTTTCCAGTGCTGTCTACTTTGCAGAGGCTGATGACCCCTCGTCCAGCTTCAGCAGTATCCCTGATGCCTTTTGGTGGGCTGTAGTGACCATGACTACAGTGGGTTATGGTGACATGCACCCAGTCACTATTGGAGGCAAAATAGTAGGGTCTCTCTGTGCCATAGCTGGGGTGCTGACCATTGCCTTGCCTGTGCCCGTGATAGTCTCCAACTTTAACTACTTTTATCACCGAGAAACGGAAGGTGAAGAACAAGCCCAGTATATGCATGTAGGAAGCTGCCAGCATCTCTCCTCCACTGAGGAGCTGAGGAAAGCTCGGAGCAATTCCACTCTCAGCAAGTCAGAGTACATGGTGATAGAAGAGGGAGGCATCAGCAACAGTGCATTCAAACAGGCTGCCTTCAAAACAGGCAACTGTACAGCCACAAACAATCCAAACTGTGTGAATATTAAAAAGATCTTTACGGATGTTTAAAAGACACCTTTCAAGGATATATAAAAATATTACAGAAGGTCTCCCTAATCAGTATTGTGAGGAACATGCACCATCGTCATTCTTTGTGCTCTTGTTTAATACATGTACTTTTCTGATCCTTCTTTCTGAAGATGGGCATTTTTAGAAGGTAAAAAAAACCAAACAACTAAGCAGATGTTAAGAAAGCAGATAGATAAGAGGATACAAAGAAGTCTGGGCTGCTTCTTCTAGAAACAGGTTTTTGTTCTGCGCTGTTTGTTGCAGGGCTTTGGGGTTTTGCTGGGAAATTTAGCAAAGAGCAGCTCATTTGTTGATCTTCCTTTCCTTGAATGTATGCACTTGTTGGAATGAAAGTTATGAAGTGAAAGAAACGCGGATGCAAGTGTATTGCAGTGAGTAGAAAATATAGGCACTGAAATTTCACAAAGCATCTCTGCCGTCACGTTGTAAAATGATGCTCACATCATCTGATGTGTGTCATACGAGGGTACAGTTTTGCTTTTGTTAATGCCAGGTTAAAGCCTGTGTGCAGCAATCTGAATCTGCCCTAGGCAAAAGTATAATTGCTTTGATATAGCGAGGGAAAAGTCATTGTAAGTCTGGATTTCTTTGATCCACAGAACTACAGAATTACTTCCTTGAATTCAAAATTCTACCAGCACAGTATAGTGGAAAATACTTCTTTCTACATCACAAGGTTGAACAATTGTTGAACTGGATCATATCCTGAGTGTTTAGGTTTCTGCATATCATGAAGTTTTAGGCTTCTGATAAGTCACTGGTGGGCTTTTCTCAGTGACTGTAGCCTCAGTTGAAACCCTTCCAAACCTTAGAAACAAAGGGGGCATTTCTATCCATTGCCAATGCCTTTAAGATAAGCGGTTGCATCTATCACAAGAAGATTAAAGTGGCAAACACGCCTTGCAGCGGAAGTTACTAATTTGGACCTGAGTGATGCAGTTTCCATAGCAACTTTGGTTTCCTGGGAAACTCCCAAAGGTTGTCATGGCATCCATTCCCTCCCTCCCCCAGTCCTTTGCTGTTTCCATAGTAACCCTTCCAGATGGTTCGAACTTCTGTGGTTCCGCAGAAAAGCTGCTGCTCTGATCACACACACACACACCATTAATCCCCGAGAGATTTAGGTGTGGAAACTAGGCATTATTCTATATGCACCATTTTTAGATGTGCAGAATTCTCAAAGTTCTGTAACCTATAGAAGAAGGGAAAGAGATGATATGGAGTAGTTTTTGTTGTTCTGCACATTCTAAAAGAATCATAACATCTGTTCCATATAAAAGCAAACTTCAAACCCTCCCTTACAATTTGGTGCCTGATAATTGAAAATGGAAATTAAGTCTATATATACCTACAAAGCTGCATAGAAATTTTTTAGAGATGACACCATCTCTGCTTCTTTTGATGAAATGATACATTAAATCATGGCGCACGACCTAGTTTTATGCAAAACACCCTTCCTGACACAAATGGCAGCTCCACTTTCAAAGCACGTATGGCACTGAAGAACAAGACCAAAAGCATTTATTACAGAAGGATGAAAATCTGGGAAAATAGATGCAGATGAACCCAAAAGTGTTAGGCTGAGAAATACTCAAATCCTCTGGGGAATGTATACACACAACTGGGGCTGTGGAATATCAGACAGACACAGGTGAGCTGTTTGCTGCTGCAAGAAGTGTTATTCTTGTTTATGGTGTGTAAAATATACAATCTTTGAACAATCAGACATTTCTAACCCCTTAGTTTTAAGATAAAGTCTCATTTTACTTCCTATTATTTATTTTTAAAATGCTTAATTTCTGAAAGAGTTTTGTTTCCTGCATTTTTAGAATTGCAGTAAAGCTACCTGCTCCAAAGCATTTCTACTGATTTCAATCCAAGTGGCTTCCAGAGTAAATATCAGGATATATCTACATATCTATTGAAATTCAGTATGCGTTGCAATATTAGCCACTAGTGCATTGCTTTCTGTAACTTGATTCCACTTCTCAAAATGAATCTATAGAGCTCCAAGTTAGTTAATCATGCCAGCTGTGAGGTCCTGATTCAGTGACTTTCAAGCCACCTTAAACCTTGGTAAAGTGAAATTTGTGGCAGATAATGCCTACAGACACCAGACATTCAGCCAATTTTAATTTTTTTCAGCAAATATAGTAGCAATTGAATGAGGATACTTCTATTTGTGGTATGTGTGTACATTTCATGAGATTCAAAACTCTACTAGCATACAATTTTATGCTTTTTGTATGAAACTGATCTGTATGTGGCGATCTTACTTGATCCCATTCAACATTCCCATCTATTTTTATTTTCAGCCACTAAATTCAGCACACTATGATAAATTTATTGGCCAAGCCCACACTTATTTGTGCCACTATATGGAGCTGCAATTGAGCCTTGTAATTTCCACCAGCTGAGAACTGGGCTAATTAGCGTTGGGTGTAGAGCTGTGCCAGCGAAATCGGTCATAATAGCTTTGTCTGTGTGAATTTCAGCTTGCAAGTTTGTCTGGAGAGACAGGATAAGAGGGAAGGAGGAGCACTATAGGAATATTGCTTTCTTCTTTTGCTTATTGGTTGAAATGGTTAAATCCTAATTTTGATGTGTTTGGAATATTATCACAAAGCAAGAACTCTTTGGCCAGGATCCAGAGAGTCACTTTGGGTGCATCCCAGGGCTTAGGCATGCCTAATGGGACTGTGAGATTTTCTCTGAGCAGCAGTCTCTCTATCTCCCCGCCCCACATCATTCCCTCTATTTCAGATGTTTAGGTGTGAGTGCCATTGCTTTATGTAGCCAAAACAGCACCACCCATTGAAACACAGGAGCTATTACGGCACTTGGGAACCCAAAGGCTTACAAAAGTACAGTGGGTGGTATCCAGTCCAATCATTCCACTAATGCAATGATTTGTGGTTGTACAACAGAACTTCACACCCCTCCCAGATCTCTGGGGCAGGGTTGAGGGAACCTCTAGAACACACCTGGGGAAATGTTCTGTTGCACGAGCAGAAATCCTATGTTGGATTCAATCCGAATTTTGTTTTTGAGAAAAAGCTGTAAAGATGGTGCTGATGGTGGGGAGAATATCCAAAACAGTCCAAGAAGGACTAAAAGAGTGCAGTGTCCATAGAATGTTGACTGTCAGTAGGCAGGCATAGGCAAACTCAGCCCTCCAGATGTTTTGGGACTACAACTACCATTGTTGTTGTTGTTTAGTCGTTTAGTCGTGTCCGACTCTTCGTGACACCATGGACCATAGCACGTCAGGCACTTCTGTCTTCCACTGCCTCCCGCAGTTTGGTCAAACTCATGTTCGTAGCTTCGAGAACACTGTCCAACCATCTTGTCCTAGTCCCCTTCTCCTAGTGCCCTCAATCTTTCCCAACATCAGGGTCTTTTCCAGGGAGTCTTCTCTTCTCATGAGGTGGCCAAAGTATTGGAGCCTCAGCTTCACGATCTGTCCTTCCAGTGAGCACTCAGGGCTGATTTCCTTCAGAATGGGTAGGTTTGATCTTCTTGCAGTCCATGGGACTCTCAAGAGTCTCCTCCAGCACCATAATTCAAAAGCATCAATTCTTCGGTGATCAGCCTTCTTTATGGTCCAGCTCTCACTTCCATACATCACTACTGGGAAAACCATAGCTTTAACTATACGGACCTTTGTCGGCAAGGTAATGTCTCTGCTGTTTAAGATGCTGTCTAGGTTTGTCATTGCTTTTCTCCAAAGAAGCAGGCTACCATTATCCCTAGCTAACAGGACCACTGGTCAGGGATGATGGGAATTGTAGTCCCAAATCATCTGGAGGGCCGAGTTTGCCTATGCCTGGTCAGTAGGGATGAGGTGAGGGAGAAATGGAAAATCATGGAGGAAGGTAGGGCTGGAACAGTGAACAGTGAGCAGGAGCTCTCCATGGTGCAACATTTCGTTGCAAGTCCCATGCGCCCCAAACGACTTTGGAAATTTCTCCTTGGTTCCAAAAGAGGCCACACAGCATGGGGAGATATGATTGGCAAAAATAATTGCATTGTTCTTTGGATCTAGGCCATTAAGATGAATAGGAACTCCCAGCTCTAGGAATAAGTGATGTGCATTATTCTGATTTTATGTTCAGGGTTTTTGCTTCACCCACAAGGTGAGAATGAGGACTTTGAGAAGATGACATTGCTTCAATTTTCTTTACTTGCTCCCAGAACATATGAATCCATCTATTCCAAAGGAAAGATCTATTACACAGAAGCCATATATATTGTAAGCATAAAGAAGGATCTTCCTTTAAAAGGAGATCCTTTGCATGTTTGCGTTTTTTTAAAAAAACTGTTCATGATTACCAGGGTGAGAAATTCCAAGCTATTGTTTCTGGTGAACATAAAAAAGTCAGCCCAATGGTGACAGAGTATCACTGTCAAAGAGAGCGCTATTCCCAAATGAAAGGAGGGATCTTTTTCAAATAGTGCCACCTAAATGGCTGTTTCTTCCTCTTTAGTTGCATATCTGCAAAGTACTGTATTACGAAGCCCAATATTTTCAAGCCAGTGGGTCTGTTATTTTCCTGTTTGTTTAATGTTGATTTTACTATTAAATATATACCCTACATTCTCAGCACAGAGGGTATCACAGTAGTGGCAAAGGCAAAAAGATACTGAAACTGGTGCCCCATTTTTTATAGCCATAACCCCCTTTCCTAGGTTACTGTTTCCCTGGGAAAGAGGGCCAGGGGACAATTTTGATTAGGAAAAGAGTATGGGAAAAATAGTTCAATGGAAAATACCTCTCCTGGTATGCCCCGTGGAGGACCTTAAGGTCCACAAATAATAATATTTTGGAGATCCCGAGCCATAAGGTGGTTAGATTGGCCTCAACTAGGGCCAGGGCCTTTTCAGTACTGGCCCCGACTTGGTGGTACACTCCCTCACAGGAGACCAGGGCCCTGTGGGATTTGACATCTTTCCGCAGGGCCTGCAAGACGGAGCTGTTCCTCCTGGCCTTTGGCCTGGACCCAGTCTGACCCCTATGTTCTCCTCCCTTATGGTTCTGATTTGGGCCATTCAAAATGAGGCTGCATTTAAAATTTAAATTGTATTTTAACCTGTATTTTAGTTAATTGTTTTTTTCCTTTTACGTTTTATTGTAATTTTATTGGCGTTAGCCGCCCTGAGCCCGGTTTTGACTGGGGAAGGCGGGGTATAAATTATTGTTGTTGTTATTATTATTATTATTATTCCACCCTTCCCTATGCTGCTGCAAAGAAATTTGCAGCTCCCCACTCCACATGGCTGCATTTCAGTAAGAACAAAAATCAGATCCAATCATGGTCCTCCCACATAATGCACAGTTTGGCCTTTTGCCCCAGCCACTGAACACAGATCTCATGTATCAAAACTATAGCATGGATCTCCATCACTGTCTAGAGAACTAGGGACCAACAGGTGGGGACATATCACTGTGTCTTAATAGTTTTTGTTGTAAGTCAATACAGGGTCTCCTTTTGGGGCCAAAAAACAGTAAATGAATGATCTAATGAATGAAATGAATGGCACGAAATGAGCACTGTTCACAAACAACACACACCCCAAAGCCAAGGATAACAAAGAAGATATGAAGGACTGATGAGCAACACTTGTCTTCTCAGAATTCCTCTGCCTCGGGACGCCAGATGCAACTCTAAGCCTGCAACCAGAGCTGCAGGGAAAAAGCACCCCACAAGAGGTAGGCAAGGTCAGGTGGTTGTTGGGGGTCACCAGGGAGGGGGGCATTATGTCTCATCATATGGTGCCTACACATCTCCAACCTTCCCATTAAATGTGATGGCCACCCATGGCCTCAAGAGTGTCTCCCATCAATCCCTGCAGTACTGGGAAACTTTTAACTATACAAGCTTCCCTTCACAGCAGACAGCTGTGGAACACAGGATAAATATGCACAGTGTAGAAAGGGGACTTCTGTTTATTTCACATGCTGGTGAGCTTCCACAAAGCACCAATGAATGCAGTGGATAACAGCCACCTTTGCTAGTGAATGCTAGGCACTTTTTGTTGTTTAGTTGTGTCCGACTCTTCGTGACCCCATGGACCAGAGCTCGCCAGGCACTCCTGTTTTCCACTGCCTCCCGCAGTTTGGTCAGACTCATGTTTGTAGCTTCGAGAACCATGGAGTTTTCTTGGCAGGGATCCTGGAATGGCTTGCCAATTCTTGCTCCAGGTGGATCATGTTTAGTCAAAACTCTCCACTATGACCTGTCCATCTTGGGCAGCCCTGCACAGCATAGCTCATAGCTTCTCTGAGTTATTCAAGCCCCTTTGCCACGACAAGGCAGTGATCCATGAAAGGCACTTATTTCTGTCTATTGCTACAGCTGGCAAAACACTCATGATGTATTTTCTCTACTCCAGTACAGCCAGAGCATATGGAGCAAAAGAAGCTGCAACTGCAGACAAACATTCCAGTCCCTACAATGGACAGGTGAGTGTTCTTGCAATGACTGCATTGCCTTCCCGTACAGGAGAAGCTTCCAAACATAGAGTGGGAGAGTGGCCTGCCAGTGGGAGACTGGGAAGCTGAGGTGAGGCATGCAGGGTGGAATTGCACCTAGTGATAGCATCCTTTGTTGCTTTTGCTCACTCACCTACCCATAATGGCACTTAGTCACTGGACGTATCAGTTGCTGCTGATCCCCGTTATTCATTACCATCCCATACTTGTCTCCCCGTAGGCAACAAGGCAGCCATTCCATATTCTGAGAGGCAAGGATGATTCCCATCCCTAGTATGCAGACCACAAATGGCACCTGCAGCAAGCAGCAGCAATAACCAGTTGAAGGCAGATATGCCTTTGTTGGGCTGCTGTCTTGGTGCCTACAGCTTTTCCATCAGGTGTGATAGCCCATAATGTAAACAGGGGTAGCCAACACGAAGAGTGATAAGGAAACCTGCATCCATTACTCTTCTTTCTCTTGCAGTTTTCAAGCATACAGAAATCCTGCAAGAACGCAGAGACAACAGCCTTGATTCTTCTGTGTTGCTGTTAGAACTTATACCTGCCACTGATACGGTTTAATAAAAGCTGGGATGTTGTGAAGCTGTGTTTCAGCTTTGTCTGTTTTCTCATGACGGTTGGCAGGTAGGGAACCATATCACCCTCCAATTTTTGCTCTGCTCAGTTGTCTCCCAAGAGAGGCACACAAACTAGGCAAGGGAACAGTGAGTTCCTTGCTACAACAACACAGTAGGACTGTGGATATTGCCTATAGCTTTGAAATAGAAGTACTGTACTAGTAATGGTGAATGGGTTGCCTCCTCTACCTGACTTTCCCAGTGATGAAAAACCTACCAACTGGGCTGCATGGAGAGAGGGAATGCAGGGGTGGCTGTGGGCCAAACTGATCACAAGGTCGCATGGGACACTAACCAACACATGCAGCAGTTGTCGAATATATTTCTGAATGGGATGAAGTAGGCTTGGCAAAACGAGAAGTGTTCTGGAGTAAATGGATCTGAGAGAAAAATGATTGGTCTGTGCAAATGACACTAACTGGATATCTCATTGCTCTGTCTTGGTTTGTCTGTTTGGTTCCTCCCAACCATTTCTCCTGGGATTCTGTAGCCAGTAATGACTGAAGGCTTTGGCATGCTGTATCTGTGCTTTTTCATTGAGTTATGGATGCACATAGTGCTCCTTTGGTCCACATGACTAGGAGCCTTCCTGTGCATTGGGATGATTGAGAGGAGTAAGTGGCATGTCATAGGAGACTATAAATGGCCCTTCATAAGTTATTCTGTGCACACTTTTGGCTTGGTGGTCAAAGTGTAGCTATGGGTTCTGGTCTTGTTGTTTTCCCCTGTCTGCTGGCTAGACGCATAAAATGTAGGCTGTGCCTGGTAAAGATCAAATTCACATCTCTCTGGATTTTGGTTTGAAATCTCATTTCATTTCCCCCTCTGTTTTGCTCCTTCCCAATGGCCTACTAAGTAGCTCACAATACTTTCTGCCATGGGTCTACTGTTGTAGCATTCCTTTTCCTTTGTGCATGCGCCTCTTCCCACTTTCCCCTGAAAAATGCTGTCTCTCCTCACATTCACAGCAATGCAAACACACTTTGTCTTGAATGGAGGCATTGATCCTCTCCATTGAGACTGAAACCTTCCTCCTGAGATCTCCCCTGGCTTCTTCATGCAGGTCTCCTATGAAGAGTGCCCTGACAGCTTAAGCAGGAGGAGTCACTGTGGTCTCCTTTTTCTGTCTGATACTGAGCAGTGCAAAAGCTGTGTGCATACTGGTTTAGGTGACATAATGAGGTCATTTGCTCATTTATTCATTTATTGTAGATCTGTGCTGCCCTTCAGTTTACGAAACCTGGCCTAATTTCAGGAGTCACTTAGAAGGAGGACTCTGAAGATGATAATGACACTTAGGCTTCTCTCTTTTTGTTCCCTCCAGATGTTGTACTCCCACAACTCTTGTGACCCCTGACCATTAGGCATGTTGGCTGGGATGGATGGAAGCTGTTAGGTATCAAGGATATGTAGAAGGTACCATGTTGGGGAAGGCTACACAGTTGTCCTTATTGATGCTTTCTATCTATGCAAGGAACTATGCAACTTTCCATTAGCTCAGATTAAGGGTTCTGAAAGAACTTTCAAAAGATGCTCATGTGTTATAGTGCCCAGATGGATGGAGTCTCTAGATTTGGGGTATGTGTCTGATGTAGTGCATATATGGTGCTACCAAGAGGCAATTGATATTGGAAACTGGTGAAGAAAAGGAATGGGTGGTGGATCTTAGGGTGTGTTTGGTCCAGGCTGTTTAGAATTTTTTTTATATAGAAAACTTGCAATTTGAGTGGTACCTGAAAAACAATAGAAAGCCATTGTAGGTGCTGAGACAGCGACACAACCCAGTGTTGCATTTTATGCTAGTATATCCTGCTCTAGCTGAATTTTTCATAGTCATAAGGGGCAGCCCATCATAGATCATGTTACAGAGCCTTTGTTTGAGGTTACAGAAGCATGGCTAATAGTTGATGGGTGCCAAGTCAACATATAGAAAGGTTCACAACCTTCTTGCCAGGTGAAATTGCTGGAAAGCTTGATGCATTTGATTGATGCAATGCTGTGTTAACAACCTTGCAAACAAATCAGAATGATTGATCAGTAAATTGCTGATGCCATTTAAACGTTGTGCAAACAAATCAGGATGAATGTTTAGGGTCATCTGGAAGCAACCCAAGTCTTCACATGATGGTGCCAAGTAGCTTTACATATGTGTATGAGCAGGAAGGGTCAAGATCAATCTTGTGACCCCAGAGGGAAGTGATAAGGGAAATCCCCATAATCACCTGCTTGGGACGTGGTTGAGAAAAACAAGTAGAACCAGTCAAGGATGGTCTCACTATATCAGGTGTGGGGAGTCTGTGTCCTTCCGCATATTGTTAGACTACCACAACCATCATTCCTGATATTGGCTATGCTGCCTGGTGCTGATGGGAGTTGGAGTCCAACAACATCAGAAGGGCCACACATTCCCCACCCCTGCACCAAATATTGTAGTTGCTCAGTATCCTGTGTGGAATAGTATGAATATAGCAGAAAAATATCGCAGGATGAATAGAGTGCTACTGTTACCTGTATCAAACACTAGATAAAGATTGCTTGCTGAGCAAGGCTGCAAATGCCTTCGTCCAAGCTAAACAATCCAGAAATCTGATAGTATCCCGAAAAAGATGAAGTTGAAAACTAATTGTTCACTTGACATTATTCTACAAAAGGGGAAGGTTAAAAATGAGGCAGTAACTGGCTGGGGGAAATTTGCATCTCGGTTTCGTTTATTGAGTTGGAGCCAGACAACTACAGGCCACCTGGCGTCCTTCCCTCCCTGAAAGATGTATTAATATCCCCAGGCAGCATCTACTAGGCAGGATGGGCATAGACCCAGGTCACAGGTGGTAACCTACATGCTTTTAAATTCCCTGCACATCTTTGGGTGAAGCCAACTGATTCTAATCCAAATCCAATGGACTAGGGTGAGCTTTGGATACATAATATGTTAATTCCATTCAGAATTACCTACCCTGAATATGCTTACCTATACCATTAAGGCTATCAAGTTGGTCTCTCCCCACCCTCGCCAGTGTTCAGACTGTAGTTAAATCTACATATATTCATAGTAAAGGCTTCATAGATTGCACTCAGACGTGGCTAGGTTATTATGTATGAAAAGAGATAATGAAGTATAGCATAACTCGTTGTTTCTCTCTGTGTCTAGTTGTAAGATTTCTGCTAATGACTCCTTTGGGGATCAGTATGAGGCCCTCTTTAGACACCTGCAGATTCTTCCTCTTGCTCTTTTGACCTTTGGTATTTTTCTCTCTGCAGATATTTAATAAAGAATGGTAGATCTGCAAGGTCTGTATGACTAGATAATAAAATAAATTGTGACCTGCTTGTTTTCACTGAGATCATCTGAGGACAATGTCAGTGCAGATTCATCCCTTGAGTCATCTTGCTCACCTTTTACCGTACATCCTGCTGGCAGCTTCACACATCTCCAGCTTGTTGCAAGTGCTATTAAATTGAAAGTGCAAAAAAGGGGTTAAAACAGGTACCTTAAGCATGGCTCCTGTTTGGCAGGCTGCACACGGTGGTGAAAATGTGTTTAGATTTCAGAACTGGATGAGAACTGAATGCAAATCAGTTCCTCTTCCAAAGCCTTGTGCTGCCAGCAGCCCTAAAATATTTCCATCTGGTGCTCCACCTTTTCTTTCATGGTGCAATGAAGTGGCAGTCTTGGGAGATGAATATGCATTCTGATTTTGCCTCAGGCAAAAGTTAAAATATTCCCATTTCAAGTATAAACCACCAGCTGGCTAATACTGTTGCTTTTCTCTGTCTGTAATCCTATGACATGTATTTGGGAGTTGGCCCCTGCGACTTCAGTGGGTCTTACTTCTGAGTAAATGTGCACAGACTTGGGCTGCACAAAGTGTTATACTGGTAGCAAAAGGGGAAACTATGCAATGGATTGTAGCCTTTTAAAAAAATCACCCCTTATTTTTCATGTGACTATTTGGTTAGGCTTCTGTGAGCTTAATGCTGCTTTGCCACTAATTTTACCAATCCTTCTGTGATGGACATTTATGCACAATCCTTGGATTTTGGGTTCCAGTAAGCCCCGTAGTAACACACTGCCAAACATTCATGCATGAAAATACCCCTCTAGTCTTTGTCATTTCATCTTTGTTTTATGAATCGAGATACATGCTCAAGTAAATGTAACTTGCCTTGTAACAGGCTGAACTGTGGGAAGCTTTGTGTTCAGCTTGCTAGTCGATATAACTATGCTTCTCACCCATAAGAGCAAAATGCACAAAGTCCTACAAGATCTGCCCCCTGCTTTGCTGACCTGTTTCTACCTGGCCTGGGTGGGGTCCTGACTGAACCCTGCTGTAAAAGCTGCTGCTAACACTGAAGGGGCCAGAGACTTGACTTAACCATGAGTCCCACAAGGCTCCAGATCTCCTATCTCTTGACCTCATTTTTCAACTTGTATTTATTAAGGACCACGTTGCTTACAGGGCAGTTGAGATTGCAGCAAAACATAATGTTAGAACCAGTGTGAACTGACTTAGAGACCTTAATTTTCACTATACATTTGCATATGTGAATTTCATACAGATACATACATTCACATGTCCTGACTCTTAACTAACTAGCAAAACTCATGTCTAAACTATCTTGAAATTAAAACACACTCAGTATTGACATCTCTCTCTGAGGGTTCCTCCATATTACCTATTGAGCATTCATCCTGATTTACTTTCACAAAGCTTATGTGAAGGTTAGATTATCTGGCCATTCTGTTTGTTTGCATGGTAGTTATATGACAATGAGCATTCATCCTGATTTGTTTAAGGGGTGTTCTTATGTCTTCTCGTTGGCCATTCATTCCACATTTTTCAGTGTATTTCCAGTCACTTTCCTAACTATGAAAAGTTTGTTTCTTTGTTAAAGTGGATTTTCTGTGCTAGGTGCATCTGTAAACTTGTGATTACTTGTGAGTACATTCAGTAACATGTCTCTTTCATGTAGCTAGGGAGGACCATTTCCAGACTATCAGTGTTTTTGGGTGGGATTCAGTTATATCCCAGCCTGCACAATTAAAGTAGATTTGGAGCTATTGTGAAACAAACCTGCTTCCACAAAAGATAGGATTTTTTGCAATAAGGAAAGTGGTGGGAAAATGCACAGAAAGTGTAGAACAATGCCTGCTTGATGCAACTTCATGTAATATCCCCACAAACAAATCAGAACAAATGCTCATTAGAAAAGTTGTCTGGAAGCGACCTGATGCAATAATAGTGCATTAGTGGTGCATTTATACTGTAGTGTTTGGACATCATTCCACTTTAATAGTTGTTCTGTGATACTTCCCCAATGCTGTTGCATTATTGTGGTCTGGAGCACTCTTGCCAGAAAAGTGGAACACCCGTCCATTTGTGGTATAAACAGTTACAGGATTTCAACAGGAAGTTAAGAGACATGTACTGATTGGAAATGAAGCAATATGTCACACCCCAAAACTTCTGCAGGTGTAAATTGTATTGAAAGTGGAATCACACATAACTGCCCACCAAGTTATCCTGAGAGATGGTGGGCTAGCCCAGGTTCACTTAATGTTCTTTATTTATGCTGTGTGGATTTGGACTTGGGTTATCCTGCTTCAGGGTGGGATAGGAAAAGTGTGTACCCTAAAATGTGTTGCTGTAAGTACCGTATCTTTTTCACCTTCTATTATATATGTTTTGGGAAGCTAATACTTGTCGTGTTTTCTTATTGTGAGTTCATTGCACATCACACTGACTTGCTTTCCTAACATGAAGATTAATCTCTGTAATAGAAAATGTATTTTCTGAAGATGCTATCAGGAAACAGTAGATTGGGGTGGAGAACCTGTGACTCTCCAGTTGTTGGATTACAGCTCCTTTCATTCATTGGCTATGCTGGCTGGGGCTGATGAGAGAGTTGGAGTCCAACAGCATTTGTAGACGAAGTGTGCATGCACACGAAAGCTCATACCAAAATAAAAACTTAGTTGGTCTTTAAGGTGCTACTGAAGGAATTTTTTTTATTTTGCTTCGACTCAGACCAACACGGCTACCTACCTGTAACTAGCATTTGTAGAGCCATAGTAGAGGATCAGGTACAGAGAACTGCATTGATTCCCCTCCCCCAAATGATCGCACATGGCTGATTTCGCAGTTAATTTGCATTTCTCAAGATACAATAAGCATAATGCTGTGCTTTCTCATCATTATGCTGAGCCAATGTATGGTTGACATTGCAAAATCAGAAAGTACTTCCTACTTTCTGTTCAACTTCTGATTATCATGCTAATGATCTACTGAAGTGCAGAACTGAAGATTTTGGATTTTTATCTCTATTATTAGTGCTGCTTTCTAAACATGTCCCTGAAGGTAAGAATGGATGCAATGAAGGCAGTGAAGTAGGATCTCATCGCTGTCTCCACAGTCATGTGATAGGCCTGATTATGAGTTTGAACATGTGCTTGGTTGGCTCCGGAGTGAGATTAACGCCACTTACGCTCCAGCCTTCACCTGGTCTATACCATTGACCACAGCTCCTCAGAAACATCACCAGGAAGTGGCCTGACCATAACAATGGGGTGATATCCATGTGATCTATTTCCAGACCACCCCGCTCTCCACATGGCTCAAATACAAAATCAAGGGTATTCCCTGCTCCGTGTGTTGCACTGATATTCATCTGAGACAGGCCCATAGTTACCATGGAGGCCATGAACACCAAAACTGGACTTGAGGTTTCCTCACCCAAAATCACCATTCTGGGTTCCACGCCCAAGACAAGTTAATTCTTGGTTCCACACAGCACCCAAGACAAATTCAGTCAGTATCCCAAACCTGCATATCCTTCAGTCTCCCTCCCCTCAGGGGAAGTGAACTCCTATGTACATCAACACCTCCCTGCTGCTCCCAGTCAGGGCTGATGTCAAACTGAGTACCTGGGAAGGTAGAGCTGCATCAGTTCCGACCCATCCACCTCCCTCACCATGGTCTCAGTGATATACCCCAGGGTGGCCCATTCATCCATGAATCAGCATGGTTCTATTACAGACCAAATTGGCACTCAACACCAGAACTACCAGAATGTTGGGGACAGTGGCAGTGAGTTCCGTTACAGGTTGTTTTGTACTGTATGCCTGCTGTTAGTTTGGACAGGATTTCTTGCCTGATCTGAGATTTTGTTTGTTGCTAGCCTGATTAGATCTCATAATCTTTTTTGAGGAAGGATTTTGTTAAAGAGACTTTGTTGAAATAAGCAAGTTTCACAGTCTTGAGGTAGTGGCGGAATAGGTTCTTTTTCAGTCTGCTTGATGAAATTCATAGGAATTCCAAAACCAGCTTCTCTTTCCAAAAAACTAACGTAAGGTTCTGAGGAAGTGCAACAATGGAGAGTCAAAAATAGTAGTGTTCCATTACTGGGCTGAAAGCTCAAATTTGAATTTGCTCTACATGAATTAATAAAACCTGTTGATTTCACTGTTAATAGCAAATACTTGATTCAGGTAACCGGAGAGCCTGAAGGTGCTTTCAGCACTTTAAAAAATAAATAAAAATAAAACTAATACATGGTTGACTGTTTTGGAATTGTGGACAGATGGGTAATTGATCTTTATTAGCCCTCTGCTGTCAACTCTAAATAAAAATGGAAACATCTGGCTTTACAATTAACCCCTCTTAAATATGCTTATGAATATGTAATGACACCATTTTTACATGCTACTTAGCTCACAACCATAATCTCCCAGTGTATAGTATGATAATAGCTTTTGGGGGAGGACACTTAGAAATTTGAAGGGAAGCAGACTCCAGCAGTGGCACTTGTGGAACATGCTGTCATCTTGACTTTGCAGCTTAGAACCTATGTACTTCTGTCTTCTTAAAATAAAATTGAAGAGCCTTGAGAGTTTATTAAGGCCAGCTGTATTTCACTTGGACAGGTCCTTGGCTCCTACAGACATCTGTAGTTCCAGGAACACTGGTGTGCAGTAGCGGAGAAATGGACAGCCACACATTTGACCCTTCCCCTGCTTTGCTGTGTCCTTTCCCCTCTCCTACTTAGATTCTACTTACTTACAGCTCTTCCCTTGAGAGTTTCTCTACCCCACATTTCAAAAATAATCTCTCTGGGTTGTATCCAACTATTTATTTAAAGCATTTATAAACCACTTAATATTTTAAAATGACAGCTGTGTACACACTGCTGTTTACTCTGCATTCCGTTTGCTCCCAGTGCTGGTTTGGGAAACAGTCTATGCATAACCTCAGTCACAATCCATATTTATCCTGTATCTATCTTTTCGTCTCTTATGAAATACTGTGTTTAGCTGTGCTTCCCTCCAAACCAGCTTCAATTCAAATTAAGGAAAAGAACAACTTAGCTGCATTTTTAGCTGGTAATGTGTGCACAGTCTAAGTCACTGCATGAGTGGATAAACTTTCTCTTGTGCAATGGAACCTCCCCTCCTCCCTTTTCAGGCACTTTGCACCCCTGCATCTGCTCTAGAGATTCTCCCTACCCTCCAGAGCAAGATCTTAGGGTGGAGCAGTGTGGTTTTGTGTGTGCGGGTGTGTGTGTGTGTGTTGGAGAGGGAGGGTAAATTCTGCTGTGCGAGTGGAAGTAATTCTCTTTACGCAATGATTTGGTCTCTGCTTTCCCCCCACTCTGATCCGTCCCACTTTCTGTCATCTTCTCTGTGTACCTGAGTTCTCATCATATGTTAAAATCCCAGAATATCAGACTAGGGTTGAAGGAGACACCATCACATCTTTCTGACTTGTCTATCTTGTACTCACACGTGCATTTCCTCACCTCCTAGAACTGTCAGTCTGGCACTTTCTTAAAAAAAGAAAGAAAAAAAGTTAATGGGTTTTTTTTTTTGTAAATAGCCTACATTGATAGATGAAGAGGAGCTGGCAAGTGCAGTGTTCTAGGGAAGAAAATAGTATTTAGCTCTTAGATATAGGTGGCATAGAAGGCTGCTTAGTATTGTCTACATGTGCACATGGCTCAGGCAGGTAGATTCAGGTAGGTAGCCGTGTTGGTGTGACGCAGTCGAAATATATCAAAACATTTAAAAAGTCCAGTAGCACCTTAGACACCAACTAAGTTTGTTCTTGGTATAAGCTTTCATGTGCATTTAGTGTATCTGAAGAAGTGTGCATGCACACAAAAGCTTATACAGTGGTAACTCGCTAGACGAACGCCTCGCGCAACGAAAAACTCTCAAGACGAAAACATTTTGCGATTTCTTTGCAGACTCGCAAGACGAAGTAGGGCAGGAGCGCCGTGAGGAGGAGAAAGTCCAGGGATAGCCCATCAAGGAGACTGACCCGCAGTGCCCCGGGGAGATGCCGGGAGAGTCTCCACTCCATCCTCAGCAAGCGGCGTTCCCACGACCCGTGTCAACCCCAGGGCAAAGGAAACGAGCCAGCCCCGTCTTTGCCTGCTCTCTTCCCCACCTGCAGCCAGAACCCTCTTGGAGGACGTGGTCCTAAGGGGTTCCCTGTCCCTTCCCTGCTCACCTCCACCGCCTGCCTGAGCTCCAGGTTGAAGCCCACCACACACATGCAGTGCAGCCAGGCCAAGAAGCGGTCCCAAGGCAGCAGCGGCATCAGGTGCCCACCTGGCACGCATTCTGGGAGCTCCTGAGCCTCCTCACGCTTCCGCCGCCGCCATTGCCCAGCTTCTGCAGGGACATGGCGATTGGCGGCGCTGCACCGAAACGGCCGCCGGCAGCTGAGCAGCAGCCGGATCCCCCCTCACTCTTGCCTTGAGCTGCCGTGCAGCCGGTTCTGCCAGAAACCCTGAGGGAGTGGAGCCCCTTCTTGGCTGGGTGCTATTGTGCAAAGGCGCGCAAACGGGAGAGCTGTGCGCGAACGGGAGAGCGTGAACGGGAGAGGCCAACCAGACAGCCAGACAGCTTGCCTGTGTGCACGCGAACGGGTTGTCTGTCTGGTTGTGCGCAAGGGTCTGGCTACTGGGGAAGGAGGGAGGGAGCCTCTCCCTGGCCCTCCTCCTGCTTACCCCTCCCCAGAGCCTTAAAACTTCTGGAGCGGCCGTGGCGCTTGGGGCAATGTGGCTGCTGTGGCTGCTCCTGGGCTCGGTGGGTGAGTTGGGGTTTGTGAGCGCTGGATTGCGCCTTAAGCTCCTTTCATTGAAAGGAGAGCTTTTTTTAACCATAGGAACACATTAATTAAATTTCAATGCATTCCTATGGGAAACCGCGCTTCACAAGACGAATTTTTCGCAAGACGAATTGACTCGTGGAACGAATTAATTTTGTCTTGCGAGGTACCACTGTACCAAGAACAAACTTAGTTGGTCTCTAAGGTGCTACTGGACAATCTATCCATACTTTAAAAATAAATAAATTATTATTATTATTATTATTATTATTATTATTATTATTATTATTCATATCCTGCACATCTGGCTGGGTTTCCCTAGCCACTCTGGGCGGCTTCCAGCAAAATATAAAAAATAATAAAATGTCAGACATTAAAAACTTCCCTGATGTTTTCTAAAAGTTGTGTAATTCTTTATATCACTGACACCTGATGGGAGGGTGATCCACAAGGAGGGGCACCACTGCCAAGAAGGCCCTCTGTCTGGTTCTCTGTAACTTCTACAGTGAGAGAACCGCCAGAAGGCCCTTGGTGCTGGACCTCAGTGTCCAGGCAGAATGATGGGGGTGGAGACGCTCCTTCAGGTATACTGGGCCGAGGCCATTTAGGGCTTTAAAGGTCAGAACCAACACTTTGAATTGTGCTCAGAAATGTACTGGGAAACAGTGAAGATCCTTTAGGACCAGTGTTAAGTGGTCTTGGTGGCCACTCCCAATCACCAGTCTAGCTGCCACATTTTGGATTAGTTGTAGTTTCTGAGTCACCTTCAAAGATAGCCCCACGTAGAGCGCATTGCAACAATCCTAGCGGGAGATAACCAGAGCATGAACCACTCTGGCAAGACAGTCTGTGGGCAGGTAGGGTCTCAGCCAGTGTACCAGATGTGGTTAAAGTACTTAACCCGACCATGCTTATTTTGGAGAAAAAGCAGCTGCAGGGCCCCAGTCTGAAACATGCTCCTGATTCAGATCAGAAACATATTCTGGATCAGGGCCTGTAGCTGTTTATATTTGTTTTTATTAATTGCATCCACTTCTATCTCACCTTTCTTCCAATGAGCTCAAGGTGGTGTACATGGTTCTATTCCTCCCCATTTTATCCTCACAACAACCCTGGGAGGTAGGTTAGGCAGAGAGATTGTGACTGGTCCAAGGTTACCTTGGGTTGAGCAGATATTTTTAACCCTGGTCTATACGATTGTAGCCCAACGATCTAACCAAGTGCATTAAAAGAAGAAGAGGAAGAAGAAGGCACAAGAATAATAATGTGTCATTTGGCTAGTGAGTGGTGCTGACAGCAAGCCCAAAGGGATTGGCTGCAGGAGAGAATTGCTAATTGGGAACTTCCTCCTGCAGCCAATTCCTGTTTTTAGCAGGGATCTTCCTTTGCAGTTTGGCTTGAACTCAAGCTGGGCAGCTGCAAAGGAAAAAAGGAAAGAACTAGAAGTGCATTTAGAGTTCCCTACCACTACAACTTGTACATTTTCAAATAAAAACAAAACAAAGATAGTGGCTGGTGTGATGGTGCAGAGTGGTGGAACTGCCCTCCCCAACATTGCTGCAGCTGGGGCAGGGCAGGGGGGTGGTCAGGTTGGAACTTTGCAGATGTGCTGGAAGAGCTAATCCGGCATTCCTGCCAGTGTGTCCACACAGCCCCAGCCTTGTTGCTGTCTTGTCCCAGCCACATCCATATAAACTGTAGTGATGCAGGACTGTTCTGTGGCTCTGCCCCACCCAACTGCACAACTTGTTCAGAAAGAACAGTTGCAACAGAAAGAGGGGGGTGTAGCGATAAATGAAAGGAGAGTCTTTTAGTACCTGAAATGAAGATTTGATCCTAAGTGGCTAAATGAATTGTTTTAGCAGTTCTGAAAGTGTGAGATGGGCCTCCCTAGAGTAGGATGGATAGTAGCCAGGAAAGGACCAAGCTTCCTGCTCAACAGTGACGGCCCAAATGCAGTGAATGGCAACCACCCAAGTGTTGAAGGTAGTTTGAAAGAGGAATCATTACTTGTGTGGTCATTAACCTAGGGATGGGGTGAAAATCTGATTCAGTTTGCATTTAAAGGCGAACCTCCCTAATCCAGTGTTTCTGAAACAAGACGCAAATGAAACACAGCTATCCATTGCTTTGCACTTTCCTGAATTTTGCAGTGCAGTTTTCCAGACAGGTAATGTGCACGAAAATGCATACAGTGCAGTAAAATGTGCATAAAATGAATATATCAGTGAAAATAACATACAAGCGTGTATTAGGGAAAGTTGCTTTGAAAAAAAAAGTGTATACAGTATTAAGAAAATTTGCATATAAATGTGTCTGTTTGGTGAAATTCCCACTGTGAAGCTTATGAATTTTCACAAAGACTTTAAAAATGGCAACATGATGTGGAAATATGGAGGATTGAATTTAAGATTGGAGAAAATGAGAAACTGAAATTGACTGAGTTTCCCATCCCATACTAATCTATGATTAATAAGTTCAGCCGGTTTTTGTACTATTCTAGAATCTTGCAAAACCCGTCTCACCTGAGACAACAGTGAGGCAAAAGTATATAATATGTATTCCATAGGCAACCAGGCTCTGTCATATAACACATTTACTTTTGTCTCACGAGTGACTAGGCAGCATCATCCCTTACTGAATATGAAAGCTGAAGTATCCATACAGCAACAATCAGTTTCCATTAGCAGTTGGGTTCCCAAGGGTCCCTCCCATGGGAACTATAAAGCATGCTGCTTTCTCATGCAGCTCTGTTTTGCTCCTCTCCTTTCCATCCTCTTTCCTCCTGGCCTAAAGACAGAGTGAGCATCACCAAATGACCTGCCTATCTTCCTTCAAGCGTTGTCCTGGGGCTCGTCCAGAAAACCCCTTCACCCAGGTGGTTTCATATTACAGCACTAGAAACTTGGAGAAAAGTACTGCAAAACTCGCATGCCCTCCTCTCTGTGTGGGAGACCCTGCTCTCCACTGTTAGGGGTGGGGGAAGTGTTAGAGCAACACAGTTGGGCATGACGCATATAGCAAAAGGGGTGGGAGGAGGAGGCATGGGAAACAGCAGTTGTCCATTTCAGGGCGTGTCCCCCACTTCCATAGCTTACCTATGTGGAGTGCTTTCTTGTAATGGAGTTGGGTGTTCATGTCTGGGGTCCCAAGATGAGCTTCCTGTTGGGGTTCTAAACAGACAAGTACTTTCAGTAAGTTCAAGTTCAACTTTGTGCATTCTGTTTTGTGTGAAGTGCACCTGTTTCTCTGAAAAGAGCCAGAGAAGCCAGTCAGAGGGAAATTCTTTGTTCCAGCTCTGGGATTGGTGTACACCTGTGCTGTCAGGGCAGGGCATGGCTGTGGATTGTCCCGCCTACAACCGTACCCCATTTTTGCTGTTACACCAGCATATTTTCACCAGCAGACAGCTCAGCCAGCTGCTAGCATTCTGCTTGAAAATCTGGCGTGTTGACAGTGTACCTTTCAAGGTAATAATAATAATAATAATAATAATAATAATAATAATAATAATAATAATAATAAATAATTTATTTTTTATACCCCGCCCATCTGGCTGGGTTTTCCCAGCCACTCTGGGCGGCTTCCAACATAATATTAAAATACAACAATCTATTAAACATTAAAAGCTTCCCTAAACAGTGCTGCCTTCAGATGTCTTCTAAAAGGTGGCTGTGTAGCTCAAGTTCTGCTGACATGGGAGGTCTTTGGACAAATTCCTCCTCTACCCCCCAAATAACAAACCAAGGATACACTCAGAATTTGCCAGATGTCATGTGGAGTGCTGAATTTAGATACCCTGCTTCTTTCTTTTATTTTTAGGGCATGAAATTGCAAATTTTCTGAAATGCAAACACTATACAAGAAGGATTTGATGTTGCCTTTAAAAATGTGACACCATTCTGTGCTTGAATGTACACTAAATGCTTTTATTTATTCTGCTCAACAGATAACAGAAGATGTCTCAATAAGTGCTACAGAATGCCACCAACCGCTTAAATACTTACTAAAAAGAACCACAGACACCAGAAAGAAGTTACTAATTCTACTATAGCATCGTGCACCGAACTGAAGGATGGTCTGCCCTCTTGTGTCTCAGTATTTTAACTTGTAGTTGTATAACAAGTTCTGTCTCTCTGTGTTTTCTGACAAGTGCATTATGTAGAAATGAACATCTTTCATGTTGTAAGATAAAACCAAACGCAATATTAAAAGAAAGATCAAAGCTGGGGAAAAGGGGCACATTTATGTGGATGTTATTTCTGCCTTTATAAAATATCATGCAAGCTTCAATGACTAAGAACAAAACTTCAAATGAGCTGCTAATAAACATTCCAAATTTGTTGATTGTAAAATATTCATGTTTTGTACAGTTTTATTTTGGGCTGTGATGAGAAATGAATCATCATTCTGTGTTTTTTTTTTTAAAGTGAGTCGTCCGTCCCCCCCGTTCAGTGTTAATTATAAAGTGGTACCTTTGTTACAAAAAGCTTTCCTACTTATTTTAGCCTTTGTATACGAGGAAAAGTGATGCTGTTTTAAACGAATCCTCAAAGGATTTTTTGAACTGTTAAGTTTAAATTTTGTGCCTTGTTTTGAAGCATTTATTTAAATAAGGATACTGAAAGGCATATCTGCTTGTGAGCAAAGAAATACATATCTCCTCTCAAATTGTAAGTGCAATTCTTTGCATGTTTACTCAGAAGTTAGTCCTATTGAATTCAATGGGATTTCCAGTAAATATGTATTGGACTGCAGCCTGTATTTCATTAATTTTCATGTATAAAGGTATAATAAAAGAGATATGGACAGATTGCTTAACAATCACAGGCTTATCACCAAATTGGAAAGGATTAAGAGCATCTGGTTAAAGCATAGCACAAGTCTCGAGAGTCACTTTGAGGGTCATACAGAGTCCTACTGGTTGTGGTAATGATCGTGAGCTCCATGGGCAATTACCAAGTGTTGTAAATGAGCACATATGGTTATGGTCAGCTGAGCTCTGCTCTAGTGCAAGCTTGCTTGAAAACAAGTCCTGTAGGGCGTAGTGCATTACAGCTGAGGGGAGCAATAGAGAATTGTTTATATAGGGTTCCAGTCTTTTACAGCTAGTAGGGCTGGGTGATAATATTGATAGATCATCTAAAACTAGTTTGAAGTCCATATCATGGTATTGGTTTCATAATTTTGACCTGGCAATATATCATGAATCATGATGTGTGTGCACGCGCTATGCAAAAATCACAAAGTGGGAAGAACCTTGAAGCCAGCCATTGCCTCTACATAACTCCATCCTAATTCAGACATTATATCAGTATATGGCGATGTTTAGCTGGTGATATGTTGATGTAGAAAACCAGGTATCGCCCAGCCCTAACAGCTAGTTGTTAATGTATAGCCAGCATTGTTAAATTATGAACTGAAGCAACAGGGAGTGCAACAGGCATGCGTTTCACACCCAAGAAGAGGCCAAAATGGGTACCTAAGTATGCAGCAGTAGTGAAACAAAGTGTATTTCTTTGTTCCAGTGGACCTTTCCAGAAGATGTTTTGTTTGCACAAGGATAATCTCATAGCTGTTGTCCCACCTAGTTCCAGTTTGGGTTTGTTCTTGCCCTTTTGTACTGGGAGGGTTAGAGTTGCCTTGCTGCAGGAAAGGATAGCCAGGATCTGCACATATTAAGAGAGATGAGCACAGTAGTGCTTGGCAGTGGGAGGGGAAGCCTCTCCAATGGGACGTCAGAGGTGGCGCCTGGCAGGTGCTCACAACATTAACACACAACACCAAAGCCCATATGTTTTTATATGAACATTTTATTATGTTTTGACAGGAGATTGACACAAAACGCTGAAGCATCATTAGTAGCAAATGACAGGTTCTGCATTTCTTAGGCAAACAGACCCTCCAGCAGTGCCCCCTGACCTGAAGATGACAAATTTAATGAAAGAGAAAGAAGAAAGGAGGGACTTTGTCAAAAAATTGCTGACAACCAGTGCCTAGTTAGAGAAAATGAAATGATTCCCAAAGGAGTGAACAGTCTCAGAATTAGCCCTCCTGCCACAACAAATTTGTTATTTAGTAGACAGATCTCAAAGATCCTCAATCCCATGCTCTCTCTCTGAAGATTATGACTTCTAAAACTACAGCGCAATTCATTTTGCCATTAGTGATATGTTAGAAATTTAAAGCACAGCAGATTTTGGAAGTGCCAAAATTACCAAGATGAATATGGTGATTAAATAAACACCAGAGCTAAAAAGACATTAGTTCTATCATTTCCCCAAATAAAGACTCAATAATGGGGCACTTCTGCATGTGTTTTCAGACCTGGCAAGGGTTTCCAAACCCCCAGCACATGTCTTGAAATAGTTTTGGTTGTGCATGCGTTGCATTTTCTCAACAGCTCAATACTGCCATCTGAATGCAGGGAAAATTTATTTTCTAGGAAAATGTCTTTGCTGAAAATAATAATCTGGATTCCTCCAGTAGATGGGCAGCCCAATTGTGTATTCTTCGTGCAAAATATCTGGAAGGGTCCCCTAGGAACTAAGAGGATGAAATGGTACACGGGCTCAGGTGAACAGTGTTCCTTTTGGAATATGCTAAAGCTAGTTCCAAGGTTAGATATTCAGAATTAAAATGTGTAGCTTTGAATTTCTTTGCCAAAGTTCAATGCCAGCTGAAGGATTTGAAATTGGTATTTGACTTTTGAAATTGGTATTTGTTCTCCTAAACCACCAGTATTTGAATTGCAGCATAAGAAGTGGTAGTTAAATGACAGGCGACATCTTTGCAGTCAGTGCAAAACTTCCATTGAGCTTGATGGATTCTGTACTAAGCTTTTTAATCATGTGCTAAATATAAGAGAATCAACACTGTTAATAAACATCAATGCATCAAGAAATGTGAAGTGTGTACTCTGTAGATTGTCTGATGTGTTTCACTGTGATAAAAAACAGAAAATTGTCAATTGGTTAAGTTCTTGCAAAAACAAAACAAAACCCGTTTCCAGTGCTTATTGAAATACCAGCTGCTATGAAATTCTACTTTTGGCCATGGGGATGACTTGAGGGTGTTCATTTTCTATGCCTTTTTCCGTTTCTTGCATTGACCTGAACATTTGCTCTGCCCTTTTTATTAAAGGCCTTATGCAAAGTCAATATGCAATGAAGAAAACTGCCGAGCTGTGTTTTCTCAAGTTTGTAGTTTGTTATTCCAGGTGCATAGTTGGTCTGTGTGGCTATTAAAGCTATTTAGAATAAAAATGAATAGAAGGAGGACAAGTTCACAGCTCATGGCTCTGCCATCTTCCCTATGCATGTTCAGCAAAATATCTATGCACATGCAAATAGCATGAGTGACCAGGAGCAAATTCATTGATCATGCTTACAGAGCCTAGATATGTCGTCGTCGTCGTCGTCGTCGTCGTCGTCGTCGTCGTCGTCGTCGTCGTCGTCCTCCTCCTCCTCCTCCTCCTCCTCTTCTTCTTCTTCTTCTTCTTCTTCTTCTTCTTCTTCTTCTTCTTCTTCTTCTTCTTCTTCTTCTTCTTCTTCTTCTTCTTCTTCTTCTTCTTCTTCTTCTTCCACCACTCATAGCCGAGTAAGATTATCTTCCATGAATACAGTCTTAACACTGAGTCCGTAAATGACTGTGGAGGCCAATTCTGGATCCACACGTCCTTCCACAGTGGGGAAGTGTACTATGTGCATTCCTTTTTATCATGTCCTTCCTCCAAGAACTACATGCTCCCCCTCCCTCACCTCCATTTGATCATCATAATAGGAGGTAGGAGACACTAGTCCAAGGTCATCCAGTGATCTTCATAGCTGAGTAGGTATCTGACCCAGGTCTGCCTAGTCCTAGTCAAGTGCCCTAACCATGACACAACACTGGTTCTTATGTTGAGATGCATGAAGGAAGAGTCACCATGTGCAACCTTATTTCTCCCACTACATGCTTTACATGATCACAACATGTGTTAAGTCTTTCTTCTCTTACACCATGTTCCAATGGGGTAAACACTTCCCTAGGAGTAAGTCCCCATTGAACTAAATGGGATCTAATTTTGCGTAAACATGCATAGGATCGCACTGTATAATCCAACATTTTTGTGTTAACCGAGATACTATTGCACTCCCCAAGGTGCCCTTGAAATGCTGTTAGGAAGCATCTTGTCTTCTCTGGCATTGGATACAGATGGGATCTGATTCTGAGTCTCTTGAAGTTGTGCATTGCATTACTTTAAAAGCTTTACATCAGTTTTAACTCCTGCCATATCAGCTGTTTTTTTGCAGAGGTTCAGTGTAGATTGCATTTGCCAACCACTTCTAGAAGCAAAAGTTATACCTGAGCAGTGTCTATAGCAGCACAGCAAGCAGAAAACTTTTCTTTTGTAGAGACAACACACTGTTTTTGTGGAGGGCAGGTTAGGGGCTATTCTGTTTTCAATAAAGAACTATTTTGTCCCTATTTTGACATATTGTACGTCAGGAGAACAGGAAATAATCAGCTTTTCTGCTTAGAGCTAAGGCTTCACAGACTGTACACCCATTTTTATCAGGTAATTTCAAAGCACAGCATAGCAGGCTACAAAGAACACAGTATGTATACTTTAAGAAAAATAAGGGCAATATCTTAATGAGGCCAACTAAAATGTCACACAATAGTGTGCAGGTTTTGCAGGTATTAAAGTTCTGTAGAACTCTTCATCACCCTAGATGGTAAACAAAGTAGGGAATGAGAGTATCACGAAAGGCAATTCAGAAATTCAACTACAGGCTAATCCCATTGAGTTAATGGCAGTAAATCTGCTTAAATCAAAGTGTTCTGTCTTGGTGGATTTGCGAGCAGTGGCCTAAAGACACAGTCCATTGGGACGTTGTACTGTATTTTGCAGCCTCAATGAAAAGAACAGAAACTATGGAGGAACACTCAGCCATGGAGCTCACTGGGTGACCTTGTGCCTGTTACTGTCTCTCAGCCTAAGCTGCCTCAAGATGCTGTGAGGATAAAATGGGGAGGGAGGGAGCCAGATACACAGCCTTTAGTTCATTGGAAGAAAGGTGGGATGTAAATGTAATTAATGAACATGAAGGTGATAATAACATCTGGACTTCTCCAACTTTGTGTCCTCCAGAAGGTGTTGAACTGCAGCTACCATCACCCCTGACCATTGGCCATGCTAACTGGGACTGATGGGAGTTGTATTCCAATAACTTATGGAGGACCACACCCCTGCTTTACGTACATGATTTTTATTTAATCTTCTGGGTTGTAATTGCAAGGGGTTGCTATTATTTAAGCATGTTGAAGCACCTTTGTGTCCTTCATCTCACTGTCAAAAAATCTTATAAAAACATGCAGATATATAACTGAGGGGTGCGATAACAATCGAACAACTTGCTTAACAGCCAGTCTTTTCAGGCTTCTTAATGTATTCATCCAAATGGCCTCTTATGTCTCACTCACTACCGCTCTTCCTCCTCCTTCCTGAATAGCTAAGTTTTCCCTGGCAAAATAAGTGTCCTGCTCTCTACAGACCAAATGTTTGGAGAATACTGGCATTTGGAGACAGGGACTGCCCAAGAGAACATAACCCACCAGAGGCTTTTTAAAGAGAATGAGTCTAAAAGCTGAAATCAGGCAGGGCCTCGTGACAATGTCAGTGGGCGGACTTGTTTGGGTGGGACTGGCACGTTCGAGAAGCTGAGAAAATCTGTGGGTGCGAGCTGTGTGCTGGGTCAGAGGCCTGTTTCTGAAAGCTGAGAAGAAGTGGTGTGGAAGTGAAATACGTGCTTGTATACAAGGCAGAAATACATTGCAACCAATATGTTGCAGTTTACACATATGCCCACAGAAAGAAGACACTGCAGCCAACTACTAAAGGAACAACAACATAGGGCATGCCTAGTAGCCAAAGCCCATGATTTTCTGGTATAACTGCAGGCTCCTTATGTTCAAGGCCACTTCTGAGGGCCCCCCAGCTTTCGGGAACAGCTTTTCAGCAAGCAGCAGTAAGAAGGGGGTGCTGGGCTTTGAAGCCCAGGTACATGTATAGAAGTTTCCATGCTGCCCTTTGAACCAAGGAACATAGGAAGCTGCCTTAACCTACACCAGACCTTTGTTCCATCTAGCTCATGATGGTGATCGCTGCTTTCCAGCGGTCTTTTTCAACCCCACCTTGAAATGCTGGGGACTGAATATGATATTATTGATCTATTTATTTGTTTGGCTGCATAAAGAGTTATTAGCGAGGATGCACCTTTGTGTTTCTTAATAGTATTTCATCCTAAAATGATGCTGCTTCGGAAAAGGATGATGTCATATATTGTGGATAGGATTCGCAAGAGGGCAGGGGCCCAATCCTAGTGAAATTCAATGAGAGATGGATACCTCCATGGAAGATGTCAGCAATTTAAGGCTCTGTTCCCCCAAAAGCAGCAGATGAAATGGCAAACCTTTGTCTAAACTGTATCAATATAAACTGTGTGTGTGCTTGTTTGTGTGTTGCACAACTGGAAACTCTTCCATCCAAAAATATTCCCTGTGCACAATAAATTAGATTCCAAGCAAAAGTATTCTGATCTTGTCTTCTCCCTAGTTTTCTATCTACATTTTGAGGTAGTAGAATCTGGAAGCGGATTTACCAATTCTTTTGCTATTTATGATGACCAGGTCTAAAAATCTGTAAGCAATCCATTACTTTTCAGCTATCTGCAGCATCATTTATCGGCATCACTCTGCATCAAGGAATGGGGAGCCTGTGGCTCTCCAGATGTTTTTGGACTTCAACTCCCATCAGACGCAGCCAACAGGGCTAACGTGTAAGGTAAGATGTCTATTAGGTCATTGAATAATAGTTGGCTTGCAGACCCCAGGATAGTTTTTGCAGTCATTATTGGAACTGTGGGCATTAGTTCCAGCTTGCAATGACCTTGATAAAGCCAGAATAAAAGTCATCTTTGACTCACCTGTCTCTACATTTGAAGATTTTGGATCCACTAAGCCAGATGCATTTAAAAGAGATGCCTTTCCTTCTTACCCGACTCTGAGCCCACACTTAGCAATGGGTCCATGGTGCTATAAAAGGGACAAGACTTGATCCAAGCTCCTTTAAGGTCAAATATATAATGCTATAGCCATTTAGCCAAACTATCATAGACTGAGAGCATGAAGGAAGGCTGGGTTTTTCCATTTTAGAGAGAACTGAAGAACTGAGTCTGGAAATAGATGTTGCTGCCAGAGAAAACAGCAGCCCTGTGTCTCTTTCCCTCTCTGCTTTAGATTCATAGTACGGTGCATTTGTGATGAGGGAAGAAATTCATTTGGTTTGTATTTTCATTAGAACCTATTGAATTCAGACTTCCTGAATCAATATGCAAACCAGAATGCAAGGCACCTCTGAAATTCACACATCTCCAAATTTTGCAATGCAGTGCTCCAGCCAACCCAAAGCATATGGACACAAATCCATATGTTAATGAAAATAATGTACCCAAATGTATTTTTGGGTTTTCACTTTCCCCTGGTTTACTTTTCTCTTGGTATGTATATTTTGCAGGACTGCATACCAACATTCAGAGAAGTGCAAATTTCAAAGGACAGCTGTGTTTTGTTTCGAATAGTGTTTCAGGAACTGCAGATTAGGTAGGTTCATGCTAAACTTTGAAGTGAACACAGCAGCAGCCATTCATAATGAGTAGTTAGGCACTATGGGCATTCTGGGTTTAAATGCAGGTCTTCTAAACGCCAGCTGACTGGCCATTTGTAATTAGGGTCATCTTACTTCCTCGTTATGTCACCTACATTAAAAAGGAATGCACCCTGGAAAGGAGAAGGCCTGGAGCCTTCATCACTGAGAACATAAACCAAATGGAAAATTACCAATTGCTTTCCACATTGTAAGGTTTTTTTCTTTTTAAAAATAATAGTTCTTCTACCTCTTGAGTTATATCTCATATGTAGAAGGTTTTACTGTGTTTCCTTATTATTATGGAAATGATTGTAAGATATTTTTAAACACTGCAAAGTATCATTAGTCATCTAATATTAATGGCACATTTTTTTTGAAATGATCTACTCTTGAACAATAGCCTTGTGAAGATGTGCAGCTAATGAAGAAGGCTCACAAAGCAGTCACTGATTGGATAATTGGTCATGGGAAAACACTAGCAGAATCATCTTGAAACATCAGAATTGTGAATCACAATGTAAAATTAAACCATTTCCTGGTGTGCATTATTGCATCAACCTTCATTTTTGGCACTGTGGATTAAATAGTATTTGACATTGCTGTAACATGACAACAAACTGGTGTAGTACTGTACAAATGGTACATACAGTATTCATGCCATCGGAACAGAGCCCTACTGCGAAGACTGTGCGTTGGTCAGCATGCACTGATTTGCACACATAAAACAAATTCACACACAGGCATCTTCCAACAACCCAACCAAAACCCCAAAAGTCCCATGGCGATCGGCAAATGGTAATGGGGGCAGGATCGTGAAATCTGGAAGCCCCTAGTCATGAACCGGCACATGGGCGGTGGATACAGATTCAGTTGTTCTGACTCAAGAAAAAGAAGCACAGTATTCCTGTAGAATCCATAGTGATATGGTTCTTGTTTTCAGTTTCAGTCAATGTTGGGTTGTGATAGTTTTTTAAACAAACAAACAAACAAACAAACAAACAAACAAACAAACAAACAAAGAAACTTTGAAATTCTTTTTTTTCCTGAATGTTTTGCATTAGAATTTCAAATTGTCAAATAATTTCATACACAAAGCTCAATAAAAAAATATTGACAGGCAACTTTTCATATTTTGCATGTTATCGCCAAATTTTCTGTGTTAGGAACAGTGTAGAAAAAAAGCCACAATGGTGAAAAATCAGGCTTTGTGTGACAACCTTACCAGGTAGAATTGGCATGTGCTGGCAACAGAGATACTGGATGAATAATCGAATGTTCCAGATTCACAAGGCTATAGGGAAACAGGGAATATTCCCAGGACACTGCAAGGGCCTGTATGGTCATGTTGCAAGCAGCCTGTTGACCAGGAAAGCTGCTTAGGGCTGCAGCACTATCAAGACTAATCACAACACAAACACCTACATGGCTGAGCTGAACCGGGGCAAACAATACATTGCCAATAGACCTGTAAGCATCTGTTGTGATGCTTGCATACTCTGGCCTCTTTCCTCAGCATATGAAGAACGCATCATTCAAGGTGTGCAATTTTGATCTCCCCAGGAGCTATTAGAAACAGGTATGTTTGTAGTTGGGTGCTGCAGCAAGGTACAAAGACTGTTTGTGGATTCTGCATTGGGTCTGAAAAGCATGTTGGATGAAGTATGGAAAAACGGTGGAGTAAAGGTGATGCATTAAATGGATTGACCCAAGACAGGAGGGAGGGGCTACTGTGGTGAGAATGATGGTGCTGGTGTATAAATGTGTATGCAGAGTGAGGGCCTCGCAGTCAGGCACCCATTCCTTGTGCAAATCCAGAAACTGATATGTATATATGCCTCAGTTGTTCTCTGTGATGTAGCCAATATGACCCCTACCAGATGAGAAGCAGGAAGAAATGGCAAGGGTTTAGCAAGGCTGAAGAAGTTTGGCTTCTACAGGTATCTGCTGGTTTGGAGCAGGCTAAGGCAAGGCGTGTGTGGGGCAGTCCAGTGAGTGAGATACTTGAGGACTAAACAACGTGGGGACTGAGGGCATACTTAGCTATAGGAAAAAGAATTTATTGTCGTTCACTATACACAAAGGGCAGGGGCGTCTTAGCCGTAGAGGCTACTGGTACGGGGAACCACGGTGCCAAGTTCTGGAGGGCGCCACGGAAGAGGCGGAGGCTGGACACGATGCCTCCCCGCATCAGCTTGCTGCCCTCGTCCGCCTCCGCCATGCTGTGCCACGCCCAGAGCGTCCATCTTGCTGCCCGCCTGGAGGGCTGCCTCTCGCCTTTCCCATCTCCCCCTCAGCGAAGGGGCCCTCAGACTTTGGCTGCTGCGATGTGGAGCGCGCCATCGCCCTGCTGGAGCGCTATTACGAGTGACCGAGAACTTAGACCAGGCTGCCTATGCACCAGCCACCTGCAGAACCTCTTGTGCCAGGTGAGCTTGGTGGGGACATGGCCCGCCCCTTGCCTCCCACCCGCACCCCCAAATCCTAGTGAGAGGGGCCATAGTGGTGTTAGAGTGTGGGACCTGTGAGGCCAGGGTTCCAATCCCCACTCAGCCCTGAAGCTTATTGGGTGACTTTGGGCCAATCACTCCCTCTCAGCCTGACCTACCTTACAGGGGTGTTGTGAGGATAAAATGGAGCAGGGGAGAAAGCGGCGTACAACTTACTTTGGGGTTCCCCCCCTAAAAAAGGTCAGCAACTCTGGTTAATGGGGGGAGGGGCGCCGGAGGGACCTTTGCACCACGGCGCCGGATGGGCTTAAGACGGTGATGTCATTAAGGGAAGGGCTGAATGGAAGGGGCATTAAATGACAAAGAACACAGGCAGTAAACTACTGATAGGCATTATAATATGATTTCCCCACCAGAGAGTGGCAGAAAGGTTACAAAAGTCTCTGGCCAATCAGGTCTTATAGTGAATGTTAGGAAAGCCTGTGATGCTCTACTTTCTAAAGGAAGTGGCTGGCTCAGTAAGAAAAGGCAGTCTCCTTGCTAGTCAGGTCTTATTATCATTGCAGAGCAGGGTTAGGGGGAAACTACATGGCTATATATAGATAGACCACAAAGAAATGTATGAAAACATCTGGGCGGGGGGAGAGAAGAAAGAGGTTACCATGACAACTGGAACATCTCCTACAGAAAGCAAAAAGTGGGGGGGGGGGGAGGGATGAGATGAAATTGTAAACAAACAAAACAAGAAAATGTCATGGGAAATGATACCGAAAGTACAGTTGACATTGTGTGCCTCTTCTAGAGAACACTTAGCAACCCCTGGAATGATGGAATCTAAGCCATCTATGGAATATAAGAAAATAACAGAAGCGCAGGCCAGGAGAGGATTTGAACATGCACACGGCCCAAACAGGACTCCTGATAAATTAGCCATGGCATCCATGTTAGGAAAAGCAGTAGAAAAGGTGAGCTTTGCCAGAGGTGACAGCAAGCAAGCAAGGGTTTTCCTGAAGGTGGGGCAGAATGCTTAGGCCAGAGACCATAACATAACAGAGAAGGAGAGTCTCATTCCCAGGAGCACTAGACTGGGAGAAAATCCTTTCAGGCCACATCACCATTACGGATGAGCAAACCTTACAATGTTGGTTTCTCTCTGTTTCTCATTTGCCTGCTCTTCAGTCCACTTCTCTGCATTTTCACTCCAGTTTGTGAATTTATTTTTAAAGTCCTCGTTGAAAATTCACCAGCATTTTAGTGCAAAATTCTCCTAATACACACATCAAGTCTGTATTTTTGCCTCTTCCACACACTTTCGCAAAGCAATTTCCCCCATTGTAACAGATTTTTGTGTGTTTTTCCCACTAATAAATGCATTTTTATGGACCTTTTACCCCAGTATATGCTTTTGCTTGTTTGTACATATGACTTGGCTGGAGAACAGCATTGCAAAATTTGGAGAAATGCAGATTGTGAAGGATGGCCGCGTTTCGCTTTTTCAGGAAGTGTGAATTAGCCTTCGAATGCAAACTGAATCTAATTTCTCCCCCATTTTTAATTACAATTAGTGATAGACTCTGAACATCAAATAAAAGTTTATGTGCCAGTCTTCCTGGGAAACTCTAGCAAACCCAGCTGTCTCAAAAGCATTACTTTTATGTTGTTTCCTAGAGATGTGAAAGGAAGGAATTGGGTAGACTGTTGGAGCAAGGAAATTCCAGGCTCAGTGCTCAAAAAGCCAACCTTAGGTAGTTGTGCAGACTGGTGTCAGACAGGGATGAACAAATGGACATGGAAGTCCAAAGCTGTAACCCCCATCTCATGTTTTACAGACCAGCTCCATTGTTTTTGCCCCTAGGAAAGCTGCCACCTCATTGTTATGACTGCCACAACTTAAAAAAAAATGTTAATATAATTACTTACTTAATTATAAATTTATATACCAATTAATGCCATAATAGCCTTCTATGCCATTTACAAAGTATAAAACTAAGTTGCAGAAACCAATAAAAAAATATCCCTAATTAAAACACACACACACACACACACACACACACACACACACACACACCTTTTTTTGCAAAAATGACATGGCTGCTAGCACAAAATGGCAGCACTCTGCACCAGTGAGTACAATGGCAATGCCTCCTCACTGAAACTGCGCGCTAAAGCTGTGCCGTTAAAACAACACTGCAATTGAAAACAGGAGAATCAGATAGAGAAACTGAAGGAATGCCTGGGTAAACAGGCACATCTGCAAAAGCTGGCAGAACATTGATCTGGATGGGGCCTCTCGTATTTCAGCAGGGAATGCACTCCAAACCATACCATTAGGGGCGCAGCAAGGGGGGTGCAGTAGGTGTGGTCCGCCCCGAGTGTCCCCACTGAGGGGTGTGTGTTACAAAATGGCAGGCGGCACTCACCATGGGCCTGAAGCACGCCCAAGCCACACGTCTTAGGCACCCACAGGCTCCATGGTGTCCGCCCGCTGCCTCCTCCCCAGCTGTAGGGCAGCCGAGGCCCCGTGGCTCCCCCTGTCCATATGGGTACCACACCATCATCCCACCCCTATGGGTGCCACTTGCCCCGCCCCACCCCTATGGTGTGCGCCGCCCCAGGTGCCTGAGAGGCTTTCTCCGCCGCTGCATACCACTGGTGCTACTTTTCAATCTGATGGAACTCTGCTGTTTCTTCACACTGGGCCCAATCCACAAAGTTCTCTGGTCCATCTCTCTCTCTGCATCCGTAGATAGAGGCAAGCAGGGTGCCTGGGGCCTCATCACCAAAAAAGTCAAGAGAGGATAAGGTCTGCAATAATATATAGATGCAGATTTAAAAACAAACCACTCTAATTTACATAGAAATACAACACATCTCACCATCGTGGGAGGGCCATGCAACTTTTGGGCCTGCTCACTCAGTCTGCTGTCCAGATGTTGACTGTTGATGGGTGACTTCAGCTGATGGACTCAGTGTCACAACTGAATAGTCTAATAAAACGCTGCACTTGCGTTGGAAGGAGAATTTGATTTAATTCTCGCTTAGGTTCATGGCTTAGTTCTGTTTGGTATTCATATTGATAACAGAAGACTTCGCTGTCTCTGACTAAAAATAGATGGGTTTTGCTATTCTTATCATTTGTTTATGTGGCTGATGGAAAGAAATTGGAAGACACACTTAGATGAAGACCATCTGCAGCCTGCTCAAATAGACAGGAGCAGCACACATTTTATATATAAAAACTATAAGGGATGTGTGAAAAACAGAAGCATTTAGCAAGGCAGGCTCTCACATCTCAATCATCTGAATCATGGAGTTATATTTTTTTAAAAGAAACCCTCATACCACACCAGAGAAGAGTCATAGCTCAGTGGCGAAGCGCATGCTATGAACACACAAGGTCCCAGATCGAATCCTTGGTTTCTCTAATTTAAAGGTCCAGGAAACAGGTGTTATGGGAGACTTCTGCCTGTCCGTCAGAGTCAGCAGCACTGGGCTGAAGGGACAAACCATCTGATTTGACCTAAGGCATATACCATTTTCCAGCTGTGCAAAAGTGGTTAGCTAAAATTGTTTCCGGTGAATTGCCACCTCCCCTGTGAGTGAAAATATCACACTTTCTGCACTGTGGGAAGATGAACCCCTTTCCTCCTGGGAAATAGATTGTGGAAAGATCAGGCTGAGCCCATCCATCAGCCAGAGAAGCAGAAGCTGCAGGGAGCTTCCTCTCTGCCAGAAAGAGCTCTGCTTTAGTGCTTGCTTTCCTCTTTCCGCTGCATTTCTGAGCACAATTCAAAGTGTTGGTGCTGACCTTTAAAGCCCTAAACAGCCACGGCCCAGTATACCTGAAGGAGCGTCTCCACCCCCATCGATCTGCCTGGACACTGAGGTCCAGCACCTTCTGTATCATGTCTATTCGATTGTAAGCATGTGCACGAGGACTGACTTTTCACTTTAAGAAAATGTTTGAATTGCATCAAGAAAGTTTCAGGTGCATTATAAGTTCCTGTTGCTCTTGTTATTGTGGTAGAGCTATGAATCAGCAAGTTCAGATCTTGCTTCTTCCCTGATATTAGAAAATCCTTTCTCTCTCCTTCAAATCCATGATGAAATGCAAGCATTGCAAGGAAAACATATGCAAAGTACTTTGAACACTTGACAGCACTAAATAAGTGTCAAGTGGGACTATTCAGAGAAGACTATATTGAGCCACATTGCCCATAGTTCATCAATGCACTGGATGAACAGGCTTACCCTGGTTTGTTACGAAAATAACAAAAGCTCTATCCACTCCGGACATTTCATTTTGGAGTCAGTACAGTACAGTGGAGTCAGGTCTTCTCAATTCAGACAATTCGTGTATTTCCATATAAAGATACAGGAATAATAATAATAATAATAATAATAATAATAATAATAATAATAATTTAAATACCACCCTTCATAGTAAGATCTCAGGGGGATTCAAGGGAATGATTGTTATATTTCCAAGAGTAAAATGTAATAGCACTTAACATTTATACAGAGCTTCCATGAATTCAAAGTGCTTCACATTAGATTCTGCTGAGTATTCCTTCCATCTGTACTTACTCAGGGCTAGCCAAGAATATATTTTAGGACTGGCCATTTAAAACACTAAACCATCACAATCTAAACTCATGAAAAGATAATTTCTGACAAATAACTTTTTCACTTAAAACAATCATTGCGTGCTTATGCTTCATTGTAAATCATAAAGGAACAGAACAAACTGGTTTTTTTTTTTTTGGGGGGGGGAGAATAAATATTTGTTGATTTCCCATGGTAAAAAAACTGGGAGAAAACCCGTGGCTCTGGTCTGGTGATGTCTGATGACCTGTATATTTCAGTTTTGCCCTTTAGCCTGCTGCTATGCAGCATCATGTGCCTCTAAGCATCTCTTAGTTTCATCTTCTGCTTTATCAGCAAGTAAGTCAAATCTCCAGGTAGGGTTACCATCTGGTCGGTTTAAAACATTATTTTTAAAAAATAAAAAAATTCAATACAAGAGAATAGAAAACAACACGTACACATACAATTCTGGAAGCTGAATCGCCATCTCTCCCCCTTGCACTGATAGAGGCTATTCCTGCAATAAGAGCATGTCAGGCAGAAATGAGACACCCTGGGCAGGTGTCTCCATCATTATTAACACCCAGGAGGAATTTAAAAACAATGGAAATGTTTTTCAATGTACTTTGTGTTTTTAAATGTTTCTATTCATTTTATTTTTAATTGTATTGTTTTGCTTTGGGAGGACAAGCAGGATATAAATTTTAATAAAGAAATAAACAGCAAAGGCACGTGTGCAAAACAAAACACTGTTTACTTGCTAGTTTTGTTAATGGCCATTTACTGAAAAACTTAAATAAAACATAAAACAACAACAACAGTATAAACCTGCCATAGAATAAAGGTAAAGGTAAAGGGACCCCTGACCATTAGGTCCAGTCGCGGACGACTCTGGGGTTGCAGCACTCATCTTGCTCTATAGGCCGAGGGAGCCGGCATTTGTCCGCAGACAGCTTCCGGGTCATGGGGCCAGCATGACTAAGACGCTTCTGGTGAACCAGAGCAGCACACGGAAACACTGTTTACCTTCCCGCCGGAGCGGTACCTATTTATCTACTTGCACCTTGACGTGCTTTCAAACTGCTAGGTTGGCAGGAGCTGGGACCAAACAATGGGAGCTCACCCCGTCACAGGGATTTGAACTGCCAACCTTCCCATCGGCAAGCCCTAGGCTCTGTGGTTTAGACCACAGCGCCACCTGTGTCCCTTGCCATAGAATAGTATAACCAAAAATCTGCAAACTGTGTTGAGCCATGGGTGGCTGTTTTAAAAGATGCAATTGTCTCAGTTGGTGGTGTTTTGGGTTTAAGATGCTAGACTAGGGCTTGGGACTGTCTTGACACAGGCCCTAGTGGAATGGTAACTTATGAGATGTTCTCACTTATTATCTCCTTGGCCACAAAGGAGATTCAGTGGAACACTTTGTCTCCTCTAAGCACCTTGGGGTGTGAATACAAGACTGTATATATTGCTTTGTTCAGATATTTTGGTGCCAAGAGTTCATAAGTGCTTTTAGAATGCAGAATAAATGCTGAGGTGGGGAAACTTGTAGCCTCCTCGTGATATCTTTATCGTATGGTCTCCTGCTTGCCTGACATCCTCAGAATTCTTTTATCCGGGCTACTGCTCAAGACCTCTACTACACTGTTTGTTTCCATGCCTATGCATTTGGACTTATGAGGGCAAGCTTGGAGTACATTGTATGAGAACTGGCCAGTCACTTGAAGTAAGCCCATGTGCAGGAATCAGACTTAACAGCTGCCAACTATTTCCTATGTAGGGGCTCCTGTGCATTTAAACCACTGCTGAAAAAAATGGAAACATTAGCAGGTAAAGCTTTTCCCCAGCATATCAATACAGTACCATTGGGGTTTCTGCTGGTCACACAGTAGTTAATGGAACAAAAGCCATGTCAGAAAAAAAGTTGGCAATGTGGAATTCAGTAGGAAACATCTGTATTATGGATAGTTCCCATTTTGGTGGATGAACAGCAATGTATATGTATCCATGAGAATCTTTCCCCTAAAAAATCTGGTGGAGGGGAAGACCTTAATAACAGTTGTTTTTGGAATAGCTTTGAGCTTCCATCCCAGAGATGAACGTTTCTGTCAGGGATTCAAATCATGCAAATGGTGTATTGAAAATTGCACAATGAGATTCACTGAGGGTGAGGAGTGATTTATATGAAGAGGCCATCAGATTCCAGAAGAGGGCAGCATTGCACACAAGCCAATACCTTGCAATGTCTTCTAAGGCAATTACGCATACAATGTCTTCAGGCTCATTCATGTAGCTGTTTGAGCCCATGGCAGCTGCATATATACATATTTTTAAAGCTAGCCCCTTTCTCTGCCACCTTCAGGATCACAAATGACACTTCTCATGCCAGTAAGCCACTCATGTGAGCTGAGAAAAAGGAAAGCAAACAAACAGAAAAAGTACAACTCCAATGCGGCTCTTAAACAGACCTTTTAAACAGTTCTTGGATAAACAGTTCTTGGAAGTGGCAAATGAATATTAACAATGCAAAAGTGTGTATGACAGATAACTAGTCCTGAGCACCTTCTGTTCATCCTTACAATGCTTCTGAGACCCAGGTCAAACAAACAGCTGTGCAGTGGATGTTTTAAATGCAACCCTACATAGTAAAACAGCTCCTGAATGCATATGGAAAGAGTGTATCATTTATACAGTCATTTTTATTAAGTACATTAAATAAAGCAGGATATACTGTACAGTGGTACCTCTGGATGCGAACGGCATCCGTTCCGGAGCCCTGTTCACATCCAGAGCAGTATGCAACCTGAAGTGCCGAATCTGCACATGCTCGCCGTGCACTTCTGCACTTCTGCGCATGCGCGTGACATCATTTGGCACGTCTGCGCATGTGCGAATCGCCGAACCCGGAAGTAACCTGTTCTGGCACTTCCGGGTTCGGTGCATTTGTAACCCGTGATGTACGAAACCCGCAGTGAACGTAACTAGAGGTATGACTGTATATGTAATTTTATCTTGCTAATTTTTTCATTGGTCCCTTTTTTGCATTACTGGTACTTTTTAATATTTTCTTGGGGTGAGGACCATGCTGAGAAATATAGTGACTACGGCATGTTAATGTCATGTGTGATTCTGACTTCATCGTAATTTCACCTCTGCTGGCAGAGGTGTCAGTGAATTGGTGGCAATGGCGGACACCATTCATGAAGCAGAAATGAGGGATACTACAAGTGTGTAACGCCCAGCTTGCTTTGGATTCAGCAGTACATTTCCTCCTTTATTTAGTTCATTCAGGCCTGCATGAATTTGCTTTTTAAATTGTCATTATATATTGACTCCCTTTGGAGAAGACCCTTGGGAGCTTCAAAAATTGCAAATTAAGGTGGCTTCTCCACAATAAGGTTGCCATGGGGAAGCTGCTTGGAGCTGCTTCTGCAATGTAGGCATTCTCTGTTGCTTGTTGCTTTCTGTGCATCAGCATTCCCTATGGATTGCCCCCTCCCATACGAATCCTGGTGGTGGAGAGGAAGCAAACAGCTGAGTTCAACACGCACCGTGAGCTGGTATATATGAAACAGCCACCTTGCAAAGTTTCAGTAGAGTACAGGCAGTGATTGTACCAAAATAAGTTGCCTGAAATCGGAATGGTCTCATTCAGGCAGTTTCTTGACACGTCTAATATCTGTACTTTGATCCAGAGCTCTTGTTCGACAACAGGTTGGGTACAAAAAGAATAAATAGCCACAAATCAGACTTCAGAAAGTGCAATAGTCAGAAACCAGTGGGAGAACATTTCAGCTTCCCAGGATGTCCCATTGTCCTGTTACTGATGTTAACGTGGCCATTCTTGAACAAACTTCCAAGGGAAACTCCAGCATGAATCACCTGAATTACAACTGAACTACAAGAAGTTCCATAGTTTAACCTGAGGCCTGAATTGAGATAATAGGTTATCCCTGGATGTTTGTGCTTTGAGAAAGATCACTGTACATTTTTACATACATTTAAGCTTTACAGTAATTGTCATTGTGTGTACTTTTGGCATTTCACCCCCCTTCAACCTTACTCCCTATAATATGCCCCCCCTTTTCTCTACAGCCTTGTGTGTGCACAGATATATCTGCCAAACGTGGGTTAATACTTCATTAGAGATGGATAAATTTCACTGTCCCTTTTGGTTTCTCTCTCATTTTTCCCAACTTTAAATTCAGTTCTCCACATTTCCACATCAGTGTGTGATTTTTAAAATAAGTCCTTATGAAAACCCACCAGCATTTTAATGTGGATCTTTTTGACTATTCACAAGTTTGTAGGCAATTTTGCCTAATATGCACTTTTCTTCAAAGCAATTTCATTTAAAATAATAATGCACCTTGTCTGTTCTTTTCCCCAATAGATGCATTTTTATGGACACTAGCACAGTATATGCATTTTTGTGCAGGAGAACTGCATTACAAAACTTGGAGAATGTGAATTTTCAGGGATAGCTCTGTTTATGTCCTTGTATTGTTCAGGAAGTGTGAATTAGGTAGGTTCACATTTAAATGCAAACTGAATCCAATCCCCCCCCCCCATTCCTACACTTCATGTATGTGATGAAGTGGACCCTAGCCCACTGCAAGATCTCACTGGAAGCTGCCACAGCTGCTTCTCCGGAGGCAGTGTGTGTGTGTGTGTGTGGGGAGAGGACACCCACAGAGATGCCCCTTGAATTCTGCTGCCTGAGGCAGCTTCCTCAGTCTCCCTCATGGATGAGACGGTCCTGTATCCAGGTGTGTTCCCATGACCTTGTAGCTGCTGAAAAGTGAAAAGTGAAACCATGCTGATACTAAGGTGGCAACCATTTGGGGGCAAAAAAAGGCAGGCAGCACTCTTACAAACAATGTTATAGTTGTGTAGAAGAGGGACTCTTTTGAGGCCCTGTAAAGCCCGGTTTAGAGAAGCTTTTAATGTTTAATAGATTATTGTATTTTAATCTGTTGGAAGCTGCCCAGAGTGGCTGGGGAGGCCCAGCCAGATGGGCGGGGTATAAATAATAAATTATTATTATTATTATTATTATTATTATTATTATTATTATTATTATTATTATTATTATTTGCAGCTTGACTATAGAAAATGAATACACTCTGTGTAATGCATAGCTTGGTCCCCACAGAAACTGAGTTTGAGAAGCATTTCTAAAGGGCTGAAACATGTTAAGAGGCTGAATCCAGAAAAGGCAGCTTAGATCTTTTGGATAAGAAATTTGAGTCAACCTGCCAGTCAACCACAGCTCTCTTCTAAAGGTCCTTGTTTGAGAAGGGGCATAAATGTTGCTACAGCATATGGTTCCAAGTTAAAGTGTTGCCTCCTTTGACTTTCTGTGGTTCAGGATTTAAAAAATAATAAATTACAATGGAATAATTTTTGAGCGACGTAAGCTAAACTTCTTTTTCTAATAAAAAGCGTCAGTTCTTCCTTGCCATCCCCCTTTGAACAATCTCTCTGCTTGAAAATTTCTCCTTTCATTGGATTTGGTGAGGCAGCAGAAGTGCTAAATTGACTTGGTAATTGATTGGACAAGAGCCAATAAACTGAAGTTTGTTGCAGGCAAGATGGATGTGCTTCTCAGTGGCTGGCTTGGCTATCTAGGAAGGAGGTGTCCAAGCTCTTCTACATGGGTCTCCATTCTCCTTGAGGGATCAGATTTGCAGCTTGGCGGTGCTCATTGCTTCACCTTTGCCACTGAATGCAGAGGTTGTCTCCTTGGCACACAGTTTTTTTTCACCCAGTGGCACTGCTTGGGCTGGGTGATGGGTCACAGGTCTGGGCCCCTGCACAGGGTGCAGGGGTGGAAATGACTGTTCTCTGTTAGTAGCAGTCATCTGTAATGTCTTTCCTTTAAAAATAGGAAACAGTGAAGCTCCAGTCACTCATACCTCCATCTTTGTTTCCCAGAGCACTGTACCTCTGAGCCTTCTTGGGACTCTGGGAAATTAAGATGGTGAGTGTATGGCTGGTAGGCCTAGGGGAGAAATTTAATTCTGTTTGCATTTAAAGTCAAACTGACAAAATTTGCCCTTTCTGAAACAATTTGTGAACTGAAACACAGTTCCACCCTTCAAAGTTCATGCCTCTCCAATCTTTGCAATGTGAAGCAATGTGTACAGAAATGCATATGCATTTATTAAATGCATATATTAGTGAAAATTTCAGACCAAACACATTACATGAGGGAAAGATGCTTAACAAAAATGTAATTTTAGCCAAAACTGGATGCAAAAATTATAATAAATTCTCACTAAAATGTGGATGAATTTTCATGAGGACTGAAAAAAACATTGCAAATGGATGTTGAAATGTTGAGAACTGGGAAACCTAGCCAGATGGGTGGGGTATAAATTTGTTGTTGTTGTTGTTGTTGTTGTTGTTGTTGTTGTTGTTGTTGTTGTTAAGCTTGGGAAACAAGAAACAGAGAGAAGGTACAATTGGTCCACCCCTCGCGCCTGCTGCAGTAGTGGCCCCCTCTGCCTCTGCCACACATTTGAATCAGGGGGAGACCGACATGGAAGTGGGCAAGTAGTAAGACAGGAATCTGTTCCTGTTGATTTCACCAAAGCTTTTTTCCACAGAGACTTGGGTGCCCTCCTTCCTTCCCATGTTCCAGCCATGAACCTGGGGTGGGGATGAGTCTCCTCTTATTTGCTTTCTTAAAAGGTAAAGGGACCCCTGACCATTAGGTCCAGTCGTGACCGACTCTGGGGTTGCACACTCATCTCGCATTATTGGCCGAGGGAGCCGGCGTATAGCTTCCAGGTCATGTGGCCAGCATGACAAAGCCGCTTCTGGCAAACCAGAGCAGCACATGGAAACGCCGTTTACCTTCCTATTTATCTACTTGCATTTTGACGTGCTTTCGAACTGCTAGGTTGGCAGGAGCTGGGACCGAGCAACAGGAGCTCACCCCGTCGCAGAGATTCGAACTGCCGACCTTCTGATCGGCAAGCCCTAGGCTCTGTGGTTTAACCCACAGCGCCACCTGGGTCCCATTTGCTTTCTTAGGAGAAAGTAAAAGGGGCCTGTTAATCCCCCTGCTACATTACCTGCTGCCTACCAGATGCTAGGTAGGGAATGGAATTATCTCTCCCACCCAGTTACCAGGCAACAAGTAGGAAGGAGCCAAGGAGGAGAGTGAAAGATGAAAACGAGTGACCTGGAGGAGAGGGAGGGAGGGAGGGAGGGGGACCCTGGAAGGTATTTTCCCCAGGACCCCTTCAAGACTGGCATCACTTCTCTTTCTACCAGCTGAAGCTGGCATGCCAACTGCAACCCCTTCTGAACAAAGAGAGACTAGCTACAGTGGTCCGTGCTGTGCTAACCTCCTGGCTAGACTGCTGTAATATCTCAAATTTGGGACTATTTTTGAAGACTGTCCAGAAACTTCAGTGAATTGAAAATACAGTTGTTAGGCTGTTAACTGGGATCAGGGATTAGGAACAGATCACAGCAGCTGCACTGGCTCCTAGTTTGCTTCCAGGCACAAATCATTCAGAGCATTCATATAATGTACAAATAGCCAATCAATCAAATAAAAACAGAAATTTGGCAGTCCTCAGGTCTTGCTTGGATTGACAACAACTTTGGTCAGCCTGACCTATGCTGGGTGGAGAACTGGAGGAGTCCAACGATCTACTTGGACCAAATAGTATTTTCAAGACCATCTACTGTGACACTTTTTCTACCGCGGCTGTCTGTGAGGTGGGAATCACGGGCACTCTGTTTCAGTTGTTGCATTCCTGTCTGGATGGGTGTTTCAGGAGGTATTCATTTATTTATTGCATTTATATTCCACCTTTCCCCCCCAAGGAGCTTCTCAAAACAGGTAACAAAAATCTATAGAAGATAAAACTGGAGTAAAATATAGACCACAACAGATACAGAAGAAAAAGAACTTGCTTCAGGAAATAAAGTCCTCACATTGGTAGCCTTTTAATGTTTGATGTTTTATTATGCTTTTATGTTTGTTGGAAGTCACCCAGAGTGGCTGGGGCAACCCAGTCAGATGGGCGAGGTACAAATAATAAAATTATTATTATTATTATTATTATTATTATTATTATTATTATTATTATTATAGTTAAGGTGATGGATGTGGAAAGAGGCAGTGTTTTCATCCCAATCATACCATGGCTCCATTTCCAGGCAACCAATTCATCTGACCTGGCTTGGCTCCAAATGTTTTTGGGACAGGCCTGAATCTTCAAGAGTGCATAAACAACAACAGATCTAAAATACAAAAACAGTTCTTCATTGAACGCTAAGAATACACACACACACACACACACACACACACACACACACACTGTTACAATTAAGCGACAGAGTGTGATATATATCATACAATCATGGCATTGTAGAGTGGGAAGGGACCCCCAAAGGCCATCTAGTCCAAACCTCTGCAATGCAGGAATCTCAGCATACCTTACAGGTGGCTATCCAACCTCTGCTTAAAAACCTCCAAGGTAGGAGAATCCACCCCCTCCCGAGGGAGACCATTCCACTGGCAAGCAGGTATTACAGAAGTCTTATCAGAAGACCAAACGCCAGATGAAAGTCTCTTTCAACTAATTAGCCTTTTTCAATCTCATCAATTCAATCTACCGTAGTGTCCTTGGGAAGAGTGATAACACCGCACTCCTGAGAAAATGTATCCCTTTCTGTACATTACTGGCCAACAGAATTCCTTTGCCTGTGCTGCTTTTTTGTTGATAGACCATTAGCAGTAAGTACAATTTGTGCACATGCGCACGCACACACTCAATAATTAAACACAATAAGTGCAGTTACCCAGGTTTATGGAATATTCCGCTCAAATATCATTTTCACAGGGCAAAACATAACAAATCGTGGAAATAATACAGATTGGCAAAGTTAAAGAAAAAAAGCAGATGCTAAAAGATGTATACATGCTACATTTCTCCCAAATCTGTAAATCTACCGGTAGTCTGTAAATCACTGAGGATCCCTAGAGGATTGAGGATTTTTTTATAAAAAAATAATCCAGGTTTATTTAACCAGGACATGGATTTATTTTTTAAAATGGGCATCTATTTTGAACAAATGCTCTATGGACTTAATATTACCACTATCTGAACGTTCTAACATGGAAATACAGAAGGTAGATAAAAGCTGTTCAGGATTGTGAAACAGGGCTAATAACATATCACAAGATAAAGCACGGTGGCGAGAAGGTATGCAAAAGGAATTGGATGTATACATAAAGGACTTAAAAGCTGTCAAGATAAAGATGTTCTAAATGTGATGAATTGGATCATAAAAATAGAGAAAACATATCCTTGGCTGAATCAAAAGGATCCTACCGAAAAGGTAGTTACATTCCAAGACTCTCATAGTTTTTCTTCAGACCCCAGGAGCAGCAACAAATATGGAGATTCTTCAGCTATCTGAGAGAGAGAGAGAGGGGAATGCAATAAAGATAGGAGCAACACTTTTTTGGAGCATCGCCCAATGTTAAGATGGTCAGGATGACGCAGAGGTCAATGCAACTCCCTCATATTCAAGGAGAAGATGGATTTGATAGTAAATTTATCATCTCATGAACTAAATGCAGATGAGAAATCCATCTTAAGCAGCAGAAATTGGGGAAATGTCCATAGCTGTATTTATTGGCAAACAGAAGCTCAGCAACTCAGCAGATGACTTCCTACAAAGGGAAGATTAGGACTCCACCTGGTTCCCACTGAGCTATGGAGGGAAGCACACTCAGATAATGGAGCAGAGCTTCAGTTGCAGTTCACACTTGCCATACTGCATGACCAAAGATACAATTGATGTTTGTTGCTGTGCCCATATTTGCTTCTCACCCCATGTGACCCCAGAGGATTGCCCAGAAGGGAATGTGGTTCTCTGGCTGAAAAGATTCCCTTGATGTAGGGAGACACTTGAAACATGAAACTGAGAGGTGAAGGCACCTCATATAGCTAAATATAAATGACCACAAATGTTGCAAACCTCCCAGCAGTCAATGGAGGCAATCTAATGGAGGCAATCCCCAAAGAATCATGGGAACTGTAGTTCACCCCTTGTTGTTGTTGTTGTTGTTTAGTCGTTTAGTCGTGTCCGACACTTCGTGACCCCATGGACCATAGCACGCCAGGCACTCCTGTCTTGCACTGCCTCCCGCAGTTTGGTCAAACTCATGTTTGTAGCTTCGAGAACACTGTCCAGCCATCTTGTCCTCTGTCGTCCCCTTCTCCTAGTGCCCTCAATCTTTTCCAACATCAGGGTCTTTCCCAAGGATTCTTCTCTTCTCATGAGGTGGCCAAAGTATTGGAGCCTCAGCTTCACGATCTGTCCTTCCAGGGAGCACTCAGGGCTGATTTCCTTCAGAATGGATAGGTTTGATCTTCTTGCAGTCCATGAGACTCTCAAGAGTCTCCTCCAGCACCATAATTCAAAAGCATCAATTCTTCGGCGATCAGCCTTAATTATGGTCCAGCTCTCACTTCCATACATCACTACTGGGATCACTACTGGGAAAACCATAGCTTTAACTTACATAGCTACAATTCCCAGCACCCTTAGCAAATTACAGTTCCTAGGATTCTTTGGGGAAACGCATGCCCTTTAAATGGTCCTAGTGTGGTAATAAGTCCAGACTGCTTCCTTTATTTCAAACTGTGTATAGTTTCTGCCACTGAAACATGTATTTGAACTTTTCCAGAATTTTTTTTCATTTGCTGTGTACTACTAAAATTAATAAAAGATAAGAAGAGCCTTTCTGGGTCAGGCCAAAGGTCTCTCTAGTCCAATTCACTGGTGAACAACCAGATGTCTTTTGAGAGGGCCTCAAGCAGGACATGAGTCCTACAGCCCTCCTGATATCAAGTTGTTAGATATAAAAGTTGGCTTTCTGTCAGGTAAACAGATGTATTTTCAGGATATGTGGCATTGTCAGGAATAAACTGGTACCTATTGCACAAGAAAATAGGTGCCTATGCCTAATAAAATAGGTAGAGTTGGGAATTCTGGAGTTGGGCCTAAGGACTCATTCATGCATTCATGTTAATCACTCAATGACTGCCAGATGAAGTGATGACTTCTGTTTGTATAACCATCATGCATCATTCACTACAACCAGATCTTTCATCATATTACCTCTCAGCCACCATCTCAGATGGCATCTTTTCCAACAGGGGCCATCCACACCTTCAAAGGCAAGGCATGGAGCGACCTCAGCCATCCTCTGACAAACACACACGTGTGAGTCGCTGATCATACTACGGACCCATTAGGGAGGTTATATAGACCTGATGCAAAGAAACTACAGACCAGGGAAAATTCCCTACTGAGAAACAATTATTTTTGCACTTTTACCAAGCTCATTGGTCACTAAAACTATTACATGTGTTGTAGAGGCAGCAAATGTCCATAGTTTTTTTTAAAAAAATGGTAATTAGTCACTGCTTCAGAAAAGAAAAGAAAAATCACCAGAGCTTTTATTTTTTACTCATAAGAATTGTTATCGTGGATTGTAAAGCTCACCCTCTCCATTTCCCTCTTTGTCTCCTAGGCTCTGTCTCCTTTAAATTAGCTTCCTCTGTACGCAGGTAAGGAGGGGCGCCACAGCACAGAAAGCTTGTTATGTATTCGCTGCATGCCTAACTGCAGAACCAATTGTAAGCCGCTGCTCACCTCCCCCCACACCCCGGTTAAATAGAGGTTTACCACAAACTGTGAAAATGGATGCTTCATATTTTGAATGAAAAGGCTAAATCAAACACAGTCTTTCCCTTGGTGCGTGCACCTCACTGCCTCTGGAGATTATGCTGAACATTGCTGTAGTGTGTGGCCTGCCTCATGCCTGTCCAGTGATTGATTTCACCCAGTCGCCGCACCCCTGCAGGCATTTACCTGATGTGGTTCACGCACTGCAAAGAACCCCAATACATCTTTGTTAGCCAAATCTATATGCATGAGAACACACACACACACACACACACACACACACACACACACACACACGTCCTTCTACAAATTGCGGATCAAAGATGCATGGAATATTGAATAGCACCTAGACTGGAGGAGGAATTTAAAATATGATAAGCACAGCCGGCACTATAACATTTGTGTAATGAAAATTTCCATCACTATTAAGATGCCAAAATAAAAATTAACCTGCTGGAAGATTCTCTCTCTCTCTCTCTCTCTCTCTCTCTCTCTCTCTCTCTCTCTCTCTCTCTCTCTCTCTCTCTGCTGATGATTCACCTTGACTTTGTGTGATATTAGGGAGGGAAGGAGGGATGGAGAGACAATATAAAAACCAAGGTTAGATTTTGTTTTTGTTCCATTTTGCGCACATCAGGTTGATTGTAAACGATGCCTCCCATTTGGCATTCAGAAATATTGCCTTAAAAACCCTCTGTTCCCAAGGGGGGTGGATTCTCTTAGCAATTCAAAGGAGAAGGAGGAGGCAGAGGGAGGGAGGGAGGGGGGAAGAGAATGGAGCATATGATAACTGCCTATGATTTTGCCTTGGTAATCAAGGGGTTAAGTATAGCAGTTGAAGGCTGCAAGCTTTGTCAGGGTTGTACTATTTTTCTAATGCACAAGGAGAAGGGAGGCTAGGAGACAGGAGACTGGGGGAAAATCCAGGGAATGGAGAATCTGAAGCACACCCTGAAGGGATGGTGATGGTGATGGGCATCAAGAAAGATAACAGGTCAGGTGCATGCAAAAATCTCTGTCTTAAGGACTAAGACTAAAAGGTGGTATTTCATTTGCCTCCCCTCCCTTAGTTCTTGAATCCTGACTCTGAGTGGTTAAGGAAGGCGGCTGTCTACTGCTGAGGATGGGATGCCAGGGAGTCTCTCTTGGGGAGCAAAAATCCTTTGGTTGGGCTTAGCAACAAGAAGGCAAAAAACCCACCAAAAAATTTCCAGTATCCCGAGAAGAGAACTGAATAGTCTCCTGTGGCTATCGGTGAGGTGGGCATCCACTTAGACCAAGCCAGAGGCTGGACAGCTGGCAATGCTGCATTGTGCTAAGGACATGGAAATCTCAGCGGGGGCTTCTGGCTGAGACCTCGAGCCCACATGGGGTCTTCTTCAGGTGCTTAGGAGGGCCAAGCCTTTCCAGGACATGTCCTGCATGCGGAATGAAGCCCAGAGCTTCTTTGATGTGGACCCGGCCGCAGCTGGATGAGCTCTGCGTGGCAGAGAGCGTGTTGCACTGTTTCTCTTGCTGAGAGGAGGAAGACCAAGAGGGAGACCACACTGCAGAGGACCCTGCGCCAGCCAGGCTGCATAGACCGACACAAGTGCCGAATGGTGTGTAGACTACCACTTCTACCCTCAGCAATATGCATCTCTCTCTCTCTCTCTCTCTCTCTCTCTCTCTCTCTCTCTCTCTCTGTGTGTGTGTGTGTGTGTGTGTGTGTGTGTGTGTGAAAGAGTGTGCGCTTGTGTCTCTGTGTGAGAGAAATATAGCTCTGTTTTTATGCCACCACCACAGTTGCTCTCCTTGTTTCGTCCATAGCAGCTAGAGCTTGTAATATAGCTCTGTGAGGGAAGGGCTACATTTGGACAAAAACAAACAACCCCCCTCCTGATCTTCTTTGCAGATGCTGTTTTAAAGCCCATCCACCTCAGTCTTACTGCTGGTTTTCCAGGCAACGTCACACCTCTTGAGGACACTGGGGACATAAGGGCTTGTTTGTTTTTTGCTGAGCATAGCATCTTCCCACTATCATACAGAAGGATTTCGATTCAGACAGGCACTGCCCTGAGCAAAGGGCTACAAGAACTACCAACAATTCTTTCCAGTCACCACCTCATTGCAAAACTCCATCCTCCTCTTTCTTTTCTTTTCTTTTCTTTTCTTTTCTTTTCTTTTCTTTTCTTTTCTTTTCTTTTCTCTTTTCTTTCTTTCTGACTCACCATATTGCCTGAGGAACTTATGGGAATCTTGGAAACCTCTGTTTCTCTCTAAGGTCAGGGAGTCAGTGTGAGAGATACTGAGCTCTCCTCCATCAAGGTAAATGCGTGCCTTGTTTTTTGCTGGCTCTTATTCCTTAGGCAATTGTTAAGAGAGGAGCCTCAGCACAGAAATGCAGCAGGGGAAAGCTAGCAAAGGGCACTTGCCCCCTAAACACAGCGGAGAAGGAGGGGTGGAAGGAAGGAAGGAAGGAAGGGAGACTGGACTGCAAAAGTCAAAACAGATTAAGGCAGGGATGTAGCACGTTAAATGTGCACGATGCTGTCTGATGAAACAGAGTATTTAATATTTACCTCTGAGTCACCAGGGTATTCCTTGAGTTGAATGCTCAAGTCCCAGGTGCCGCATGGGCAAATCTTAACACTTCAATGGAGGAGCAAACTCTGGGCAGCCTTTGAAGTTCTTTGAATAAACTGTCGGCCGTGGGGGAGAAAGAACCCTCCACCTATCTTGTGTGATAGGTTTGCCAGGGAGAAAGCACCCTTCATTTATTCTTGTTTCATTTAGCCCTTCCTTAAATGGCATAGCATGGGGTGATGGGAGTATTTTTAGACTACACTTGAGGATGCAAATTAAAAGCAACCCATTTATGTTTTGTATACATTGTGAAGAAAGAGGGGGGAATTGCTCATGGCGCTATTTGTTTCTCTCTTTCAGCTGGACAGGCTTCCTTTACATCCTCTCCACGTTTTCATGAGCCACTTCCAAGCCCACGCGCAGACCCTTCTGGCAGGTGTTAGAGTCCCCCTGAACCTCATCCCACCACCAGACATTCAGAAAAGTTTAGCTTAAAGGCCTAAATATGACAGTTGCCACTGGAGATCCCACAGATGAAGCAGCAGCTTTGCCTGGTCATCCTCAGGACACCTACAACCCAGAAACTGACCATGAATGTTGCGAGAGGGTGGTCATCAACATCTCGGGACTGCGCTTTGAAACACAGCTCAAGACACTTGCTCAGTTTCCAGAGACCTTGTTAGGAGACCCTAAAAAGAGAATGAGGTATTTTGATCCCCTTCGGAACGAGTATTTCTTTGACCGAAACAGACCCAGCTTTGATGCTATTTTGTACTACTACCAGTCTGGTGGCAGGTTGAGGAGGCCTGTTAATGTCCCCTTAGACATCTTCTCAGAAGAGATAAGGTTTTATGAACTTGGGGAGGAAGCTATGGAGATGTTTCGGGAGGATGAAGGTTACATCAAGGAAGAAGAGCGGCCTTTACCAGAGAATGAGTTTCAGAGACAAGTGTGGCTGCTGTTTGAGTATCCAGAAAGCTCTGGGCCAGCCAGGATTATAGCAATTGTCTCTGTCATGGTCATTTTGATCTCCATTGTAAGCTTCTGCCTGGAAACTTTGCCTGTGTTCCGGGATGAGAATGATGAGATGCATGGCAGCAGTAGCAACCCAAGCTCTTACTCCAATAGCACTATGGGGTCTCAGCAGCAAACATCTTTCACAGACCCTTTCTTTATAGTGGAGACGCTCTGCATCATTTGGTTCTCCTTTGAGTTCTTGGTGAGATTCTTTGCCTGCCCCAGCAAAGCTGGCTTTTTTACCAACATCATGAACATCATTGACATTGTAGCCATCATCCCCTACTTCATCACACTTGGAACGGAACTGGCTGAGAAACCAGAAGATGGCCAACAAGGTCAGCAGGCAATGTCTCTTGCCATCCTCCGAGTGATCCGCCTGGTGAGGGTCTTCAGGATCTTCAAGCTCTCCAGGCACTCCAAGGGATTGCAGATCCTCGGACAGACCCTGAAGGCCAGCATGAGGGAGCTGGGGCTCTTGATATTTTTCCTCTTCATTGGTGTCATTCTCTTCTCCAGTGCTGTCTACTTTGCAGAGGCCGACGAGAGCGAGTCTCAGTTTCCCAGCATCCCTGATGCTTTTTGGTGGGCCGTGGTTTCCATGACAACAGTTGGCTATGGAGACATGGTCCCCACGACCATAGGTGGGAAAATAGTTGGCTCCTTGTGTGCCATTGCAGGTGTATTAACAATTGCCTTACCAGTGCCGGTTATAGTGTCCAATTTCAACTACTTCTATCACCGTGAGACAGAGGGAGAGGAGCAAGCTCAATACTTGCAAGTCACCAGCTGCCCAAAGATCCCTTCTTCCCCTGACCTAAAGAAAAGCAGAAGTGCCTCCACTATTAGTAAGTCTGATTATATGGAGATACAAGAAGGTGTGAATAATAGCAATGAGGACTTTAGAGAGGAGAACTTGAAAACAGCCAACTGCACCCTAGCTAACACAAACTATGTTAATATAACCAAAATGCTAACTGATGTCTAGCTAATAATAATAAAAAAACAACCCTAATAACTTATTTAAAACTTGAGTGGAACAATTGCAGATGTTGCATAATACCTTGCATTGTAGTTAATACAAAATGTTCTACAACGTGTATTGGTTCTGCATGGGAAGCAATAGTCGTGTAAGTGACTCTTTTTAACATTTGATGCTCAATAAGCTATCATGCAACCCATCCCCCCCCATCACAGACTTCTGGTTTTCCAATTATATGGCACAATTAAAGCAAAATGATGTCACAATATCAAATGAAAGGCATTGGAGAAAAACAAAACAAACCACCTCCCCATGTAAACAACAGTAACAAACAAATGCCAACTAGCATAAATATAATTTAATCTAGAACTCAGCCCATGCAAAAATATGTCCCAAGGAAATAGTATGCAACTATACATCTAGCTTTCAAGCTTCAGGAATTATACAAAAGGTCATGCATAGTTTAATTAATGGAACATCCACCCAAATTACTTTAAGGTTCAGATTTCCAGATCAGAAATGCCAAAGGGAGAATATACCACACAGGGTCATGCTTCTGAACCAAAATTGCTGCATTGGATTCATCCACTGCAGCATGTCAGTGTGAGGCTCGCGGGAGGCACTGTTTAGTAGGACATTTTCTGTTGCTTTGGTAGAGATACATCAAGAGCCTGGAGACATTTCTTTTTTAAAAAATAACACATGTATTATTATTTTTTGCTGGTTTGGGGTCACCGACATATTCAGGACTGAAAAGCATCTTGTTTCAAATGCTGGAGCAACTAAGCTGTGGCCTAGAATATATTTATACTGCAGTGAAATTTAACCCAGTATTACAGTAAAGCTGCATGGATATTTGTTGCATGGATCTAAATATTTAATACACAAAATATATCTATTTTCTTAAGTAGACTATAGAGTATACCTGTTTATAGTGTTTCTAGATTCTCCAATGGCTTGAAGGAGATTTGTGGACATAAAAGGGGGAGAAAGGGAATGTGCTGGTGACGGATGTGGGCCGACCACAAATTTGATAACCGAGGCAAGTGCGCTAGGTGTTTGCTTGCATGAGGGTGCAACCCAGGAAAGGTGATATGAAGAGTACACAGCTGTCTTCCACATGTAGGGAGGAACTGGTAATTTATTAATAGTGGTATCATATGCAGAGATGTACATCTGACCAGAGATGGCCAGGCTTATTTGTGACTAAAACATTGCTGGGTGACTCTGTTAGGCAAATGTAAGCTCAGACCCACAACAGTTATTGCTCACAGTGCTTGGAGGTGTAGATAGTTTGAGATCCACAGCTAAGATGCAACAGTATAGAGTGCCAATGACTTTCTCCCGAACTTTGTTGACTTGCATCTTCTGGTGGTGATGGGGCTTATACGATAATGCCAGCCCAAGGTCATTTATTCAGGTATGGGCAAAGTTGCCCCATGGAAATGAGTCTTGACGGAGTTGCCCCAGCTAACTGCAACAGCTGAGGAGATGGCTGTGGTTGGATACATGCAACACATGGCTTGGGAGTTTAGGCTTCCTTTGGGATGTTGCTGTCATGTGGTGGAGTCAATATTCCTCAGCTTTAGAGTAAATACAATCCAAGTCTACTCCCAGTGAGCTAATCTGTTGGGGAAATGCCCATGGGCAATATGGGAGCAGAATTTGGCCAGCCTCACACATCAGAATCAGATCCATTCTTTTGAGTCAAGGAGGCAATAAGACTCCTGGTTGGACTGCTCTTCATAGACTGGCATTTTAGCGTTGTAGTGTCCTGTTGATGTGGCTGCTTCAGCTCTCAAGGGAAAGGATAGCCCTTCAGCAAAGGTTCATTCTGCTATCAACATCCTAGGAAAGTGGCTTTTGGAACCAGTGTTTAAAAGAGTGAGGGCAATATCCCTTCTTCTCATCAGTAATAAAAAAGATGATGACCCTTCCAAGCCAACAGGATTTGGTTCTGAGGCTACCATGGGTGCTCCTTGCAGTGTCCTATTTCCTGAGCTGCTAAACACTGGGTATGATTATTTGAAATAGCACACTCAGGTATACACACACACAGTGTGTGTGTGTGTGTGTGTGTGTGTGCACGCTTATATTATATTTAGAAGCTTAGGATTTGGAGACAATGTGAGAAGTCCCACCCATGCCATAGGCACTCTTTGAAATTGCTCCAAACCACTGCAAATGGAGCAAGACTGAAACCCCCAACCAGATCCATCATGTGGATCCTGCAAATATTACTCAGGCAGCTTGCTTATGGGTCCTGATCTTGCATTGATATGGATGATGGATGCCTTGTGAGGATCAAAAATTCACCAGACCCAAAGAACGTGTTGAGCATGTGATCTGATTGGATCTGTACAGAATTTGGCAACAAGGTAAAGCAGATCCACTGTTGCTAAGGTGCAAGTAACTCTGTCCACATTTACTTATTGCACCCCACTCAGCTCACTTTCAACGGCTTAGCATTGAAAATGATATAGGTTGAATGTGATACATGCTGAAGCAATCACCTAATTTATTGATTGTGTGCCAAACTCTATACAATCCACTTAACCTGCATTCTTAATGAACCACCTGGGCTGTGTGTATTGGCCCTAACTCATATGCTTGTGCCAAGAGGGGCAATATATCACAATACCCGCCCTCCCTTTAAACAGAGTAGAAGAGACATGCAGGCCTTGTTTTGATTCTATACCCATTGCAGGACAGCTGACTCTCACTTTTTGAACATGGACCCCGCCCCCAAAATTAGATTCACATGATAAAATGTGGGTCAGTTTCTCGATCGTCCCCCAACCCTGCACTGCCCCTGCCAAAGAAAGGCAATTTCTCTAACCTTCTTGGCAGTCACTGCTGAAAAGATGTATAAAAAAGAAAGCTGTCAGGGTTTTCTAACAGCTTATGATTTGAGGGACTTACTAATTATTTCACACATCAGCAGTGCTGGAGTTTGCACTGCAGGATTAGGGCCACCTATGTCACAGTGCCTTGGACCATTCTTGTAGAATGCTGACAAAGGAAGAGCTTGGCATCACATCCCTAATTGCTTGCTCTCCAACTATGCTATGAATTTAAAAGGCTAATTTTGGAATATCTTCCATTGCAGTGAGCAGGGATGGAATAATCCTTCCTATTGCCTTAAGCCACTGCTAAAAATATTCTGTCCTCCCCACCACTCTGTCTGTAAAGGAATCATAAATATTCTTGGTTAAAGATCCATGCAGGATACTCCTGTACATTAGGGGGAAATCATTGCAGTCTATGCAAAAAAAAAAAAAAAATCATAAGGGAGGGGGTTACTTCAGGGACTTTCACGGGGTACCGTCCTCATGTAATTATGGGGTAGGATCCATGGGGCATCAGAGAGCAAGGGAGGCAAAGTTAAGCCTAGTGATTTCAATAGTCGTTGAGGTTATTCATGTTCAAGATAGAATTGCGAGAATGAAGCCTAGTACTTCTGAGGAGGGAATTCACTGCTGCTATTTCCCAGCATCTTAGGTTGGATCCAGACCAGCACTATTTCACTGAATTTTCAATTGCTGCTCTCATACTTGGGTTTGCACATTATCTAACTCTACACTTATTTTCATGCATTTCTCATTCTGCCTCTCGGAATTGCAGACTTTGACTTTTTAACTCCCCCACCCCCAATGTAAAGTTGATTGTATTTGCAATCCCAACCGTGTGCTCACCTATTGACCGCCCCCTGCCCCAAAAGGTGCAGTGTATCAAAGAGGAGTGGTCCCTGTATGGGAAGTAACCTTGAAGGGGCATCCTAAATTGCCTGGTCTCTGCATCAAAAGAAATTGGCAGTAGATAATGTGATCAGGTGCCACCAGAAGTGAAACTCAATGCATATGTTAAGATATAGGTAGAGGAGCAACCTGAGACTTCATTTGAGGCCAGTTGCATAAAAGCTTACACCTCTTATGAAGTACTAAAAAAAAGTTTGTTTATGAGAAAGAGGTGGGAGGAGAAACCCAGGAATGAAACTCTAAACAGGACTAAAAGGTCATGAAACATTATCTTGAAATGTACCTCCTGATTGCACAAAACTCCATAGCAGAGCAGGTTTGAAATGTTGGACACATCTTTATAGCTCATCATCTTGCTGCCTGATCCATCCCATCTGCAGTGGCAATAACCAGAAGCTTTAGATCCTTATCTAGCACCATCCTGGACATTTTTTTGGGTGGCTCAGTTTAAGAGTGCCAATCTAGGAACTTTACAAAAATCACTACGGTTGGTCAAGCTTCTAGGGGGAATAGCTGCACATTTTTTGGGGGGGGGGTCTATCTAATCTATCTATCTATCTATCTATCTATCTATCTATCTATCTATCTATCATCTATGGCACTGGATCTGGACCCAGACAGTTAGTGTGAGTCCTTTGCTGTAGCTTTTCAAACCCACTATCAGGAGACCCCAAGGCTGATGTAAATCAAAACAACCTACCTTCTGGGCCTTAACTGTGACTGACCACTATCAATGAATGTCGCAAAGATAAAAAAAGCAGAAGTAGGAAATCTAAGCAGTTGGTTTTTTCATTTAAGTTATTGCTTAATGGTGAGATGCTGGAATATTGATTCCATAGACCAAGGAAAGGATGGCCCCAATGTGCTGCAGTTGTCTCTGAAGTATGTTCAGTGGGGCTTACTCATTAGTAAGTGTGTTCAGGATTGCAGCCTTAGATGTGCTGAGCAGGTAGGGAGAGAGGAAGCCAAGAATAACCAGGAGAAACACTAAAGGCTGCAGTGCTCTGTTGCATCCAAGGTCAGGTTTAAATGGAATGTATGATTGTTTTGACTGCCGTATCTGCTGCCCTGGACACTGTGTAGGCAACTTGAACTGTATCCCAGCGGCAGGATGCCAACCCTCTAATCTATGAATTGGCTTGACCCAACCACTGTGCTAGAGCTATCTCACACCCCGTACCTTTGCAGAGTGTTATGGCGCAGAGCTGAAACTGCAGACCACAGCAGGTGGGAAGGAGCAGATGGTAAAATGGGAGTGTCATGATGAATGCTGGAATAAGGATGGCAGGCTCTGCAGGTTTAAAGCAGGGCTTCTGTTGTGAGGTTTGCCCATGCAGTGTCCAGACTGCAGTCCAATTAAACTTTAGCAGGTACTTCTTTATATAACTTTGGGTAAGGTTATTCAGGGTCAAGGACATACTTCTACCTAGATAAGCTTGAAGCAATACCCCAGGGGCATAGCCTCTTGCCTCAACTAGGGCAGATCCACACCACACACATTTAACAAAGCACATTTAACATACATTTAAAGCACATGGCTTTCCCCAATGAATCCTCGAAATGGTAGCTCTGGGGAAACTATAACTCCCAGAGTTATTTGGAAGAAATCATGCACTTTATACATACGGTGTGAATCTGCCACTAATTTGGATTAGTTAGTAAAGCACAGGAAAGCAGTCTGGGCTATTGGGGTGGCAACTGAGTGTCCTTCAAAGGCTAGTAAGTAGGGTTGATCTTATACAAAATAGAGGAGGACATCAGCCCAGAAAGTCTTGGGCAGGTTACAAAGGTGATGTAAACTGTGAATGTGAAAACTGGATTTGTCAAACCAGCATTCCTAACTTCCATTAGAGCCAGTGGGTTGATTGTCTCTTTTATTTGGAAAATGTAGTCTTATGTATATTACTCAGGTTCCTAAATGACAGCTGGGGCAGGAATAGATGGATGAGATGTGAAGAGAGTGGGTTTAAATGCAGGAGTAAAAGAGGAGCTGCTTGTTGAATGAAGCATAGTTTAGTCATTGTTATTCCATAGTCCAGGAAGTATGAGACTGCTTTTGGATCTACAGCAAGAAGCTATCTGTGTCCATCTGATTCCCTGCTTGTGACTTACTTTTCCTGCCCCCAATCCAAGATGTCTGGCAGATGTAGCTCAGTGGTGAAAACAGGGGCTCAGCATATGCTCAGAGGCACTCTTCATTCTTTACATTTCACTGCTGAGCTTTTAGAAACAGATCCAGAACTGAGCCATGGTTTACTGCAGCTCATATTAAGTCCCCTATGTGTGGCTTTCTTGATAACAACACAAAAATGTTAGAATTTGACCTGAGTCCTCAGTAAATTATTTCAACTCAGCTAGTGCACATGCTGATGCCTTGAATACTTTTGTTCCTTTCTTCAGGGTCTCTAAAGGCAGGTTTATGCATGTAGCAGTATGAGATGAGAATAAGGGAGATCAGTAAGAAAATGTTGCGTCAAGTGTTCCTTTACACTGCTCCAGCCACCCATGCCCTTTTCCAGGACACTTCATTCCATTTGCCTCTCAACCATTTCCCCATCCCTCCAATAATCTGTCAGTATTTTGGGGACACTGAGCATGCTCAGTCCTCTTTGAGCTAAGGGTTTTTTTTGGGTGATGTGTGTGTGGGTTTCCTCTTAGTTTTTTATATAGGCTTTTTTTGGAGTTCTGCAAATGTCAGAGTTCCCCCAAGTCTGTTGACCTGACACCTCCCTTTTGTAGGCTGGCGGTACTGTTTTGCCTTTATAAACAACTGCACTTAGAGCACTGGAAATAGAGGGAATGATAAGGTAGGACAGTTCTGACACAGTAAAATAATTAAAAACAAGGGGTGGTATCTAGTTATGCTATACTTAGAGTGCAACTAATGAATCTAGTTAGTACTGTCCATTGATTTCAGTTGGGCAAACCAACAGTGGATTTCAGTTGGGTAGAACCCAAGAGTTGCACATGGGTTTTCTAAAACTGCAACACACAGCTCCTTCCAAGACAATCTGTTTCCAGTGCAGCAAATGTGCAATTATTACACAAATGGTGTGTATAGTTCAGATATTCCTTCTTCCCCCCCAGACTGAACTAAGAAATATTTCATTTCCCCAGCACTTAATTTGTTATATTTTGAACCTGGGAAAATGCTATCCAGATAATTCGTCCATTGCAGTTGTGGGTTTGGAATTCAGGTGTGAAAGTTTCATTTGATATTGCCTGTGATGTGCATAATGATGAATGATGGACACAACACATAGCCTGTACTCTTGCCTTTGAATGAGAGCTTTTAGAGCAATGAGGGTTCACATTCAGTAATCGTCAGAATAAGCTCTTTAATAACCACTTTTAAACTTTAGAAATGAGCAGAGGAGATAGAATAATGTTCCTAAGGTCATGTAAAAAAAAAAGAGAAAAAGAAATTGTCGGTGGTGGAGTTGGAATTAAAAACACAGAAGTTTCTAACATGCAAGATGTTCATATCACTAAAAATAAATACCTAAACTATATAAAAATGTAAAAACAGCCAAGAGAGAGAAAGAGAAAGAAAATAGCATGCCTGCTAATAGCAGGTAGATGATGAAATGTTCAACTTGCATAAAATCATAACAGCTCTGAGAAAATGTATATAGCGGAACATATCTCAACAGTTATCTTCTGCATTGTTTTCTATAACCTCCATAACTCAGTGCTATACCTAGAATGGTATTAAGAGCATGCAGCATGAGGGTGTGTAAATATGGGCATATTTGTGCATAAAACCCAGAGAAGAAAAGTGAAATACATAGGAGGATCTCTTTCAAGAAAGGTCATGCTTTGTAATCAAATCATTCACGGGTGAGCTACTGGATTTACTGCTGAAATCTCTAGTCTTTCTGGAGTTTGCAATACACTAGAGAAGGGCCCAAATCTCACAACAGATCCAGCTGCTTTGACAAGGTTAAACTGACTGAAATGTGACTCTCTCCATTCTCCAACGTGGAAGAGAAATTCACTGATCTCCCTTCTCCCTTTTCTCAAGTTAGTGAAACCAAATCCCCCCTTGGGACTTGTCTTGAATTCTGATCTGGATCTGAAGTTTGCAGTTTTGGACCCATCACTAGTATTTATGTTACTATGCAGGTGAAGCCAAATTATGAGCTAAGGCATTTGTTTGTTTGCTGTGCACCTTTCAAATTTAAACAGCTTGTCGTTTTCACAGCACCATACCAATGGTGGCATCATGGGTTCCTTTCCACCCCAGCTGTGGAGCCTGTCACAAAAATGGCCTCTAAACAGGAGACAGAGGACCACTGGGGTCAGAAATACAGTGGTTTCTACAGAATGCAGATTTAAGGGGAGGGTGGACAGTAAGGGGAAAGGAGCAGAGGAGAGGCAACGTACATTTACTACAAGGATGTAGGAATTTCTCAGGGGGCAGCAACACTATTACTCTAAGTACTATGTTAGCTTTTTTGCATCTCACATTATAGAAAGATAGCACATCCCAGCAGCCTTAGGGGCACATCCATTTTGTCCCAATTTGGAGGCACACACAAGTGCACTTTGCTAATCTTCATTTCTCCTCCCAGCTCTCCTCCAGTTTCCTGCCCCTCTGTGCAATCCTGTTCACCAAAGGTGTTGCAGCATGATCATGCTGGGCCTAGGGTACAGCCCACTCCATTAACAGTCTTAAAGATGACACAAGACCCCATTCCCCAACATGAAGAGTAAGCAATGCTTACTCTTCATGTTATTGCCTCCTGCCTAGGGCCACAGGGTGAGGGATTCTTTCAAGCACAACCCCCACCAAACAGCCTTCTTTGGCTGATTCAGCTCACGATCCTGAACAAAAAGGTCCTCAAATAGTTTTGTGTGTGTGCAAAGCACACATCTTGATGTTCAGAGGCCCTTTCGGCCCCCACCCTACTCCAAAATGCAGATTTTCACCCCCTCTCTTTGCGAGGGTTGCCAGACTCAATAGAGGACAGGACTTCTGTGCCTTTAATTGCCCCGCTCTCTTTTGAGTCTGGAAACCTTAAAGAGAAACCAGCAGACCCTTTGTTTAATTTCCAAGCAAAGGGTCTGCTGGTTTCTCTTTAAGGTTTCCAGACTCAAAAGACAGCAGGGCAATTAAAGGCACAGAAGTCCTGTCCTCTACTGAGTCTGGCAACCCTACTCTTTGCAGAGTTCTCTGCCCACTAGGTCTGAATCTGCTTAGGCCAGGCATGTCAAACCTGTGGCCCTCCAGATGTTTTGGCCTACAACTCCCATGATCCCTAGCTAGCAGGACCAGTGGTTGGGGAAGATGGGAATTGTAGTCCAAAACATCTGGAGGGACGAAGGTTGGGGATGCCTGGCTTAGGCCCTTTGTTGTTGATCTCTGTGATCTTCCGCCAGCTCCCACCATCTTTATCCTGTCAGCAGTCTTTGTGGTGGTGCAGGCTAACCTGTTTCTATCTGTCACATGTTGGAAAGACGGGGTGGGTATCTGATGCCTCCTTGCTCATTCCATTTTCATTGTTGCTGCTAGCTATTTGTGCCTTGGAGCCTAACAGCTGATTCCTTTTGCTAGAAGTGCCCCCTCCTTTCCTTTCTCCTGCTCCACTGTCCCAAGTGAATTTCAGACTAACAGGCATTTTCTAAAGGCAAGCCCTCCATCTGTAATGTGGCTCCTGCTCTAAAGCCTTGGAGATTCCAATCTTAGAACACAGATAAGGATTTGGCTTGGTTTCGATCGAGCTATGCTAATTTACACCATCCCACAATTTGGCCCAAGGATGAATTCAAGGTGATAGCTGGCAAATGAATCCCTTAGTTCTCATTTTATCTTCTCGGGTACATTTTGGCTTCTATGAGATGTCCAATGTTGTGCTATTAGGAATTTAATTCCAAAATCTATGTGTATGTGTAAATATGTAATGGAACTGTGTGTATTATTTCAAGATTTGTAAGGCTGTTTTCTACTGAGTGCGAGGAATGTAATTAGCGAACTGCACCTGCTTTCCTTGCTACCTGAGACATTGCAGATGTCCTACAAACTAGTCATATTACTAATTATTGCTTGGAATGTGAAAGAAAGGATATTGGATCAAATAAATGTGTGTTTGCCTAATTTGAGAGAATCAATAAGAAAAGGAAATCCAAGGACTCATAATAAAGATGCCGTGGAACTGAATCTTTTGTTTCCATGGTTACTGGAAGAATGGGACCAATAATGGTGAGAGGACGCTAAAGAAGGAGAACTCATGGGAATGTCGAATCATTTAACCATGTGTTTGCTTGATGAAAATTTAGACACCAGCTGTATCTAAATTGCACAATGTGTATAGAACTTACTGTTAACAACTCACAGGAGTCCTCAGCACTAACTGGACACCAGAAGCTGAGATATGCCCTGTCAAGATGAATTACTTGTATATAGGGATAGCTATTTGTGTATATGTATATATATGCATATACATATTCCCCAATGGAGATTTGCTGTCTGGTTGATCATGTGTGTACATAATATATGCTTCATAGAGTACCACCGATTTTGTAAATATCAGCACCCGTTAAAAATAAAAAAGGTATATTACTGAGGATTCCTTTTGCCATACATTGTGTGTGACAACAAAAGAGGAATAAACTTTTGACAGGCTGCTGGAGTCATATGGTTCTAATAGCCCCCAAACGGATCCCTCTAACTATGTCTCCCCACCCTGTCACTCTTCTTTCTTCTCTGTCTGCTCTCGAGTATCCCATCCATTCTGAAATAGTTCTGAAACTATTTGACGATGGGACATGGAGGCTGTTGAAATTATTATATCACCTGCAGACGTTCTATAATGGTCAAAAAGTGTTCCATTTCTGTCACACAACACACTTGGGGTTGTATAATGATGCCAATACCTCCTAGAGAATTGCAGCAACATTGTTAGTGACGGAAAGAGGAAAGCTGATCTTCAGCCACCTGTCCACCGCCCCCCACCTGAATGCCAGAGAATGGCCATTTAATCTGGTTCCTTCTGAATGGCCATATATGGTAGTCTTCCCCCCAGCAAACTTGTCCTCAGTATCTGAGTAGTTTTCTTGCAGCAGCAATCTTCATGCACTGTTCTAATTGATTTCAAGGACATTATTGGTGTTCAGATTCCTTTACAAAAACACTCAGGCATTTTCTCCCCCAGCAAACCACTTTGCATTTATTTTAATGCAACATCAAGTAGGACAAGATTGGCTCTCATCAGCGCCCAGGCATAAACTCTTATTGGAGTTCTGGGGTGGAGATGAGTAATTTTTGTAACAGTTATGATTGGCTTAGATAATGAAGGAGGAGAGGCTGGGTGATGGACCAGACAAGGGGCATAATGAAACATTTGCTTGAACAAGTGCCTTTTAAACGAGGCATTAATACATGGACAACACTCTGTTTTCAGCCAAATGCTGTGCTCCTGTTGTGCACAGGACGCAGAGTGTTAATCAGGGACCATTAAGAAAGAGGACATGCAATGGGCAGCAGAGGGGGCACCAGTTTTCTTCAACATTGTCTGTGACAGAATGCCTGGCAACCAACAGAATGCCTGGTGCCAGCATCCCATCTATTTTAGAGGCTGAAAATGCTTCTTATTATACATATTATTATTTTATTTTATATACATCTGGATTGTGCTCAGGCCTGGCTGTTTTCCTATTGCCAAACCCCTTTCCCTTCCTCTGGGTTATGTCCAGAGGATACTGTTCCATTTGCATGGACCCAGGAAGTCTGCTTCAATTTCAGCACAATAGGCCTGGCCCTTGTGCTGTATTGCAAGCTGAAACTTGGATAGGATTTCAGTGGCGGGTGTGTACCACGCCGATACGTAGAAAGAGCATTTTGGGACCATCTGGTGAGAACATTCACCTCAGTGTTTCTTATATGTCGTCATTGGTTAACCAGTTTCTGAGCACATTCCAAGGTGCTTACACTTGCCTGTTGGTGTAGTGGCTACAGTATCGCACTAGGACCTGGGAGACGAGGGTTCAATCCCCCCCCACTCAGCCATTAAGCTTGCTGGATGACCTTGAGCCAGTCAGTTTCTCTCAGCCTAACCTACCCTGACAGGGTTGTGGTGAGGATAAAATGGGGAGTTTGGGGAGAACCATGTGCACCCACTTTAAGCGCTTTGGAGGAAAGATGGGATATAAATGAAATAACTATATCAATATATATACAACTAACTGGAGGTTCTCTTTCCTTCTGAGATGACGTAGATGGTGACTGAAGAGAGGGCCTTCTCACTTGTGGCACCCTGCCAGTGGAACTTTCTCCCCAAGGAAATTCCTTGGCTTTCCCTTTAGTGCCCTGATTTTATTTCCTCAGGCTTTTAATTTTTAAGCTACGATGATTTGTATAGCTGCTAACATGATTTAGCGTTCAAAACACTTAACATGCTTATTGTCTTTTTAGAGTTTTGTATTATTATTTTGGCCTTTAGAATGTTTATTTTAAAGGGTGGTGTAGAAATGAATAGAATAATACATTGTAATGAGCAATGTATTATTGTAAAAGAAGAAAGAGAGAGAGAGAGAGAGAGAGAGAGAGATGCAGCAAGGGGAATATTTTCAAACGTGCTTCCCTAAAAAGAATGATAACCGGTTATTGAATAAATGATGTATGGTTCTTGTTGCTGTGCAGACAAATCAATATCAGTGCTAAGATGAGCTATAATGTCTTTCTGAACAAAAGTGCCTACGTTGTTTGCAGAATCCATTGTAAATCCATGGTGACACGCTGCTTTCTTCAGAACAGGCCTTGTGGTAGAACAAAATACCTTCTGGGAACCCTGGTCATATAGCTCTGCCTTGCAATGACAAGAAAACCAACCCTCTGCAACATACACAAGAGACGCTGAGGCAAGGCAAGCAAAGGGCTCATTTTTCTGCCAGCCCAGCGGTTCATCGGAGTTAGTCTGAAAGAGGACATGACATCGACAATGTTCTAAGTGCTGTTTATGTCTTCTTGAAGAAGCAGCAAGTCATATATGCAGTACTTCATAAAAAGCTTCCTAAGGATTTTTAAAATATTTTTTTTATAGTTCCCCCCTCCAAGAGCAGCGTAAGAAAGAAATGCACTTGGGAGAAGCAAAGGAATATGGAGGAGGAGGAAGAGGAGGAGGAGGAGGAGGGAGGGAGGGATGGTGTTAGGTGCATTGCATTAGTGTCAGTTGGAAACCAAAAGAACATTTAAGCAATTGATGGGTAAAACCAGCCCAGATGTCTTTGTAGAGGTCTGCTTAGTGTTCATGAAAGTTGAAGGAGGGGCAGAGAATGTAGGCCAAAAACCCGCTGCTTAGCTGATGAAGATGATTTCTCCCCTCCCAATGTTGGAGTACCAGGTGATTGCAAAACCTGGAAGCAGTTCATTGTAAGGTAAGCCAACCATTTTGTGTATATCTTATCAATTCTGTTCACTTGCAACAATGAAGCCTCCTTGGGATTTGAAGACAGTATTGACTTCCAGGTTTTTAAAGCCCCGAATATTTGTTGCCTGAGGCAGAGAAGATGGCGCCCCCTTCCTTTTTAAAATACAGATGCCATCTATACTGGCACCTGGATCTTATATTACTGCTGGGGACAGGATAATGTCCTCCATTGCAGCTCTGGGCAGCAGACCATCTTGGAAGGTAGAGGTAAGAAAGTATAGGGGAGCAAGTCGATTCACTTTGCATTTTATGGTGAACCTTCTTAATATTCCCTTTCCAAAACAACTCATGAGCCAAAATACAGCCACCCTTTAACATTCGCACTTCTCTGAATTTTGCAGTGCAATTCTCCAGCCAAGTAACGTACGTAAAAATCCACAGACTATGGTAAAATGTGCCTAAAATGCATATATGAGTCAAAATAGCATTAAAAAGAAACTCTATTAGGGGAAATTACTTTGGGGGAAAAGGTGTTTATTAGGCAAAATTGCATACGAACATGTGTGCATTAGGGGGCATTCACAGATGAATATTCATGAGGAATTTAAAAAAGTGCAAACTGATGTGAAAATGTGCAGAACTGCACTTAAGGTTGAAAAAAATGGGAAACAGAGAAACTGAAAATGGACAGGTTCATTCACCCCGAGCTACAGGGAAAGTCTTCATGACACATCTACTTTGGTTTCCTACCTCCCTGTTGCTTCTCACCCCAGCATGTTTTAAAACTTTTATACTGATCCATTAGCTTTGGCAAAGCAGCACATAGATCTGGGACAAATAGATACTGGATTCCAATTCTGGCACAATGCCACACAACACAATCTGTTTCTGAGATCCGATTCCAGCCCCGGTATCATGTAACAAGTGCTGTCCATAGTGTGACTCCTGTTTAGATTGGATCAGACTACTGGCTGCAAAAAATGCCGTGCTCACCAGGGCTAATGGGAGTTGTAGTTCAAAACATCACCCATTTCCACCACCCTTCTGAGTAATCCCCCCTCCCCCTCCCCACCCCTCCCCACCCCTTCTCTACATAAGTGCCTGGGGACTCCCATTTCACTGTATCTGAAGAAGTGTGCATGCACACGAAAGCTCATACCAAAATAAAAACTTAGTTGGTCTTTAAGGTGCTACTGAAAGAATTTTTTTATTTTACTTCGACCCAGACCAACACGGCTACCTACCTGTAACCAAAACATCTGGAGAATACCAGGCTGGCATAGTGTGGATGTGATTCTGTGTAGGAATCAAAACTTTTAAAATATCCAGTCTATTTGTAGATGCTGAGCACGAAGATTTGTAGCCTGTGACCTCTAAGGTGTTGCAATTGGTTCAGTGCTTGCCTAAAAGGAATTCCCTGAAGAGCAATGTTTCAAAGACCCTGTTATTGTTGGACCTCATAGTTTCTGTTTTGTTTTTGAATCTTTTCCCGATGGAAAGAAAGGATCCCCCAACTTTCTAGTAGGTGGCATTTGCAAATATAAATGTTTGAATACTTTTTAAAACGCAGCTGTTACAAATATGAGTTTCTCTTGCATGATATAATGATAAAAGCCTACTCATTGGCAAATTATATATGCCAATTTCTATATGTATTCCAAAGCATCTTATGAAACTGCCTGCCTTAATGCATAGCTTTGGATACCCCTAATGAACAGAGACAGAGCAAAACATGCAGGGTTTTGTCATTAAATACATGCACTATAAATATCCACCTTATCAAGCAGAGCCTTTTTCTTCTTGGTGATAGAGTTGTTGTAGGCAGTTCCCCGTTTTGTTTAATATACATGGACCTCTGTGTCTTCTGCTGGTGTGAATGTAAATGCTAGTATGTCCCCACAGGAAAACTCATTCCTGATGAGAAGTCAACATGAGCTACAGAAATCATTTAAGGGCCTCATTACAAGTTGAATAGGCCTTTCTAATTAATCCTTCATGTTGGCCAATAAGCAAATGAGCAAATGAATGTGCAGAGAGAAACAGAGGGGAAGCCTGGAAATAACCATAGTGAGGACAAAATAATAAAAAAATCCTTCCAGTAGCACCTTAGAGACCAACTAAATTTGTCATAGGCATGAGCTTTCGTGTGCATGCACACTTCTTCAGATACCTTCTTCAAACTTAGTTGGTTTCTAAGGTGCTACTGGAAAGATTTTTTTTTTAATTTTTTTTTTTACTACGTCAGACCAACACGGCTACCTACCTGTAACTACGGCAGTACTATAGTGAGGACGTAAGAGAAGCCCATTGCTTATTTACAACATTGATATCCTACCATTCTTCCAAGAATGATCTTTCCCCACTTTACAAGAAACCTGTGAGTTGGTTAGGTGAAGAGATAGTGACTGTCTGGATGCCACCCAGTGAGCACCAGGGTTGAGTGGGGATTCTAACTGGGTCTTCTCAGCCGCTCTATAGTCTCTTCCTCTCAGTAAGCAGCAGTAACCCACTGTGTAGGGAAGTCCCTTGGTCCTCTCACTGAAAATGTAAAGTAAAGTTGTCAGGTTGTGATCCAGACTTCCTGTCCTTCCATAAAACTACCTCTGCTTCCTTTCTGGTCAGCTATAGCTCACAGTCTTGTTGCAAATAATAAAGTCTGTTGTCTTCCAAGAGCTCTCCTGTGCCTGCCTGATTCTGGACCATGAGGTGAGAGCCTTTGTTGAATGCAGATGGTGAGTATGGATGCCTCCAGCTGATCCCAGAGGTAAGTGAACAAGAATATGATCCAATGGCAGCTGCTCTGTGGTAGGAAGATATATTTATTTGGCAGTTGATTGTACACCATGGTCCAACTCAGACACAATGAACTTGGCCCAATAAAGCATGGATTATTAGGCCAAGGACAAGTCTTGTGTCCATGTACTTCCTCAGGGCTGGCCAAATGGCTCAGTTGATAGAAGGGGAGGGGCTGAAGATCATTTGCCCTCTCACACTTCTTCTTCTTCGTGGCCGAGTAAGATTGTCTTCCATAAACACGATTTTAACAATGGGTCCGTAAGTGACTGTGGAGGCCAATTCTGGATCCACACGTCCTTCCACAGTGGGGACATTGATTGGTTGGTCAACACTACCACCACCATTCCCTGTGTCCTGCTGCTACCTGCTCACCCCATCCCTCCCCTTCTCCCTTTAGTACCCTGTTTCTCATATTTTAAGACATACCCATAAAATAAGCCATAGCAGGATTTTTAAGCATTCAAGGAATATAAGCCATACCCCGAAAATAAGACATAGTGATAGGCGCAGCAGCAATGCCGGCCGCGGCAGGAGGAGGAGGAAAAAAATAAGACATCCCTTGAAAATAAGCCATAGTGTGTTTTTTTGAGGAAAAAATAAATATAAGACATGTCTTATAATATGAGAAACACGGTACTAATGTGAAACAGCAATTTGCCACCATCGTGACAAATCACTGATGGAACAGACCCTCTCTGGGTGAAACAATTCCTCACTCTGAGGATGGACCTCTTCTTCAGGATGAAGAATGGGATGTCTGTGTTGCAGCTGCTTTGACAGAATCCAGTGAAGGCTAGCAAGCAGTGGGAGACAAAGTCATGGTTGGGAGGAAAATAGGCATTAGGAGGAGTGGCAGTGGCAGTGGCAAGGAGGTGGGGGGGAGGGGGCGGAAGCAGCAGTGCTGCAGTCTGTTAGACTCAATATTTTGTGCTAGCTTTGGGCTCGTCCTTTCTCCCTTCCTTCTCCCATGTACAACAACTGAAAACTTCTGGTGTTGGTTAAACCACGGTTTCCTGTTACATGTGAACAGGGACACTGTAGTCTTAACTACAGAATATAAACCAGGTTATGAGATCAGTTAAGTCACAGTTTCCAGGTTCAGATGTAGTGGGAATATGGAATTTAATAAGCACTAGAAATTTTCATTTGCAGCTTGTGAAAAGCAAGTAGAAGGCAGATGGAGCATGCAGCCATAAGACAGTGGTTGTTTTCTATAAACTGGACTACCATTTCAATATTTTATAGGGTTTCATAAAACTCTGGTGTTCTGAAGCAAGGGATACTTCGCTAACAAAAGGCAAACGTGTTTCCCTATAAAGCCAATAAATTATTCAGAAATCTGCTTAAGATATGAATAAACAGTAATTACACGCATTTACAAAAAGTGTCTGGCCTATATAAATTCTTCACCAATCAAAGCTACCTGTACAGATTAAGCAAATTAAACAAATTTGCTTAATTTTCATATATTTTAGGTTTCTGCCAAACTTGAGGGGAAAAGGATCTATGTAGAGCACTGAAGCACCAACCCCTGGCAAATAGAAGCCTTGCTGGGCTTAAGAATGGTCATGTTTATCTCCATAACCATGAGGACTGGAGACATAGTTGAGATGTGGAGATGTATGCTACATTCCAAATTCTGTCCTTGCATAGTACAGGAAATATGAGCAGCACTGGTCAAAGTCAGCCTAGTCAAAACATAGGAAATGGTTTTTAAGTCTCCATGGTGACAAAATTAAAAGTTTGGCTAGTAACATTGCTTTTGTCATGGGCCCAGAGCCAGGCAGACCAAAGCAGAATGGAGAAATTAAGGCTATGTGCATTCATGACATAGTCTGAGGCTCTCAAGGGAGGTACCCTAGAGACGCGCGCGCGCGCGCACACACACACACACACACACACACTGCCTTATTTACCCTCAGCACCATAAATCATCTTAACAAACGAGTAGTCCTGCTATCAGGAACCAGGCAACACTGTCTGCCTTCTAATTCAGTCAAGATATGTAGGAAGCTGCTTCTGAGGAGGATATATTGGAGGTGGAGGCACACAAAATGCCCCTTGCTATAGGCAGTGATGATCCCATTTTCAAAGAGAGGACCTCATTTTTAGCCACACCTCAGCCATCTTCTTACCTGAATTTTCTTCATCGCATGTACCTTGATGGGAACCATGGCATTGCCTCTCCTTTTCTTGCTTTTCTCATGCTTACAGTGTGCTTGTCTTCCTAGAGGCTTCACGCCTCATCAAAAATCCCCTTCCAGGGCCACGGCCTCTCTGGCACCCACCACGCTATGCCCCTGTGCTCTCCAGTGTTTTATTGTTAGTTGGTCCAAATGTGGCTCGTTTTTATATTTCTTTAGCAATCAGTGTGCTAGGCTGTGCATGAATACCATATTCCAGCTTTCTCGGTGACCTGGAAGAACTCTTAACCAGTAGCAGGCAAACTCCCTTTGGCTCAGCTTTGGAATCAGTTCAATCTTTATTAGCTTTCTTGGTGACTCTCCAAGAAGGGGGAGAGAATTATAGCTCAGTGACAGAGCACAACTCTGTATACAGAAGGTCCTAGGTTCAATCCCAGGCATCTGCCCTTAAGAAAAGGATCAAGAATCAGGAGATGTGAAAGGCCTTGTTCTGCTCAAGACTCTGGAGAAGTGGTGGCAATACCATACCCTGGTGGAAAGTATTTGTTTTAAAACTGTCTGTTATTGATTATTTTAATGTTTATTTTATTTGATTGTAAACCATTTTGAGGTTTTATTACAACCACCCGGGATATGAATTTTGATGGATAAATAAATAAATAAATAAATAAATAATATTGGCTTAGATGAACCAATAGTCTGATTTGGTATAGGGAACATGAAGCAGTTTTATAGCTGGATGGGAGTAAAAACTCTGACCCCCAAAAGAAGAAAGAGACTCATCAAATGAAAGGCTGCATGGCCCAGTGATCTGGAGACAGTCAGGGCAACAAACTAGACTCTCATTGAAGAGGCTAACTCTAAATTACCTTTGTGGATATGCCTACGAAACAGCTGGCTTTGGGTGCCTGGTCCCTTTTCAAGGGAAATAGTTATTGATTTGTTAGGTCACGGAGCATGGCAAGCTGCATAGATCTGTATAACAAAACAACTTACGAATTTTCGCACATTGCTAACCTTATCCATTTGAGGTATAGCCAGGGGTCACCCAAGATATTATGGTGCAGAAAAGGACTATAGCTCAATGGCAGAGCATGAAAGTATGGCAGAGTATGAAAGTTCCCACGTCCAATCAATCCCTGGTATCTACAGGTAGGTAAAGACTTCTGTTTGAAACCCATTATTGACAATACTGAGTGAGACGGACCAAGGGTTTGACAATATTAGGCACCTTCCTGCCTAATTCCAATGATGCTTCTGATAGTGCCCCCCCTAGTCTATTTACAGAAGCCACTTGGCCTGCAGCTGGAGCTCACTTCAACACTGGTGGTGGGACACTGCCCTCCACTGCATCTGAAGGCAGCAGGAGAGCTTGGCAGAGAAAGGTCATGTGGCACACACAGACCTCTCCAAACCTGCTTCCTAGCAACTGCAGTTCCAGGTGACCACTTCATCTTTTTCCATTTGCAAAAACCTCTCTTTTAGCTTTCTTTATCAATCCACCTGCAAGCTGCAACTGCTCCACAGAGCACAGACCTAGGAATAGCTGCCTAGATGCGAGATTGGTGTGCATAGGTACCCAGAGCTGTGTTATCTGTGGCAATAAAGAGTTAGCCCTCTGTGGTGTGGATTCCTTGGCTGGGAAGTGCCCTTGACACAGTCATACTTACCAGAAATCCCTGTTGAAACTAATTAGACTTCTCAGTAAACAGGCTTTCAGTATGCAGAGTACTTTGTAGCACTTGCCTCGGTTTCTTTCACAACAGTCCTGTGAGGTAGGCTACTTGACAGCACAATCCATGCTTTCTCAGAAGGATATTCTGCTGGGTTTAATGGGGTTGCATGTATAGGACTGCAGCATAATATCTCCACACAGAAGGGAAACTGAAGCTGAAAGTGATGAATGATAGTGAATCTGAGATTTGAAAATAGGCCAGGCCAGTACTTTATTCTCTGGTTGATCACTGGCTGACACCTACAGTAACGTCTGTGTTCGTAGGGGCTGTGCGGTAGCAGCCAGCCCATCACCACTTTTTATACTCAAACATTATATTTGTTGTTGGTCCTGCTATAGGCATGTGTGTGTGTGTGCGCGCGCGTGCACACACACACACCCCACACCCTTTCATGGACTGAAGCCAGGACAAGGAGCTCCCTACAAACTGGAGTGTTGCTGAGTTATATCTGTCACTTGCTTCAGGCTACTGGAATATTACTCAGTTCCAGGACATCACAAACCAGATGCAAACCAGATGGCGTAATGGGGACATAGCACATTGAAGAGAACAGATTCAGGAACTGTTGAAAGGGTACAAAGATTTATACTACCGCAACAAGCAGTCGGACTGCAGACAGCTCTTCCTTTGAGGGATTTGGCTAATATTTGCATTTATTAACAAATATGCAGGTTGAACATTAATAGGGATACAGTTTTGAGGATGATCTAAAATCAGATCAGATTTCAAACCTCCGACTTCTCAGTCTGTTTCCCAGTTCTAAACTATAGGTTATCCCACCTTTGTTTTCATACAGGCATTTAGATTACTTTATTTCTTAACTGGCAGGGGAGCAAGAGGCATCCAGATTCAGATATTTGCTGGCAATTGATAAGGCCAGCCATTAAAACCTAGATGCTGCTTCCTGTTTAGTTCTCATGGAAACACCTCACCTTTGATTTACCTGCAAAGGGATGTGCCTGGGCCAAAACTGGCCTGCAGGTTTCAGGGCTGTGAATCTTCTCTTTGAGAATCAAGAGCTGCCCTGGGCTCCTCTGAGAGGAAGAGCGGGATAGGAGTTTCATAAAATGAATAATAAATAAAGAACCACCACCCAATTGAATGGGATGCTGGGAAGTCATTTAGTCCCAGTCTTATAATAATGTGGCAAACTGGTGTCAGGAGCTAAACACCAAAGAACTAGATAAAGGGTCCTTTGGCTTTAAAGACTGAACCAAACTGGCCAGCAGGAAAATTAGTGAACTTTGTTCAAATTCTGTAGCTTGTTAACATTAGCCTCATCATCTCATTTCTTAGAAGCTCTTTCCAGGTCATGCCCCTCAGCCCTTAACGTTCTGTTGGTGACCACAATCTTTCTATCTTTTCCTCTCTCTTTTTTTTTTGTGTGTAAGCACCTTAACATTCATGAGCACAACTAAAAAGTTTCCTCAAAAGTAGGTGAAAAAGATTGCCTCTTAATTTTTGGAAAAACATTCAGAAGTGAGTGTTTCCTTAAAAATAAAATAAAAGCCTCTTCATTTCCTGATTTTCCATTTAAATTATTTACAAAATATCTGAAGGTCAGCAACTTGGTGAAAATTTCTTCCAACACACACATTTCTGCATGCAATACTGCATGATATAATGCATTTTATATGTTATTTTTAATAATATATGGTGGCAGCGTTGTTGTTTTTTTAACTGATAAACATATTTCTGTACACATTGTTGGGTTGGACAACTGAATCACAAAATTCAGAGCTGCGAATTTCAAAGGTTAGCAGTGTTTTGGTATGCAATTTGTTTTGGAAAATATACATTAGATAGGTTCACATTAAAACCCAAACATAATTTCTCCCCCGTTCCTAATCCAAATCAATCTGAAACTATTTTGATACTATGGTGACTCCATGAAACTCCAAGTCTCTCCCCATGCCCTCCTTCGTTCCTCCCTTCCACCTCCAAATCCTGCTTCCTCCTTACCCAGGCTGATGCTATTCCAGCAGTGAGAAGAGGGAGGGAAATCTCTCCCGCCTCCCTTCCAGCAGCTGATATACAGTATACAAAGCAGATCTAGGAAATGTAGCTTTGCCAAAGGCTACTGACATCTGAAACGCAGTTGAAGACACAGTTATAATGTGAGGTGAGCATTATCAGCCCCAGAGACTCTTATTTCTGAGCCGAGAACCATGAGCTTCAGCAATATCTCTACAGTATGTGAAATCAGAACGGTAGTGAGCAATGTTCACATGTGACCTGCAATGGCAGAGGGGGGGGCAGGGAGGTTGGGCCTCCCATGCCATCCCTAAATGGTGCCTCTGCCAGGCAATGGACTGTGAGGCTGCGCATACTATCAGCCGAGGGCGCAGACAGAAACTCCACTAACGTGGCATTTAGCCAGCAGGAAAACATGGTCACTAGTTTTGATTTTACTCCTAAATTGATTTTGTCAGGAAAAACCCTGCCAAAGACTGGAGGGGGGGACCTTGGGGCAGTGCCATAGCAAAGTGATTATGAAGTCTCAGGAAGATTCATGCTTCCAGCATTTGTCAGGACCAGTTAGTTTAATAGGATGGAACCTGGTCAGCGCTCAATACATCCACTAGGTAATAGCTTTGAATTGACAGTGTGTGGCAAATGCTCCAATATTTTCGTGGCCACCCTTGTTGTTCTTCTTTCTAGCTGCGTTACACAGCCAACCTTGCAAGAAGCTGTGCTAGCCTCAGTTTGCTTGCAAGAGAGCTTCCATATATGCCACATTTCAAAAAGAGAGCAAGAGTGGTAAACCCCTGGGGTCCAGGGAGTGGGGGAACTGATTCAGTCGACATTAAAATTGGACCCACCCAATTAACACTTCCCGAAGCAATGTGCGAATTGAAACACAGCCACCTTCTGTAAGCTTTGGCTGGTGGCCCAGCTGCACCTATCTGAACAGGGGCAGCCTAACTTTTGTCGTCCGATAACCTCTATGCAGCATGTTATATGTAGGGCTGTCTCTGAAGATGGTTCAGAAACTTCAGCTGGTGCAAAACTCAGCGGCCAGGACAAGACGGTTTGGGGATATTCAGGGCCGGCTCTAGGTAGAGCCCCGGTGGTGCGGTGCGCCAGGGCGCCGGGCCAGTAGGCGGGACGCGGTGGGGCGCTGCAAGGGTGCTGGAGCGATCTCCGCCCCTCAGCGCCAGGGCGCCCGACCTGCTCGAGACTGCCCTGGGGATATTACACTAATTCTGGCCTGACTGCACTGTCTGTCAATTAGCTTCTGAGCTTAATTCAAAGTGCTGGTTTTCACCTATAAAGTCTTAAACGACCCAGGACCATAATACCTCAAGGACTGCCTCTCACCATATGCACTGACCTGGACTCTGCAATCATCATCTGAGGTCCTTCTTCATGTGCTTCCTTCGCAAGAAGTCTGGAGGGTGACAACATGAGAAAGGGCCTTTATTGCAGTGGTGCCCCACTTGTTGAATGCTCCTCGGGTGCCTTTGTTACATATCTTTAGGCACTAGCCAAAAATATCCCTTTTCTCCCAGGCCTTTGTGTAATTAAACAATCTAGGGCCCCGCAACGGGGTGAGCTCCTGCCAACCTAGCTCCTCGGTCCCAGCTCCTGCCAACCTAGCAGTTCGAAAGCATGTCAAAGTGCAAGTAGATAAATAGGTACTGCTCCGGCGGGAAGGTAAACGGTATTTCCATGTGCTGCTCTGGTTTGCCAGAAGTGGCTTTGTCATGCTGGCCACATGACCTGGAAGCTGTACACCGGCTCCCTCGGCCAATAATGCGAGATGAGCGCTGCAACCCCAGAGTCTGTCACGACTGGACCTAATGGTCAGGGATCCCTTTACCTTTACCTTAGGGCCTTTTAAACTGTGTATGTGTGGAAGGGAGGGTATTGTTTTTCTTTGTTTTTGTGCCATGTATTGTTGTGTTTTTATATTGTAGCCACCCAGCATAGCTGCCAAGTTTTCCCTTTTCTCGCGAGGAAGCCTATTCAGCATAATGGAATATCCCTTAAAAAAAGGGATAACTTGGCAGCTATGCCACCCAGTTATGTTCAGATGAAAGGTGGTATAGAAATTTAATAAATAATAGTAATTTGTAGGGTGCTTTGAGAGAGAGAGAGAGCGAGAGAGCGAGAGAGAGAGAGAAGTTTCAGGAAATGATACATTTATAACTGCCCTGCACTGTGAATCAGGAGTGATCCATGATTGAAACTGATATCTAAAAATAATTTTGATTTCTTACTTTCCAATAGCCACACCATTATGCCCACATGGGTGTTTACAGAGATGCAAAGGATGCAGCCTCTGTTTTCTGTGTTTCTTTTTGGATTATGCGATCATAAATGGAGAACTGCAAGCTAGTGCGAGGGATTTGCACCATGCCATTAATATAAGGAGAAATATAAGGACAAGTCTGCAAGATGTGTGGGTAATTATTGTAAACAGCTGAGGTATTAAGCACTAGCAGAAGCAGGGTTCAAATACATGGAAATGCAGTCAGTAATCTATGTCTTACTGCTAACAAGGCAGTTTGGCACATTTACATAATTTAAAATAGACAGCAATATTTGCAGGCTAATTATTCTGGCAGGCAAACACAAAGGGCTCCCTTTGCTTACACAAAAAGCCTTTTGGCCCTACAATGCACAGTGGTTGCTCATGGCCAATGAGCTTGATTGCAGAGAACAGCTGATCCCCCACCGAGCACAGGCTGGCTGGTAACGCTTGTGATAGGTGACCTACTTTCTGGGCATTTCCTTCTCTGAGCTCTTCCTTCCTTACTGTCAAACTCAATGCCCAGGAGACATCCATTCCCCACCCCCACCCCAATCAACAGTGGCTCATATCTACGTAAAAAGCTCTCTCAGCCTACAAAGATTCTTCCCAATCTCTGCTCTGCTTCGTGCCAAAGATCCATGCTTAGAATAACATCCGTGGGTTGGCTCCCTATCTTTGAGATTCAGAAAAATGCCAGTGTCCTGGGATCCTCTTTGAGGTCCTCCAGCATGTATGCAGCTGCATTTGCTACAGAAGGACATTAACTGGGAGAAACAGCTGTGCCCTTGCATGCCTTATGCAGATCACCTCCTTCATGTTGTTGTGTGGCCTGTGACCTCTGATGTAAAACTTCCATTTGGATAGTGCATTGTCATAGATGGGGCAGGCGATTCAGCTGCCCTTTGTCCAGAGCTGGTTGGCTTACAGTACATCCTGGGATACCCTCACCTGCAGGGTGGGGGGGGGAGACTGAGGGTGCATAGTCATGGCAAACTCATCACAGTTGGTATCAATTTAACCGTCAGGACCTCCCCTAAGGAGTCCTGACAGTTGTAGCATGGTGTCCCATTAGCGAAATGCAGTTCTGCAGAGGACAGAGGGTGACTATTAAAACTAGTTTACAGATGTAGCGTTCATGAGCTGCAAGCCATTCTGAAATGTGAGAAGGGAGCTAAGGGAACTAAATGGAGTTTGAAATTGTTTTATGGGGTAGCCAATAAGTTTATGGAATGAAAAATAATTGCAGATTTAGGATGGGGGGAGGTGGCCTGATGCCACAGTAGGGTGGTCAGCAATACAAAAGAGGAGAGGGGTTCGTGCATCTTTCATACTTATATAGAAGAGGGAAAGTTCACCAGGCATAACTATTAAAGGTGCAAGAGCCCAGAGGTGATTTCAGAACCACTGGCAATAATCTTTGAAAATTCCTGGAGAACAGGCGAAGTTCCAGCAGACTGGAGGAGGGCAAATGTTGTCCCTATTTTCAAAAAGGGGAAAAGAGAGGACCCAAACAATTACCGCCCAGTCAGCCTGACATCAATACCAGGAAAGATTCTAGAGCAGATCATTAAGCAAACAGTCTGTGAGCACCTAGAAAGAAACTCTGTGATCACTAAAAGTCAGCATGGGTTCCTGAAAAATAAGTCATGTCAGACTAATCTGATCTCATTTTTTGACAGAATTACAAGCCTGGTAGATGAAGGGAATGCTGTGGATGTAGCCTATCTTGATTTCAGCAAGGCCTTTGACAAGGTGCCCCATGATATTCTTGTAAAGAAGCTGGTAAAATGTGGGCTAGACAATGCTACCATTCAGTGGATTTGTAGCTGGCTTACTGACCGAACCCAAAGGGTGCTCATCAATGGCTCCTCCTCATCCTGGAGAGTAGTGACTAGTGGGGTGCCACAGGGTTCTGTCTTGGGCCCAGTCTTGTTCAACATCTTTATCAATGACTTGGATGATGGGCTTGAGGGAATCCTGAGCAAGTTTGCAGATGACACCAAATTGGGAGGGGTGGCTAACACCCCAGAGGACAGGATCACACTTCAGAATGACCTTAACAGATTAGACAACTGGGCCAAAGCAAACAAGATGAATTTTAACAAGGAGAAATGTAAAGTACTACACTTGGGCAAAAAAATGAAAGGCACAAATACAGGATGGGAGACACCTGGCTTGAGAGCAGTACATGTGAAAAGGATCTAGGAGTTTTGGTTGACCACAAACTTGACATGAGTCAGCAGTGTGATGCAGCAGCTAAAAAAGCCAATGCAATTCTGGGCTGCATCAATAGGAGTATAGCATCTAGATCAAGGGAAGTAATAGTACCACTGTATTCTGCTCTGGTCAGACCTCACCTGGAGTATTGTGTCCAGTTCTGGGCACCACAGTTCAAGAAGGATACTGATAAGCTGGAACGTGTCCAGAAGAGGGCAACCAAAATGGTCAAAGGCCTGGAAACGATGCCTTATGAGGAACGGCTTAGGGAGCTGGGTATGTTTAGCCTGGAGAAGAGAAGGTTAAGGGGTGATATGATAACCATGTTCAAATATATAAAAGGATGTCATATAGAGGAGGGAGAAAGGTTGTTTTCTGCTGCTCCAGAGAAGCGGACACGGAGCAACGGATTCAAACTACAAGAAAGAAAATTCCACCTAAACATTAGGAAGAACTTCCTGACAGTAAGAGCTGTTCGGCAGTGGAATTTGCTGCCAAGGAGTGTGGTGGAGTCTCCTTCTTTGGAGGTCTTTAAGCAGAGGCTTGACAGCCATCTGTCAGGAATGCTTTGATGGTGTTTCCTGCTTGGCAGGGGGTTGGACTGGATGGCCCTTGTGGTCTCTTCCAACTCTATGATTCTATGATTCTATGATTCTTTCCCCATCACTGGCTGCCCAATGTAGCTGTGAACTTAGCAAGGCTTCTCATAGAACCCACTCTATGAGCACAGAATGGATTATTAACAAAAGTATCATGAGACATGCAGGGCAGGACCAGTGGGAAATGTGGCACAACGCCACACACAGAATGGCCACTTTTAAAATAGACAGATACTTTGTGCCGTTGAAGATAGCATGAAAGACAAGTCAGCAGGTGCAACTTTTCGTGTCATAGTGCTACAGATGGGGAAACAGCACCTCTTGAATTTCTGCCTCATCTACCAGTTGGAGAGACAGAAGCTATACAGGCAAAAATGTGGCAAATCACAAAACAAACTGATATCACATAGATCTCATACCATGTTTCAGTCTGATAAACCAGTGCAAATGCCTAGGGTTTACTACCTAATTGTTAAACAAATCTCCCTTTGCTCCTGATACATGCTGCAATATTGGAGCGCTGGACCTGAATACGGAAGAAAACGGCAGTAGATCTATTGATCCACTACAACTGGGAATGGAATTGAAGAGCTAGTCATTACCTGCAGAATTGTAAAGTGTTCAGTTTTTCGTTCTTTCTTTTTTAAAGTCAAATGCCCTCTAGAAATGTTCAAGGCTGAATGTAACAAAGCTATCCAGCATTTCACCATGAATAAGGTATGAGTCTTTGCCATCTGCGGCATCATTGACCTTAGCTATTGGACTTGCTTCTTGACTCCTGTGCATCAACAATGGCCGTATCAGAACATGTCTCCTAAAGGCATGCTTTACACAAGAGTAGAATAAGCTGAATTCACTAAGCTGCTGCCCCTTTTCTTGCAAAAAAGAAAGCTGCAAAGTATTGGAAGGAAATATTCTTTCTCTTAGCACTTAGGACTTCCATTTTGTGGCTTCATGTTCACCCTTTTGCCCTTGGTTATTCTAAGGCTGTAAACCTATGCACACTTTCCTTGGAGTAAGCCCCACGGAAGACAGAGGGGCTTGTTCTGAGTGAACATGCGTGAGAGTATGCTGCACGCAGAATGCATTGCTTCAAACTTGAATGAATCTTGAATCAAGTCTTGGAACAAATATTGAAGGGAAGACTAAGAAAAAAGCGACAAAGTCATTATGGGCATAGCAAAAGTAGATTGTGCTTGATTAATCCAACATGTTTTCAAAGGATGTAAGCTGGTATGCTGGGCTAGAGAAATGTGAAAGTCTATTCCAGTTGCAGGAGAATGTTGGATAGATGGTTATACTGGTGACCTGCAGGGCAAGTGAATGTTTGTGGTAGTAGGAATGCTAGTCACCAACACAAATAGAGAAAGTGTGGGCAACCCAAGCCTGTGAATTCCAACTCTTCTTCCCTTTCCCCCAGGTGGCCAGATGCACATGAGGACAGGACTCCTGCCTTTTCAATACTTGTGTAGAAGGGGACTTTTCAGCAACGGTAGTTTATCTCTTTGACATAATGGCTGAGAATGACTCCTATCTGTGAAGCAGCACTTTATACGGGTCATGCAGCCAGTGATGAAAAACACTGCAGCAGCAAGGCGGAAGCAGAAGAACAGAAAGAATGTCTCTCCAAAAATTGGCAGGATGAAGCCAAGCATCTTGAAGTTGTTGAATAACTGGCCCTGGTGAACTTTGGCCATTAAGCAAGGCCAGTCCCCCATTTTTTCATCAACCCTCTTCAAGCTTTCTGCAGGCAGTATGTTTCCAGAGCTGTCAAAGAACTTTTGCCTTCCACCTGTTACATGCATCACCCCTCCCACTCCCCCCCGCTACTTGCATCATTGGCAAAAATGTTTTCTTGGTTTTCATAGCTTTAGGAAGTACCTGGCAAGATTTGAAACTTGCCTCTGAAGTTCAATAGGTGCTGCTGTTGTGACAGAGGTGTGCACACTTTTGTGCAACTAGTACCAACTGTACGGTAGTCACAGTTTGGGATCAGGTTATCTGAAGGACTGCTTGCACCTGTATGAGTCTTCCAAGCCTTAGGATCAGAATCTAGTTCACCAGAAAGAGCTGAAGCTAGACTGTCATGGCCCCTAGGGCAGGGCCTTTTCACTGCTGGCCCTCCATCCCTAGGGAAATACATATGGCCCCATCACTGCTGCTTTTTAACAGTATTCTGAAGACTTTGCAAAAAATCTCTGTGTTTGATTAATGTGTTATGCTTGGAAATTTTAGCTGCTGGTTGTAATTGTATGCTTTACGATTAAAACTGTAATTGTTAACATTTTAATGTATTTTCAGAGCATTGGTGAACTGCAGGTTAGAAATTCTACAAATGAATAAAAACAAATACCATTGCTGACATCAGGCACAGTCTCCCTCTCCCTGACATCAATTGCATGTGTGGTTTTGAAAACTATTTTTAAAGTTACATATATATATATATAAGTTTTGTAAAGGGTGAATGCTTATCCGCTTTGCCACATGAATGCTTATGTAGCCCTTTCTTGCAGCATTGTGCCTTCACCTGAAGTAATGTCCTGCCATTTGAAGAACCTTTACTTACATATTTTACTTGTAGACTAGGCACACCGCATCACTCCTAGCATTACAACACACACCTCGCCCATTTAATTTTTTTAAAAAACGTGACTAGGTTTCCTTCTCCTACTGCTTAGCTATTCCAGGGGTGCCAGTTCATTCCTTGCCCATTGTCTGGAGATCATCCCACTGCTGCAAAATCAGGGCCAGACCAAAAGAGTACTAAAAGGGGGAAGGCACTCCCATTGCTTCCCCCCATAGGATCACTTGCATAAATCCGCATTTTAACTCCCTCTACTTTATAGTACTACAGTGGTACCTCGGTTTACAAACACAATTGGTTCTGGAAGTCTGTACTTAACCTGAAGCGTATTTAACCTGAAGTGAACTTTCCCATTGAAAGTAATGGAAAGTGGATTAATCTGTTCCAGACGGGTCCACGGAGTACTCAACCTGAAGCGTACTTAACCCAAGGTATGAGTGTAATTGGTTCCGGAAGTTTGTACTTAACCTGAAGCGTACTTAACCTGAAGCGAACTTTCCCATTGAAAGTAATGGAAACTGGATTAATCCATTCCAAACAGGTCCGCGGAGTACTTAAACTGAAAATACTCAAACCGAGGCGTACTTAAACCGAGATATGACTGATTATACAATGCAATGAGAATGGGGTTTTGTGGTTATTACACAATATTAGATATGAAATAATCATAACTCTGTGTCTTTTTGCCAGTCAAAGGATACACCTGAGAGAAAACCGATATGCCACACACAGGTAACTGGATTTACTCACACGCATCCCTTTTTATCCTTATCTCATCGTCTATCTCTCTTACCCTTCTGTTATTTTCCCTGTTCTCAAACTGTTGATTGCAATTCCCTGGAGTAGCATCCTGCCTGTGTATTGCATTTGTTGTATGACACTTTGTATGCTGATGACATTGCGTATGGTGCGTATGAGAGCCAGTGCGGTGTAGTGGTTAAGAGCGGTAGACTCGTAATCTGGGGAATCGGGTTCGCGTCTCCGCTCCTCCACATGCAGCTGCTGGGTGACCTTGGGCTAGTCACGCTTCTCTGAAGTCTCTCAGCCCCACTCACCTCACAGAGTGTTTGTTGTGGGGGAGGAAGGGAAAGGAGAATGTTAGCCGCTTTCAGACTCCTTTGAGTAGTGATAAAGCGGGATATCAAATCCAAACTCTTCTCCTTCTTCTTCTTCTTCTTCTTCTTCTTCTTCTTCTTCTTCTTCTTCTTCTTCTTCTTCTTCTTCTTCTTCTTTGTTTATCTTTATCTCATCAGCTTGCATTAAGCTTAATTACGGTACAGTGGTACCTCAGTTTACAAACTTAATCTGTTCCTGAAGTCTGTTCTTAAACCGAAACTGTTCTTAAACTGAGACAAGCTTTCCCTAATGAGGCCTCCCACTGCCGGTGCCCTTCCACCGTTTGGCTTCTGTTCTTAGACCGAGGTAAAGTTCACAAACCGGGACACTACTTAAACCGAATAGTTCATAAACAGGTGATAACAGGTCTCATAGACACATCGAACCACACATAACTATACTGTATATAATTAAGACCCACCAGGAAATTCATCAAATCAGTACTTTTTGTTTGATTCAGCAAATATTTCTGCCAGCCAAATATCTGATATTTAGTTTTTTTTTTTTTTTTCTTTCCATTGTTTAATAAATATTTTTATTAACGGTTTTCTCAGTTTACAAAGACGTGTACAATGTCTCTCATAACATTTTTACAGATCAGTTTCAATTGTTGAGACATTGGGGAGGAAAAGGGGGGGAGCGGTAGATAAGGGAAGGGGGTGTGGCAATGTTTCTGTTTTACTTAATGTGTGTGTGGGGGGGTTGTCAGCGTCGGTTGTGCAGGTTCTTTGTTGTGCATTTGTTTTCCTTTGGTGGTGAGAGTTGTTGGGGTTGGCCTAGGATATAGTTTTCCTTTGTGGTTGGCTGTGGTGGTCTGTTTTATGTGAGTGGGGTGGGTGGGTGTTCTGGGTCAGGTTAGCCAAATTGATTTGTATGCTGTTGGTGGATTTCTGTCATTTTCTTGTTGGGCTGTGTATGTGATGAAGGGGAGCCATATTGGTGTGAAGCCGTCTTCTTCTATTTGTCCCCGTGTCAATTTCAACTTATTGGTTAATTTTTCTAGTAGGGCTGTTTCCCATACCGCCTGGTACCATTGGTCCATGCTTACTCCTGACAGGTCTTTCCAGTGTCTGGTTATGGTGCTTCTGGTTGCTGAGAGTAAGTGGGTTATGAGTTCTTTGTGATGTAGATAGGCGTTATTGTCCTGGAAGATGTTTAGCAGGGCCAGTTCTGGGGTAAGTTCTAATGTTTGTTGGGTTATTTTACCTATTTCTCTTACGGTTGTTCTCCAGAATTGTTGGGTTTTGGGGCATTCCCACCACATGTGGAAATATGTGCCTGTTGAGGTGCATCCTCTCCAGCATTTTGATGAGGTTCCTGGGCGTATTAGTGCTAGTTTTCGTGGTGTTAGGTACCACCTGTAGATGGTTTTCAGAGTGAGTTCTTTCCTTTTTGCTGATATGGATTTAAAGGGGGGTTTAGACCACATTCTGGTCCATTGAGTGGGGTTAATCTCGTAGCCTATGTCGTCTTCCCATTGTTTTTTTATTGTGTCTGGGGGGTTTGTGGGATTTTGGAGCAGTATTTTATATATTGCAGATACCATCCCTTTGCCGTGACCCTTTGTTGTTAGGAGGAGATTTTCAAAGGGTGTCAGGGGTCTTGTTGCTGCTAGTTTTATTGCTGGCTTGTTTAAGAGGGCATGTAATTGGTGTTGTGCTAACCAGGGTATTTGGGTGTCTTCTAGTTTATCTTGTATTTCTTGTGTTGTCAGAGGTGTGTTATTTTTGTAAAAGTCTATTAGGCGGTATAGGCCTTTGGTTTGCCAAGTTTTAGTTTGGATGTTTTGTGCTGCGTGGTGGAATAACGGATGGTAGACCAGGGGGAGTAGTGGGGATGTGGTTGGGGATAATTTGTCTGTTTCTGTTTTCCATGCCTTGAACATGGTTTGTGTGTACCTATTAAGTGTTGTGGGGATCTTTCTTAGTTTGTTTGGGAGAAATGGGTATGCTGTGGTGCAGGTACTTTCAATTGTGTCTCTCTCTAGGTGTATCCATTGTTTTGTCTCGTCTTCCAGTATATATGGGATTATATGTCGAATTTGGTTGGCCCTGTAATATGTTTCTATGTTAGGGATTCCCCATCCTCCCTGTGAGGTGGGGAGGTGCAGGTATTTGGTGCTTATTCTTGGTTTCTTATGTGAGAAGATGAAGGAGTGTAGTTTTCTCTGCCATCTGCGGAGTTGGATTGGGGGGATCCAGATTGGGAGGGTTTGGAATAAGTAGGTTAGTTTTGGGAGAGTGATCATTTTGATCATTGCCATTCTATCTGAGAGGGTGAAGTTCATGTTGTTCCATTTCTTTAGGTCCTTGTTTATTTGTCGCCACAAGGGTTTATAGTTGTGTAGGTATAATTTGTTGAGATTTTTGGTTATTTGTACCCCTAGGTATCTGAACTTGGTGTGACAGAGTTTTATTTTGGTGATATTAGTGAGTTCTTTCTGGGTGTGGGGAGGGGTATTGAAGCACATGGCTTCTGATTTTGCAAAGTTTACTCGCAGGCCTGACACCGTTGCAAATGTGTTGAGTTCTCTGGTTAGGGAGAGTGCTGTGTTTAAGGGGTCTGATGTTGTGACCATTAGGTCATCTGCAAAGAGCCCTAATTTATATGTTCTGCCTTTTATTTCCACTCCTTTGATGTCTGTGGCCGCGCGGATTCGGATTGCTAGCGGTTCTAGGGCTAGTATAAATAGGAAGGGGGATAGTGGGCATCCTTGTTTTGTGCCTCTTTGGATTTCTATGTTATTCGAGTCTATGTTGTTGATTCTGCATTTTGCTGAGGCTTCGGAGTATATTTGTTTGAGGATTTGTAGAAAGTTTGGGCCAAATTTCATGCTAGTTAGTACTGCTAACAGGTATTTCCATTCTAGGCAATCAAAGGCTTTGAGGATGTCTAGAGACATAATTGTCAGTGGGGTTTTGGTTGCCTTGCTGTGTTCGATTAGGTTCAGCAGTTTCCTGATGGGGTCTGTGATATTGCGACCGGGGACGAAGCCGGTCTGATCTGGGGCTACTAAGTTGCGTAAGAAGTTTTTTAGGCGGTTGGCCAGGATTGATGTGAATATCTTGTAGTCTTGGTTTATTAATGAGATTGGGCGATATGATTCAACTTTGAGGTTGTCCTTCAGTGGTTTTGGGATGGAGACTATTTTGGAGTGGGTCCAGGTTTGGGGGATGGGCCCCCCTTTCATGATGTCGTTAAATAGGCGGGTCATGTGTGGCATTAGGGGTTCTTTGAATTTCTTATAGAATTCTGCTGTGAAGCCGTCTGGGCCTGGGGCTTTGTGTGGTTTCAGGTTTTTGAGGACCTCGTCTATTTCCTCTGGGGTGATGGGCCTGTCCATGTATTCCTGTTCTTCATCTGTTAAGGTAGGCATGGTCATTCCTGCTATGAATTCTTTTATTTCCTTCTCAGGTGGGTTGCAGGAAGTGTATAGATTGGAGTAAAATTCTGCAAATTCTGAAGTTATTTCTTTGGGGGAGAATGTTGTGTTGCCGTCTTTTTTGGTGATGCAGTGTATTCTTGTTTTGAGTGTTCTTTTCCTACATCTATTTGCTAATAGTCTGGAGTTTTTCCCTCCATATTCGTAGAAGCGGTGTTTAGAATATAGAATGCTGATCATTGTTTTGTTGATTTCTAGGGAGTCTATTTCCCTTCTCTTTTGTTCTATGAGTTTAAGAAGTTTTTTGGATCCTGTTTGTTTGTATCGTGATGTGAGGGTTGTAATGTCTTGTTCCATTGTACTAATCTTTGTGGAGGTTTGTTTTTTAAGGAGTGTTTTCTCTTTTATGCAAGCTCCTCTGGTGACTGCTTTCATTGCGTCCCATAGGAGGGGGGTTGTTATGTTGTTCACATCATTTTCTTTGAAGTAATTTTGAAGGGTTTTTGTGAGACTTTCTCTAATTTGTTTGTTTGTGGTTAGGATGGGGCTAAAGGACCATGATGGGGTACTGTGTGTTCTCTCTCCTATTTTAATGGTGACTTCTACTGGGGCATGGTCTGTGATTTTAATGTTGCCTATGTTTGATGATTCCACCTGAGGGATTAGACTCTGTGTGAGCAGAATGCTGTCCAATCTGGACGTTGTGCCATGTCGTCCAGATTGGAATGTGTGGGTAGTGTCTCCCGGGTTTTGTTCACTCCAAATGTCGTAGAGACCCCTGTCTTTTAGCAGCTTTATTAACTTGTAAGAGTCCCTAGTTATTGGGGGTTTTCCGCGAAGAAAAGTTGCCCATGGGGTTGTAGATTGGATGTTTTTTAGGGATATGCCTTTCATATTTAGGTTGAGGTCGCCTCCTAGGATGGCTTCCCCTTCCATGAAGGAGAGAAGTTTGTTCAATGTCTTCTGGAAGAATTCTAGTTGTTTTGAGTTTGGGGCATATATAGAGCCGATTGTCAGTTTAATTTTGCCATCTAGTGTTCCTTTGATGAAAATGAATCTGCCCTTTTTGTCCTTCAGGACTGTTGTGGCTTTGAAGTTTAGGTCTTTATTAAGTATTACAGCAACTCCACGAGCCTTTCCTGAGCCTTGTGCCACCCATTGTTGACTGAAGCGGGGGTCGCTCAGAAGTTTGTTCCCTTTGGGGGGGTTGTGTACTTCTTGTAGGAAGGTGATGTGTGGTTTCATGGTGTTTATGTATGAGGTAATGCGTTTTCTTTTAATGGGGTTTCCCAACCCCCTCACATTTAATGTAATCGCTTTTAAGTTAGCCATCATGTCTATCTCTTGTGTAAGGCAAATCCTTGCCAACCCGTCCAGGTTGTCCTGTGTCTCTCACTATGTGTTGTTTGCTGAACCATTGGGGTTTCGCTGACCTAGGGTGTGGTGGGTAGGGGGCTAATGGGGTTGGAGTTAGGTTTGGGTTAGAGAGTGGGGGGTAAGTTGTATAGAGTTTCCTATGTGTAGGTTTATAGGCATTCGTTTGGGGTATTTTAGGCCGTTCGGCCCTTGGCCTGTTGGCCCTGGGTCTCAGCTGATGTGGAGGGCCGTGTCCAGAGACAGGCCTTCCCCCTTGTCGATTACGAGGGGGGGTGATCAGCGAGACGATGTAAAGCATCCTTGTGGCATGGATGTCAGGCATAGGGTTTGGGAACAATGTTGCCAGTATTAATAGCAACATCATTTTTGTGTTAGGGTGTCGGTGTGAGTGTTGGTGCGCTCTCTGGTGCCACCATTGTGCTGATTGGGTTTTATCTTTTAGCCTGATCGTAGGTTGGGTAGTGTAGGTTGCATTTGTTATTTTTCCTTAGAATGGATTGGGTGTGTGTGTTGAGGGTGTGTGTTATGAGTTGTTGGGTGGTGGGGTGTGTGGTTGAGATTGTCTGGACTGGTGTTGGAGTGGCGGTTTCTGTGGGGGTGTGGGGCTGGGGGGGAATGTTGTTGGTGTCAGTGCTTTTCATAGCCTAGAGGGAAGGGGGGAGGGAGGGGAGAGTCACCAGTCCTTCCGCTTGAGATGTTTACCGGCTGCTTCATTTTGCTGCAGTTGTTGTTGCAGTAGGGTCGTTCCTCTGTGCTGTGTTGACTTAGTCGGTCTTGGTCAGGCTTCTCGTGTCGTATGGTCGGCCGGATGGTTTCGCGCATGATGGTGTTGTTTGGTTGTATTTGCGTGCTTTGTGTTGCTCTTGATTCTTTGCCTTTTTCTTCTTGTTGTTCTGGACTTTCGTCCAGCCATTTGCTGTTGTTTCGTTGTCTTGGTCTTGGCTGTCGCTTGGTGGGTCCTCTTGAAGCCATTCCAGTGGGATGTTGAGTCCGAGGTCCTTCAGTAGCTGCCTGGCTTCCGTTTTGTTGGTAGCTGTGTGTTGTTTTGCGTTTTTTGTTGCAATGAGGCGGAAGGGGAAGCCCCATCGGTATTTGATCCCTGCTTCTTGGAGACTTCGGGTGCATGGGCGTAGGGTTTTCCTCCGGTTTAGGGTATCTTGGGACAGATCTTGTAAGGCCAGTATGTTGTTGTTTTTGTATTGAAGGTTGGTCGAATTTCTAAGGTGGTTCCAGATTTCTTCTTTCTTCTTGTATCGTGCGAAGCACACGATGATGTCCCTTGGGGGTTCGCCGGGTTCTGGCATGGGTCTTAGAGCTCTGTGTGCCCTCTCCAGGTCATCTATCTCGATTTTCAGGTTTGGCACTGTGTCTCTTAGCCAGCTTACTATTAGGTGCGCTGGGCTTTTCTCTTCCGCTTTTTCCGGAAAGTTGCGAAAGCGGATGTTGCAGCGTCTATTCCGATCTTCAAGGTCCGCTTGTTTGATTTTCAGTTCTTCGTTTTCTGTTTCCAGTTCGTTCAGTTTCTTTTTTATATGTGTGTTTTCCTCCTGGTGTTGCTCTATTGCCCTTTTTTGTGTTTGGTTCTCGTTCTCCAGAGCTACCAGTTTGGATGTTAGTTCATTGACTTGTGCCTGTAGGGGGGCCACTGCGTCCTCCAGTTGTTTTGTGAACTGTTTTGTTAATTCTTTCGTTATTCTCTCTATTAGTCTTGTTTCCAGATCCCTCTGATCTTTTTTAGTCATCGGGTGGTCGTCTTCTTGGAGAGGCGTTACGTTCTCAGCACTGTTTGCCATGTTCCTGGTTGGTGTTGTCGTGGTTTCCCTGGGGTTTTCGGTTTGGGGTCTGCTTGGTGACTTCTTGGAGTAGGGTTTGTTGTGATTGGGAGTCGTGGTGTTAGGTTGTTGGATTGATCAGGCGTTGATTGGTGGCTATTCAGAGCGTTTGAATTAGGCGGTCATTTGTGTGTCGCCTGGGTTGTGTTTGCAAGCTTCTCTGGAGTTCTCGCGTTCTCCTCAGTGGTGCACCCTCGTGTGTTCAGGGGGGGTGTTGGGGTCCAGTTGGGGGTTCTGGATCCACAACAGGTAATTAAGGGATTTGAGAGTGGCAGGATTGTTTTCAGGTAGATTTAAGCAGAACTGTATAGTGTCAGAGGGTGGGAAAGAGGAGGGAGAGGAGATTTAGGAGGAGGGAAAAGAAGGGGGAGAGGGGGAGGGATAGGAGATTGGAAGGTAGATGGGGGTTGGAGGGAAGTGGGGGAGTGGGGGGGAGGGAAGGAGTGAAAGGGCGGTAGAGAGAGAGGGAGAGAGGGAGGAGGGAAGGGAGGAGGGAAAGTAGTAGCAGTGATGGTTTATTGTATTGGTGCTTTTAGGTTTGATGTGGGGTAAGGGTTTGCTGGGGGGGGGTTGTTGATGAAAGCGGGTGGAGGTATGGGTATGTAGTTTTAGGGGTTAAGGGGGGAGGGAGCAGGGAACAGGCAAACTTAAAGTGAGGTATTAATTGGGAGCTGGGGCTGGGCTGGGGAACAGTGTGAGGGATGGGGGTATTAGCAATCAATCAAAGTAGGGATGACTGCAGCGGCAGTGGTCCCCTTTTTGACAGAGAGATGCTGGGATCAGGTGTGGGGTGGATTTAGGGAGTGGAATAAAATAAAGTGGTCAGACAGGCGTGGGGGCGGGCGGGAAATGGGGTGGGTAGAGTGGGGAGAGGGAGATGCGTAGAAGGGGGTGGTTGGGTGTTAGTAACCAAGGGGGGGTTCTGTGTGTTAAGGGTGGGAGTGGGATGTTATTGGTGTAAAGATGCTGGTGGGGGGGGGGAGAAGAGTAAAGGGGGGTTAAAAAGTAAAATGGAGATAAAAATATAAGTGGTATATATATCCAAAAATATAAGTGATATATATAGCCGAAAATGAGATATAAAAAGCAAAATTATGTGGAGGAGGTGGCTGCAGTCGCAGCGCCCCCCTTAAAAAGGGAGATATTAATAAATAAAAAAGGAGGAAGAAAAGAAAAAGGAAGGGGGGAAAATTGGAGGAGGGGGCTTTCCTGTTTATATTTTGTTTTCCAAGTTAGAAGGACTGGAGAGTGCTGGGGGGGGTTAAAAATAACAATAGAGATTGGAAAATAAGAGTAATATAAAAATTGAAAAGATGAAAAAGATAGTTGGGGGGGGGGAATTGGAGAAGCAACACAAAACAAAAACAAAGACAAAAAATAAACTGAGATCTCCTTAGGTGATCTCAAGCAGTGTTATTTCTCCCTCCGGGAGTCCTCCCTCGCGCTGCTTCTCTCTGGATCTCCCCCGTTAAGAGCAGCAATTAATATATGTATATATGTAGAAAAGAAAAGGAAAAAATAGGGGGGGGATTGGAAAAAATTTAGAAAAAGAAAATAATGGTGATAATAATAAAAAATTAGAGGAAAATATTTTTAAAAAGTTCAAAAAATTGCAAAAGCTGTGTCTTTTCGAACGGGCCTCGTTGGTGGGGTGAGAGGGCCTGGTTTTTGCCTCGTGTTTCCCCCACGGCCTTTGTCCTCCTACCTCGCCTCTTCTTCCTCGTTAGTGGCAGTGGTCTTTCGGCGGGGCTTGTGGACCAGGGTGCGACGGTAGGACCGAGGCCCCTCGCCTCAGCGGGTCTTTTCTCCCTCTTCTCTCTTCGTCTCAGTGAGGGAGAGGGCGGCTGCAGCCGCGGCCGCTGCGGTGGTCTTGATGGCTCTTTCTCTCTCTCTCCTCCCTTTGTCCCAGGAGGGGAGGGTGATGGCGGCAGCGCGCTCGGGTGGTCTCCCTTTTTTTCGGAGCGTCGGCACTCCGGGCTGCAAGCCCCAGCACGCTCAGGGGCTCTCCCTCTCTGCCGGAGTGTCGGCGCTCCGCGTTGCAAGCCCCAGCACGCTCAGGGGCTCTCCCTTTCTGCCGGAGCGTCGGCGCTCCGCGTTGCAAGCCCCAGCGCGCTCGGGGGCTATCCCGATCCGGCGCGGTCGCTGGGGAGGGGAGTCGGCGGCTCTCCGGGCAGTCCACCGGGACCACTGGACTCCTGTGCAGCGGCAGCTGCAGTCTCGGTGGTTTCCTGCTGTCCGGGGGCTACTTTGGCGGCGCTGGCACGGTGGTCGCCTTCAGGAGCTTCGCGCCAGCGTGCCCGTCGCCATCTTGCCTCGCCGGAAGTCCTCCATCTGATATTTAGTTTTAAAGTTCTACAGGCTCTTCCTACAAACTGCCTGGGAATTTTGCACTTTAACATTTCTATAACGGCTGTCCAGAATGGTTACATCAGAGATCTGTATTAAACCTTTTAACCTCCGAGAACAGTTCTCAAGATTGGTTGCAAGCATTGATATTTTGTGTGTGTGTGTGTGTGTGTGTGTGAGAGAGAGAGAGAGAGAGAGAGAGAATGAGAGATGGAATTGCCTTTTAAAATATTAGTTTCCTTGCCACACAGGATGTTCGCTTTCAGGCTGCGGAACTCAGCTGGCCATGGTGCTGAAATGCAAAATCCCTGATTGAAGGTCTTTTGAAATTGTAATTGTAACCTACAAAAATTTCCACAGGGTCTGTTGCAGGAAAATAATAATCATGGAGTCTATGTTCAAGGCTAACATATTTATAGTGGCATATATCTGTTTTGTCTTTAAGGTGCCACAAGACTCTCTGCCTTTTTCTGAATGCGGCAGCAAAGGCACTCCTTGACCTTGGCTGAGCTTCCAGCCTGGTGCAGAATCCTGCTCCTGCCAATCACCACCTTCCTTGGGCCATCGTTTCTCTTTGTGGTGGACAGGAGGAACATTAAATCCAGATTTCTCCCACCCCGTGTGGTGACTGGAATCTTGGAGACTATGGAACATACTGAAGACAAATAGAGAGTCTGATCTGCTATTGCTGAAAGCAACTTCTGTTTATTTCCCTATGGCAGGGGATTCCATGCACACTTGGGACAAACAGGGGCTGAGCCTCCACTATGCCATCTGTACAGGTCACGAGGGTGAGAAGGCAGTTTTACTGGTTCATAAAATGAAACACAAGGTTCCATCTAAGTTCTATTCAGAGTAGAACCATTGAAATGAATGCACCAAAAATTGTTCTGACCAGTAACTGCAAGGAGTATGACCGGTACTGCATACATCCCTTTAACTTCAGGATTATTATTTTTTTAACCAGACTAGAATTGTGTGATGTTAACCACTATTAAAGATACTTTATTTAAATGCCTAATCACCTGCAGGGAATCTGCTTGTTAAATCTTCTAAAGCTGTGAACAGATTGTCGCAGGTCTGGATCAAGCCCGGCTCTTGAGCCATATAAAAAAGGGAGGACATGTATGCATGCTTTCTTTTGCATTTCTTGCATACTCTCATTGCATCTCTCTTTCTCTTGGCCACATACTATACGCAAACAGTAATTTGGAACTATAAATCACATCAAGGCCTTCTGAATCCATTCGGGAGAGCTGTGAATGCTCCAGACAGTTGCTGTTTCAGTGTTCCTGGTTTGCATGTACCTTTGTTATTTTTCTGAAGGAGTTAAGTGTGTTGCTCTGCAGTGCAGCTGCCACTGCAGTCAGCGATGTTCAGGAATCCTCCTCCCTTTGCTCTCATCAATACCAATACTGCCACCTCCTCTGCACAAAATGCAAAGTCACAGCTTGAAAATTAGACACACTCTCCCCATTTTAAGAGAGAGAGAGAGAGAGAGAGAGAGAGAGAGAGAGAGAGAGAGAGAGAGAGAGAGAGAGAGAAGTGCATTGAATAAGACGGTGTGATGCAACAGGGGCGAGGTAACCTGGGCAAGATGGTTTACACCATTAGCTATTGGTGGTGCTTTCCTTTTTGGTCAATCCTTGTTTGTTGGGTCCTGTCTAACAAAGGACTTAATTCGGAGAAGAAGAATTCCTCCCATTCCTGCTGTTGTGAATGATCACATCACGGCGCTTATTTTGTGTACATTTAACAAGCTCTGCATGAATTCTCGCATACTATACTGACTGATGCATTTGCTATTCTGAGCCCTCTGTTGTCAAACCCCTCCTCCATGTCCACACCAATGTGCCCCCCCCCCCGGTGCAGGGAACCCTTTGCAACTCAAGGGCTTCATTCCCTTCTGGGCAATCTACCAGGACTCCACATGCCAGTGGTGGGTGGGGCCAGAGGCAAAAGTGGGTGGGACAACTCATGTAAATGTTACCTTCGTACATTTACTTTTGCTTCTACTAGGGCTGCGCATGTGTCAGATCTGGAACTTTGGAGCAGGTCCCAGGGCAGTTCACATCCATTTAAAATTCAGCATCATTGGTATCTATCTGTCTCAAGAAACAATGGAGTGCACAATGGAGAATCACAGCACCTGCTGTAGCTGCAAAGACCGGTAACTCATAACTGCTGCTGGAGAATCACAGCACCTGCTGTAGCTGCAAAGACCGGTAACTCATAACTGCTGCCTCCCTTGTTGTTTTTGCTGTGTTAGCAGCACTGAAGTGACCTTTGGGCAGTGCGTATGTAGGTCCTGGGGTACCCAGACAACAAGACTCCCCCCACCCTCACTTTCAGCCTTGCTGATGTGGTCCAAAAGAAAGCAGAGCAATATGTTTGGCACCAGCTTGGCTGCAGGAGTTGCCAGAAGGAGGTGTACAAGGCGCCATCCAACCCTCTTAGGCACTCCGCTCTAGATTTTTGTAGGGTTTACTCCTTAGCCTCCCGAAGATGTGCCGCAAGGCAGCAGGTACAGATTTTTCTTCAGGGTTTAAAATGTTGAGAGCAGTGCTGCATTTTAGTCCAAGAAGAGCAGATCGGGTCATTTCATACATAAATTCAAAAGGCCAGCTTCTCCAAAAATCACTGTGAGTCAATCTGAAGGAGACTTCTGAAAACTGGTTCTGTTATTCTGGGATGTGGGATGGACACAGAAAAGAGAGAGAGAGCTCCTTTTTATTTATAGCCTGTTTGACTGTGGATTTGGGTTAGCTCTCAAGCTCTCTCTCAGGTGAGCTGGTAAATTCCGGCATAAGGTGTGGAAGTCATGTAAGGCAGTGTCCTTCAAGCTTCAGTAACCAGGACTACAAGTCCCATAATCCCTGCCTATTAGCTAAGTTGCCTGGGGTGATGGGAGTTGTCATCCAACAGCCGCTGTGGGCCCAACGTCGAAAAACACTGGTGTAAGGCACCTGCCTTCAAGCAAACAACCCTCCATGTAAAAGTTGAGATGGCAGAGGCCTGTGAAAGAGAGGGATCCTCTTCAGCTCCTGAATGTCTGAATTGGAATAATTAAGGACCACTTTCTGAAAAAACACCTGTGCAAAATGTCAAATTAAAAGGCAAACAGAATATTAGGGATTCTTAAGAAGGGACTGGAAATGAGACTGAAAATAGCATCAGATGGAATGGATATTCTCGCACACGGTTCTGGAACTGCTATAGGTGACTTGCATTTTCTTGCTCTCTGCATCATACGCTCTGAAAACATTTCCTGCCTCTAGTTGCAAGAGCTCTTCTGCTCTCCATATGCTAGGCTTCTAATCCTCCAAGACACTGAACCTTCTGTGTTTTCCGGGTTGCCTTGACTGTGTATGCTTGGTGAGTTTCCATTGCAACTTTTGAAAGTGAGACTGGGCACAATGCCATTTTGACAGATGACTGGGAATGTGGGAAGCCCAGAAACAATGTGCCAACATTTAATGTGTGTGGTAAGGGCACAAATCCCTAAAGAGAACATCCACAAGAATCTGCAAGGCAGTGTTCGAGTACGTATCGCACCGACCAGAGCGGTGGCCGGCAAAGGGTGTGGCGTTTGCAACCCTGCAGAGGCCAGTCGCAAGGGCACACAGATGTTGCATCCTGCAGAGGCAAATTCTCTGCAGTCACATGAACCTCCCTCTGGCACAGGGGGAGATCATATTCCTAAATCCTGCTTGTGCTATGCAAATCCTGCTTGGCTAATCTTAGGCAAACTTAGAAAGGGCAAGTGATCAGTTTTTAATAAGAGAGGTGTCAGTGCTTAAGCCTTAAGACTTGTCCTTAAGACAAGGAGATTTGGAAGCTCGGATGTAGAAGTGCCCTGGAGGTGACCGGATCCTGTACCTTTAAGAGTGGCACAGATGGGAGACATCCAGCGTACCTGGCTTTTCCCAGCTCTGGAATGTAATGTGCATTGCTGAAATGTAAAAAGCCACATTTGGTGGAAGTTTCCTCTTCATGCAGTTCCTAAAAGTACAGCATCCAGAGAAACAGCTGTGTTTGCCTCTGCAGCAAAGACACCAAGGAGCCTTGTAGCACCTTAGAAGACTCATGCATTTTTAATGGAACAAGGTTTTGTGGATTAGTGTCCCACTTACACCAGAAGCATGATGTGCTGTCCTCAATTGAGACATGTATATATACACCATGTTGGGGAACACTGAGGTTGGGGATCCTCAGGCCTGAGAGCTAAATCTCTCTATCTGGTCATCAGGGCTCTAAATCTCTCTGTATGGGTCATCACAGTTCAGTTCAGGGCCATTCCAAAGTTCTAGATCTGACACATCTGGGACCTGCTGGTGGAAGGCAGCTTAATAATAATAATAATAATAATAATAATAATAATAATATCCTTCTCTGAACCAGTTGCCCTCTAGTTATTGTTGGACTCCATTTCCCATAAGCTCAGTCTAGCAAGTATGTTCAATGGCGGTGAATGATGGGAGTTGTAGTGTAGCAACATCTGGAGTGCACTAGGTTTGGGGAGACACTGGGAAACCCCGTAGACAGTGGCACACAGTGTGAATCCAAAACTGTATGCAGTTCTCTGGCACATGCTCACTGCATATTTATTTACAAGCATGCACTTGGTTTTTACAGCTTTCTGGAGTTCACCATGGCAAACAATGGGGTACACATGAGGACACAAGATGTCTCTGTACATAAAGTGGAAGTCTGCTTTGTGGGAGAACCGATCATGTTTTGTCCATGCCACAAGCTGCTAATTCATTAGGACTTTCCCATTCGCATGATTATAACATCGTTAAAAAAATATTTGAGGATGCAAGTCCTTGTGATAAAGGTCTTATCAAAGTCTCCCTGGATGCACAAAGATATTCGATAATCTTTTAACTAAGGCATCCTGCCAGCATCCTGTTTATGTGCAATACTGTGTCCTAATGGCAATTTTCTTTTTTGCTGTGTGGATAATGCAGTGTGGCTTATGTGGTATGGGTGATGCCATGAAACCGATGGGGTAAAGTTGTCCTGTCTCTAAAAAAAACACATTGTGGAGAAATAATTAAGTCCTAAGGGAATCCGAGCTGCAGTGAGCAGATATAGACGTAATCCAAGCAATATGTGTGGCTCTGAGCTTGATACCTGCTAAAACTGGCAAGGCGGATCTGATTGTCTGCAATGCAGCTTTCAGACGCTGCTGTGGAGTATCAAATACAGGAATAACAACAAGTTCAGAAGAAGAGGAATAAATACACAGAGCAGTCAGCTCGATTTCTCCCCACATGCATAGTGGCAAAGGCTTCCTTTTAGCCAGGAGAAGCCATTATTTCTTGTGTAATGATATAATCATGATAGCTAGTTCATGGCATCTGAATGTTTAAGAAGTGGGTTCTGGGCTGATGCAATAGGACACCGGCTGACATTTACAATTCAAATATTCGCCCCTTTTTCTGCTGCTTGAGTGTGGCTGCTTCACATAAGCATTTTTAACCACTTTGGGTGGGCATAATATTTTGAAAAATATTCTAAGTGCATTAACCAACTGCAGTGCAATATTAGCTTCCTCCTGGATTGGCAACTGAAATGACATTGAGACCAGGAAATCAAACCCTGGCTCAGCCACCACCTGGCTCAGTCTGTTTCCCTTTCTGCTATTCAGTTTTTTTTTAAATGTTGAATTATAACTGTGCACAATAAGTCAGAGGTAGCCCTCCAGGTGTAGCTGGACTCCAACTTCCATCAACCCCAGCCAGCATGGCCATTGGCCAGGGATGGGGGGAGTCTTAGTCCAACAATACCTGCCACCCTTGCCATAGGTGTTCAATAGTAGAATAGCTGTGGGTGTCTCTTTAGTTTGGAGAGCAGCTCAGAGAAAGAAGAAGAGTTTGGATTTGATATCCCGCCTAAGGAGTCTCAAAGCGGCTAACATTCTCCTTTCCCTTCCTCCCCCACAACAAACACTCTGTGAGGTGAGTGGGGCTGAGAGACTTCAGAGAAGTGTGACTAGCCCAAGGTCACCCAGCAACTGCATGTGGAGGAGCGGGGACACGAACCCAGTTCCCCAGATTACGAGTCTGCCGCTCTTAACCACTACACCACACTGTGTCACATTTTAGAAGATAAAGATTATGCAAATCTAACTTAAGCATTCATTTCCCAGCAATACCAGGAGTTCCAGATGTTGTCATATAGGGATTCTTTGTTAAACTGGCCTGGCAACAAATGGACTAAAATACTTCAGGTACTTTTTGATTCCAATCTTTCACCAGTATTGACAGCTCCAAAAATCATATGGGCCAAATATTTGGAAAATGCATGGAAGCAATTGAAGAGCAGTCTGCAGAACTGAGTGCATTTCACTGGGTTTTCAAGCTCCAGTCATTCAGCCATCACATCTCCACTGGAATCACCAATGACAGAGCAAATCATTTGGTTTATGGCAAACTTCTCTTTTGTAAACATTATGCGTGGATACACAAAGGAGGAAAGGTTCTGATGCACCATAGGAGAGATTATTGCCCTCCAGAGCCCTTTTCTCATTGATCCAAGAGAGCACAAATAATTTTTGAAGTGCATCATCATCCAAAAGCTATTGCTGTCATTCTCTCCCCCTCCCGCCACTCCAGCTACTTCTATTTAGTTTAGGGCCAAAAATAATGTTACACAAACAAACGAATACCAAAACAGTTGCAACAAATATAGGCCTCAGCAAGAAATGTCTCTATGCCAGCGCACAGTCCTGAGCAATAAAGCAACCAATCAAGAGGTCGCACATTGGAATGAAAGGAAGGAATGGCCTGTAATCAATCCTGAGATAAACTATAAGAACAGAGGTTGATATATGATTGAAATTGCCAGTGGCAACTTGAAGCACTCATTATATAGGAAAGGAAGCCTCAAAGTAGATGTTGCATGACATGTAGTGGTCGCTCAGTGGTGTGGGCTTTCTTTTAAATAAAAAGTAGCTTAATAATAATAATAATAATAATAATAATAATAATAATAATAAATTTATACCCACCAATCTGGCTTTGGCTTGGTTTCCCCAGCCACTCTGGGTGGCTCCCAAAATAATAATAATAATAATAATAATAATAATAATAATAATAATACTATAAATAAACAAAACATCAAACATTAAAAACTTCCCTAAACAGGGCTGCCTTCAGATGTCTTCTAAAAGTCTGGTAGTTGTTTTTCTCTTTGACATCTGCTGGGAGGACATTCCACAGGGTGGGCGCCACAATCAATCTGGCCCTCTGCCTGGTTCCCTGTAACCTCATTTCTCACAGGGAGGGAACCGCCAGAAGGCCCTTGGAGCTGGACCTCAGTGTCTGGACAGAATGATGTGGGTGGAGACGCTCCTTCCGGTATACTGGCTGCTTTTTAAGGGAGTTATCCAGGGAGACATCTAGCTGGAGGGCATTACAGCCATTTCTCTGGGGATGATCTCCCAGTTTTCTCACAAACCTGTCCTACGTTCTCTGAGCTAGCTTGCAGCCCTCAAGTATGTGGTGGACAACACAGTCCTCTTCCAAAGTAAAATTCAACAACTAAGTTGGGTGGCTTTTGTACATGGAATGGCAGTGAGGGTGCCATTTTGTCCTTGGGCTGACCTTAGGAGCTGGGTTGGTGTTTCAGCATCCTGGAGTGATCTTGCTTTGGAGCTGGCATCCTCCCCCCCCCCAGCTACTTTCTCCATAATGCAGCTGCCTACACAATTAGTAGATTTGTAAATAAATTCTTGACTAGAAAGTTATGGGAACATAGGAAGCTGCCTAATACAGAATGAGACCATTGATCAGTCTAGCTCAGTCATACAGGAAGTCTTTCCAAACCCAGGGATTGAACCTGCGACCTTCTGCATGCAAGGCAAATGCTCTACCACTGAGCTACAGTCCTCTCCATACATCTCCTCTATGGGAAACTGCTTCTTCAAGGATGTCTTTGCTTGCTTGGGAAGGGGGAGCACCTCACAGTCTAAAGCCGTGGTCCCCATCTTCATCTACCAAAATGCAGAAGAGGATGTGTTCACAAGTGCACTGCATTTTGTTTTTTTGAGCTGGTGGATTCTCCGGAGGGCTACTTAAATAAGAGCTGTCCTATTTCTGAAAATATAACTGACTGTAGATTCATCCAACATCAACGCATCCTATTCAAAAGGCAGCATCAAAGATGGAAAGCCTTTGTTTAGGGCACAGAGAGTGCAAATAGCAGCTGAGAGCCTCCTATCACATGGGGGAAGGAGGACAAAGGCTGACTGCCCTCCTTGGGCCGTGAGTGTCTCACGACTTGCTGTGTGAGCCTGCAGAAAGAGATGAGAAGGGAATGTAATAATGGAGGGACAAGGCAGCAGCTTCCTCCAAGGAAGGCGTAATCGCTGACAGCTGGGACTCAGCCCTGAGTCAAGATGCTGCCATGAGAACTGTTGTTGAAAGGAAAAGGCAGAGCTGCAGCTTCTCCCCTGCTTTTCTTAGGCCCAGAGGGGTCTCACTGGAAAAATTTGTGGTAGCGTGCGGGCATACATACACATGAACACACACGGTATACATTTTGGGCTGGGAAGCAGGGCAGCTGGAGGAGGAAGCAACAAGGTTTTATGTCATGCTATCAGCCACGGTGGTGCTGTGGTCTAAACCACTGAGCCTAGGCTTGCCGATCAGAAGGTCGGCGGTTCAAATCCCCGCAACGGGGTGAGCTCTCGTTGCTCAGTCCCAGCTCCTGCCAACCTAGCAGTTCAAAAGCATGTCAAAGTGCAAGTAGATAAATAGGTACCGCTCCGGCGGGAAGGTAAACGGCGTTTCCGTGAGCTGCTCTGGTTTCGCCAGAAGTGACTTAGTCATGCTGGCCACATGACCTGGAAAAATTGTCTGCTGACAAATGGCGGCTCCCTCGGTGAGTAAAGTGAGATGAACGCCACAACCCCAGAGTTGTTCAAGACTGGACTTAACTGTCAGGGGTCCTTTACTTTACTTTTTTAATCAGCCAACACAGTGCTTTCCAGAGCAAAAGAGCAGCAGAAGCAAAAGATGAACGTCTCTGCCCCAGAGACCTTACAGTTTAAATGCAGGCATGGGATGGGGAGGAGAGACAAGTTTTATTGGCAGCAGACACACAGAATATACTGAGACCGGAGAAGGGAAGCAATGAAGTTTATATGATGGGATGGGGAGAAGACTAAAACAAAGATACATGGGGATGACTATGTGCCAGTGCAATCACACCACCAAGCATTTAGACTTTGTCACAGTTAAGGATAAGGGCTGGGGGTTGAGATGTCATCTGTGGAAGATGATACCTTAACACAGAGCTCCCTCCTTTCTGGAGATTTTTTCACCCTACAGGAGCCCTAGTTGGGATATGCCCCGCAGATTTCTAGGTAAGAAAAAAGGGCTTCAAGACTCCTTCCTCTCTTCAAATTCAACCTTAACTTCAGTGGTAACACTAGGCCTCTCAAGTGCAGAGATGTTGGGAGAAGCCAAGTAAAGACTTGGAAAACATTACTGCAACAGCTGAACACAACTCTGAAGAGACAGATTTCAAGAATGGGATAAAACCCTGGCCCAGACTGTAAGAGTTGAGCTGGGTTTGGGGTCAAACTCACCCAAGTTGGTATTTGGCCTTTTGTAACATTAGCCTAGGCCAAAGTAGCTCCTGCACTGAACGTAAAAGCTATGTAGCGTTTATATATCTATATATCTATATCTATCTATCTATCTACAACAGACTCAACATTAATGATGTGAGGGGACTCTGGGAAGTGGATTAGCTGATGTACAACAAGGCAGCCCTATATAAGGATGTGGGCCTCAGCAAGTGCCCTATGCCCGTCCTGTAGAAAGGAGGTGAAATGCCATTACTGCCTATGTTCCCTTGCTCCCTCTTGAATATAGTGGTCTTTGGATGTGTTGTATATGTTTGGTAGGGGAAAGGTAAACTAAGGATCCTGCTTTGGTCAGGAAAGAAAACTAGAAGGCCCCATGAGATATCGCCTCCTGAAACCCAATAATTCTATCATTTGTTCAAGATTATTCATATATTGTATGCCATGGGCTCAGTTCAGATTGTTGTTAGACAAATCCCACCATCCCTGCCCAGTGGTTCTGCTGGCTGGAGGTTGAAAGGAGTTGGAGTTCAAGAGCAGCTGGAGGGCTACACATACCCCACCCCTGGCTTAGTGCTATGATTTCCACTCCCATTTAAATTGAATAATTTCAGGGAAGGTTCTTCACTGTTCCAGCTGCCAAAATGATGGACTCTTTTAATTTTCTATTCGTATATATGTTTGCATCCACGAAATGTGTAACTATTTGAAATAATAAGAAAATATAAATTCAAGGGCAAGCAGTCTTTTAGCAGTGAATTACTCTTTATGTGTCCAGTTTTACAGTATATTTAGGGAGTTAGCATCAGCATCATAAAATCACCTACAAATATTAGGGGTGCCTAGTCCGGACGTTCCCGGAGATTATTGGGGTTTCAAATTGGCACTCCTTTGGGGTTTGTTTTAAAAAAGCTCAACAATTTTGGGGTCCTCCTACAAAAAGCAAGTTTATTTTTTGAAATATGGCAACCCTAACTAACACAGAAGGAAGAAGGATGAATTAAGCCCATTATCTTGAGCAGCTCCTCAAAGCACTTAAGGATGTTCTGGAATTCTGTTTCATTTTATTGTTACATTAGGCATTCTTCTTCTAGATTAGAAGTAGTCTATTATATCAAGAGAGTCTCAAAAAGAAAGAAAAAAATAAACAGGAAGGAAGAAAACTTACGATCAATTATCTGAAGGCAGCCTTTCTAAAACTGGATGCTTATCACTGCAGTAAGGGGTTTATATGTTCCCACTCATAGATGGATATCGATATGGGATACTTGGGGAAAGGAATTAAGGCCCATCCATTTTCAACCAGGAAGAGGTACAGCCATTTCACTGACACTCTCAATCTTTCTCCTCCTTGCCTTCATTGTCTTTGAACATACAAATGGTGAGAAGGGCAAGGAGATGGAATAGAAACCCCCCCCCACTTGCCTTGAGCTCACCATCTGAGCAGTTGTGCAGATTTTGCAGTAGTTTTGCAAAGTTTATTCAATTCCTCAAACCCTTGGAGACCCCAGTCCTGTCATTAACCATCACCATCTCAGCTACATCCTGTTGAAGAATCTTCAAAGAATATCAGGACTTTTACACAAGGAACAGTTTTGCACTCAGTTCCTTTTGGCATGGGCTCTCGGAGCCTGCTCTTGAGACCAACATCATTGATAAGGAAGGGATGAAAACTTCAAAGACATTAACACCTGATGCTGGGTGTCAGTGTTGTCGATTTTTCATTGATTTCTTAGAATCTAGTCTGCGATGTTTCCTTCTCATTGTTGGCGTAGTGTGAAAGCCAGCTTTATATTGATGCTCCCCGCTGGCTAGAACAGACCTCCTGCCAATTATCAGTCAAATTCTTTGGAACCCATTCGGCTTTTCAGCACTACCTCACAGATTTTCTTCTCCTTTGTTCCAACCTCACATCGCTCAAAAAACCTGGCTTATTCCATGTACGAAAAATATATGATCATGGGGATTTCCCGCCTAATTTAGAGTGGGCAATAATGTATGAACAGACTACTGGACCTCAGTCTCTTTATACTGGGGCATTGAGGCTTATACACAGGCTGACATTTGGGGGCGTGTGGAGCCAAAGCTGTTGGACAAAGCTGGTTCAGAGTGCACCTTAGACGTGTAGAAGAAATTGGAGCCACATAGGTTTTGTTAATGAGAATGATGAAATTGCTAAAAAATATGGTAACAGGACACCAAGGAAGAAGATACAGTCCAAAGAAGAAGAAGCCTTGGTAACATCTGCACCACAAAATGTTACGATACCACTTTCATGAATAGCAATAAGTGTGATGTGAAGTTTTCCTGTCTCTCATTCTAGGTCAAGTTCACGGCTCTTTTCCTCTAGAGCAGGCATCCCCAAACTTCGGCCCTCCAGATGTTCTGGACTACAATTCCCATCATCCCTGACCACTGGTCCTCTTAGCTAGGGATCATGGGAGTTGTAGGCCAGAACATCTGGAGGGCCGCAGTTTGGGGATGCCTGCTCTAGAGCAGTGGTCCTCAACCTTGGGCCTCCAGATGTTTTGAGACTACAATTCCCATCATCCCTGACCACTGGTCCTGCTAGCTAGGGATCATGGGAGTTGTAGGCCATAAACATCTGGAGGCCCAAGGTTGAGGACCACTGCTCTAGAGGATGCTTTGGTTTGGGCTCTTTAAACCGCAACTTAGGACCCTTTGGCTTCCTTATCATTAGCATGACTGAGATACAATGCCTGCTTCACATCCTCCAGAAGCTCAGCCTGATGTTAGGCAATGTGCCCAGTTGCTTCTTGGAAGTAAGGTTGGGAGATCCCTTCTTCCCGCAACTGTTCTCCTTGTGCTGCAAGGCATCAGACATATGACTATATATCCTTCTTGCAGCTCATCAAAGCGACAACCTTCTTGTCTCCAGTGAGAAGTTACAATTTGATCCCACACCTCCTTTTCTAATTGGTGCTAATCACACTGGAGAGTTTATCTACTGATTCTGGTTAAGGGAGATTACCCAGGATTCTAGTGTAGGAATCCTCCACGCTAAATAAAGTTGCCATTGCCAAGATAAAAGGAACAGCATGAATAATTCAAGCCTCGGTCTTTTTTATCCAGCCCGGCCGTAAATATTTTAATAGTTCTGTGCTAAGGCACGGATACAGAATCTGTAAGTGAATGGAGAGGAAGGAGACTTCTACCACAATAGAGTGTAAGCCAGTCATGCACAGCCACCCCCCTCTCATTTAGCATCTTCCACAGCCCTATTTGGGGTTTCTAGAAATAATGGATTCCTGTTAATTACGCATACTGTATTTTAATTTCTGCTCAGTACTTTGAGTGCTGTTGTTTGCATTATCAAAACTACATTTCCTCCACAGAAGTGGGAGGTATCAGCAGACTGAACTTAGCTCGGAGGTTTGCAGAAGTACAAAAAATCTTTAAGGAGTGGACCTAATTGGGGGGAATCCCCCAAAACATCCTAATAAGAACTGAGCATGCCTAGGGGTCATGGAATGTTGACTGAAAATACCTGACAACCTGGTAGGAGGGGGAATGGAATGAAGAGGCTAGAAAAGTAGGGTTGTTGTTGTTTAGTCAATTAGTCGTGTCTGACTCTTTATGACCCCATGGACCAGAGCACGCCAGGCATTCCTGTCTTCCACTGCCACCCGGAGTTTCATCAAATTCATGTTGGTTGCTTCTATAACACTGTCCAACCATCTCGTCCTCTGTCGCCCCCTTCTCCTTGTGCCCTCCATCTTTCCCAACACTAGGGTCTTTTCCAGGGAGTCTTCTCTTCTCATGAGGTGGCCAAAATATTGGAGCCTCAGCTTCAGGATCTGTCCTTCCAGTGAGCACTCAGGGTTGATTTCCTTCAGAGTGGAGAAGTTTGATCTTTTTGCAGTCCATGGGACTCTCAGGAGTCTCCTCCAGCACCATAATTCAAAAGCATCAATTCTCCAGTGATCAGCCTTCTTTGTGGTCCAGCTCTCACTTCCATACATCACTAGTTTAGCAACAAAAACAACAACACAAAATCAATCAATCAATCAAACAAACAAAACTCCAATTGTCTTGATAGGTCATTTCTTGATTTAAATGGAGACACCATTTTTATTTATTTATTTGGATACTACCCTTCTTTTGAAGGTCTCAGGGCAGTTCACAAGTATTTTTTAGATAACTCCAAGGATGAAAGTGAGGTTAACAGAAGTATAACAAATATTTGTGCAGGGAGGGGTAACTCCTAAAGAGATGGCAGAGCTCAACGCAGCCCAATGGGTTGTCGGAATGGGGCGGGGTATGGAATGGAATATCCTGGGCAGGAGCACCCTCCATTGCAACTTCTTGTTGTAGGTCCTAGTTGCAATGATGTAGATGTCAACTTCATTTGTGATTCGCCTTTGTTTTGCCTGTGCTATTCTTTCGGTGAGAGAAGAGAGGAAGAGCAAGACAAGAGAGTGCTGCTGAAATGACAGTTCTCAAGAACCTTCACTGAGACTTTGGTTTGACCAATGTTCATCTAGGATTCCCACCATAAATATCATTTGGGCAGAGTCGCCCTTCTTGAGGCACCTGCAGTTCTCGCCCCTGTTCAGACAGCTAAATTGTGAGTGACTACAATGAAAGGATGCAGGTGGCGCTGTGGCTTAAACCACAGAGCCTAGGGCTTGCCGATCAGAAGGTTGGCGGGGTGAGCTCCCATTGTTTGGTCCCAGCTCCTGCCCACCTAGCAGTTTGGCAGTTTGAAAGCACGTCAAAGTGCAAGTAGATAAATAGGTACTGCTCCGTCGGGAAGGTAAACGGCGTTTCTGTGCGCTGCTCTAGTTCACCAGAAGTGGCTTAGTCATGCTGGCCACATGACCCGGAAGCTGTATGAGATAAAGCGAGATGAGCGCCGCAACCCCAGAGTCGTCCGTGACTGGACCTAAAGGTCAGGGGTCCCTTTACCTTTACAATGAAAGGAAAAGTTGAGGATGTGGGTTGTGTTTGTGTACATACCTGTCCTCTACTCCATTTAAAAGATAATATGAGACATAATATGAGATAATATGAGTCTTTTTTACTGCAGTTTCTCTTTTTTAAAGCAATTTATTAGATTTTCCAATTAAACACATTTAAACAAAAACAAACCACATACACAATCACCAACACAACAACACATAATAAACATAGTAAACACAAAATTTCTCTTCTTAACATCTTATCAATCCTTACAATTTTCTTTGCTCTGCCGAGCTTTGACTTCCCTCCTTCCCCCCATTCGGTTTTCTTATTCACTCCTATCTCGCAGTTCCTTTATTGTATCTACTTAAAGTCAATTCGTAGGATTTATTTCAGTCCTGCAAGTGTCTTTAAACTTCTACAGTTCTTCTCCATATAGTCCACAAATTTACTCCAGTCCTTTTGGAACCTTGACTCTCCCTGGTTTCGGATCCTGCTAGTCAGTCTTGCTAATGCCGCATAGTCCATCATTTTCGTCTGCCACTCTTTTTTACTGCAGTTTCTTACGCTGGCTGGTTAAAATCAATAGCATCACAACAGGTACAATGAGCAAACATTAATCTGTTGATGGAATTATCTCAATATTCTGGTATTTTACATAGACAAAATCACTTTCTTATTTGCAAGATCCACATGCATCTATTACTTATGTCAAATGATTACTACTTCATGTCTCAGAAGTGCTGGAATCCAGTGACACATATTTTTCTCTGTCATACTATGACTACATCCTTCCTTTGCAAAATCTGGAAAGAAATGCAACAGACACAAATGCTCAGTACATCTTTGCTTTCGCCTCTCCAAAATCAACACCCATATTTTAAAATCACTTTTCACAATGAACTAATTCTCAAACTTGCTTGCGGATCAGAATGCAGCTATCTGTTGAGGTACACATTTTTCTGGATTTTTCAATGCAGATTTGGTCCTTCAAAGTGTACACACACAAAAAAATACTTATTTTTACATTTTAAAAGGTGTACAAAATGATGTGTATTTTGGGGGAAATGCACCGAAAAGTCTCTAAATGCATGGAAGAATGCACATTTTACAGCAATGTTTTTCTACTTTTGGCAGCCCAGATGGTGGTGGGCTACAACCCCTGTCATCCATGACCACTGGCTAAGCTAACTGGAGATGATAGGATGTAGTCTTAACAATGTCTGCTGACCTAAGACTAGAGAACATTGTTTTATGAGAAGACTGAGTACAAAATGTGTACTTGCTGGTTTCCCAGAGGCATCTGGCTGGCCACTGTGAGAACAGGATGCTGAACTAGATGGGCTGTTGGCCGGATCCAGCAGGCTCTTCGTATGCTCTTATGATCACTACCTCATCTAGGCCAATGCTTTAATACTGGCTTGCTCTTGTCCTGCATATGAGAGCCTTTGGATTATACCAAGATGAAGAAATGGGGATATCATTCCACTTCTCTAAAGCCAACTCTGAAGCAGCCCTTGTTCATACCAACTGAAACCAAAGGCAGAGCAAGCTAATAATAATAATAATAATAATAATAATAATAATAATAATAATAATAAACAATATCAACTAACACCTATTTATTATAGATTTGTGGCCCTCCCAGTTAAAGTTCAGGGTGGGAGAATGAAACCAAACAGATGAAATGAAACAAAAATGCTACCTTGCATCCTGGGCTGAGGTCCCATTGTTCTCAATTGTCACCATTAGTCATGCAGCTTTGTAACAAACCAGAACATCAGACAGATCAGGATGTGATGGGTCATAACAATGATTCATCGGAGTAGGAGAATTCACAGGAGATTTGGTTTTATTTTGAGCACTGAAGTTGGGGAAGATACATTCATTTAGCACAATTCTTTAAAATGTCACCTCTTGGGGATTGCCTGAAATGACAGCAACCCAAGAGTGTGCTGTTTATTCATGATGGTGACATAACCGATGAGAGAAATTAGGTTGGCTTCCTATGCAGTCATTCCCATCTGAACATGACAATGATGTACTTGAAGTGAGGCCAGTCACAACCTAGAGATCTAATGGACTCTCTCCATTTTCAGTTTCTCCTGGTTTCTCATTTTTCCAGTCTCAGATTCAGTTCTCCACATTTCCCAATCAGTTTGTGAACTTTTTTAAAATAAGGTTCTCACGAAGATTGAGAATTTCAGTGTGAATTTTCCCTAATATACACATTTTTTTGCATGCAGTTTTGCCTACTATACACATTTTTTTTACAAAAGAATTTTCCAAACACCTTTCTATGTTATTTTCACTAATACTGTATATGTATATTATGCACACTTTAAGTACAGAATAAGAATCTTCTGGATCTGGCCAATGTCTCATCTAGTCCAGCATCCTGTTCTCCCTGTGGCTGACCAGATGCCTGTAGGAAACCCACAAACAGGATTCGATCACAAGAGCACTCTTTCTTCTGTGGTTCCCAGCCACTGGTATTCAGAAATATTGCTGCCTCCAACTGTGCAGGCAACAGTATAGCCATCATGGCTAGTAGTCATTGATAGCCGTCTCCTCCATGAATTTGTCTTTTAATACCAACAAGGCTCACATCTCCAAATCCCACACCCTGCCCCCTTGGGCTCTTCTGATGGTCTCCTGGCCGGGGGCACGCTGGGTGGTCCACCTCCATCTGCTTGTGCTAATTTGTTGTTTCCTCATCCACCTTGCTGGCTTCCTTTAATTGAATTGTATGCAGTGGCAGAAATTTAAATGGGACAATGTATGCAGGGCTAGTTTTAAAACAAATGAAATGGCTCTGTTAACATTGCATGTAGTAAAAAAAAAAGTGTGAGAGCAAATATTCCTCTCCACATCCACAAATATGCCACTAGAGGTCACAACACACCCATCTAATTCAGCAGGCATAGGGGAAGCTTTAACCTGCCCGCTCCAGAAGCATTCAGAATGCATCATTCACTCCAAATCCAGCATCCTAACTTGTGAGTGAATGGCCTAACAAAACAGAGTAACACACAATCCTGTGGCCCAGTTTGTGCTTGTGCAAGTGGTAGCTTGTGCCACTATTGTTCTGTGATCCTGCAGCTGGGAAGTTAGGCTATGTCAGTTTTCCCCCAGTTGGTGGTGGTGGTGGGGAACTGCCCCTTTGGTTCCATAAACTGATTCCCCCTACCCTATAAAAAGCATTATTCAAAACAGCACTTTGCATGACCCACTAAGGAAGATTAAAGTTCAAAACAGCAACATTTAATTGCACATTTTTTCAAAATCCAATCAAAACTATTCATTAATTCAACAAAATTGATAAACTAGATCTGTGTATCTGAGGAAGTGTGCATGCACGCGAAAGCTCATACCAAAATAAAAACTTAGTTGGTCTTTAAGGTGCTACTGAAGGAATTTTTCTATTTTGTTTTGACTCAGACCAACACGGCTACCTACCTGTAACCAGTGGTACCATGTTTTCAAGTCTGATGGTCATTCACACCTCTGCCACCTCCATAGGCAATATCACACACACAACCCGCCTGAGTGATACCCCTCACTTCGGGAAACACGGAACTAAGTTCCCTGCCTGTTGCCCACATGCAACTTGCCCCCTGCTTGCCACAGTCCTGGCTGTTACCCATATTTTGCTTTACTATCTGTAAAGATACAATCCGATACAATGGTTCTTTTAGCATATAATATCATTTGGAAATCTTAATCTTCATCCTATCTCCAGGACAAGAACCTTTCTCTGATGGCTTCCCAGACTATGTTCTTATGCAGGAACCAGAGTAATGTAAAAGGTAAAGGTAAAGGGACCCCTGACCATTAGGTTCAGTTGTGACCGACTCTGGGGTTGCGGCGCTCATCTCGCGTTATTGGCTGAGGGAGCCGGCATACAGCTTCCAGGTCATGTGGCCAGCATGACAAAGCCGCTTCTGGCGAACCAGAGCAGCACACGGAAATGCCGTTTACCTTCCTGCTGTAGCGGTACCTATTTATCTACTTGCACTTTGACGTGCTTTCAAACTGCTAGGTTGGCAGGAGCTGGGTCTGAGCAACGGGAGCTCACCCCATCACAGGGATTCGAACCGCCGACCTTCTGATCGGCAAGCCCTAGGCACTGTGGTTTAACCCACAGCGCCACCCAATGTAGTCAGTGCTTTTTTTGTTTTTAAAAAGAAATTGCAGCATTCATATAATAACAAATGTGTTGTGGGTGCCAGTCAGGGCTGGCTCCTGAGATGAACCATTAAACGGCCCCTCCTTCCCCACCAGGACAAAGAGTGAATATCTGTCTCAGGAACAAGGGGGGTGGGGGAGGACTAAAGATCTACATTTGAATCTGCTGCCCCTGTGGATCCTGCTGCCTGAGGCAGACACCTCATCTTGCCTCATGGGTTGCCTACTCCAGACAAAAAGCACAGGATATAGTAAGATCTCAATAAATTAACACAAAGCTTCAGTAAGATCACTGTAATTATTAATGTCAATGTATCAGTTTGGGAAGAGAAGGGGGAGAGATAGCCTCACTTCGGGGTCACAGCTGGGTCCAGTATTAATTACTATATTTTGAAATGAATCAGGGGATGGAGAAGATGAGAGAAGGTTTTGTTTCCCTGGTGACACCAAGCTGGAAGGATAACATAACAGATATTTTGCAGTGAGAATTACAAGCTGAAACGAACCTTCAGAGAGATTGGCTGTCGCTACTTAGATGAAGGCCAATAAGGACAAAGGCAACATGAGCTGGAGGGGGTGGGGGAAGAGCTGCACATCACCATGGGAACATGGAAGGTGATGGCCAGTTCTCTCAAAGTGCTATACATGGGGTTTCACAAGTCCTGACAATCAGCTGGCCAGATCTTGCAAAGCTCCATGCATTGCACTCTGCAAAACCTGGTGATCTGCTGACTTGAGAAATGCTATGCACAGTGCTCACCTGAAATCATAGTGACACTAGGTGATTGACAGCTGGGTATGGTCAAACTTGATCCACAGTCCAGGGGGAGAAAATGATCTGGTCCACCAACCAGATCCAGCTCCCCACTCCTAATGCCTAGGCATGACGGTTCTGATTCTGACCATACTGTAAAATAATTCACCTCCCTGATTAATAAGAAAAAATAACAACATTGTTTCGTTACATGAAGGGACTGTATTACATATTGGGTATGATCCAGAGCCATTAAAACCAATGTAACTTTAGACATGAACTTAAAGACCTGGCTGATTACATGATCACAGATAGCTAGAATTCTCTGTGCAAAAAATTGGAGGTCATGTACATGACCTTTGACAAAGGATTGGTTTGATACGTTATGGGATTACACTTTGCTGACATAATTAACATATTAAATTGGAGGAAAAGAAAGACAGTACCAGAATAGATTTGTGCATAATTGGGGATGTCTTATTGAATACTTCCTAAGCACATCAGCACATCCAAATAGGCAGTTTTGTTTCTCTTTAATTCATATGTGTTATTAGTAAATTGCATTGAAATAAAGATTGCATTTCTCTGACTGGAAGAGTTTACATCTTTGGATATGAAAGAGAGGCCTGTAAATTTAGCCTTGATTATGCAGACTTGATTTTTGGGTGTTCTGGTTTTCCTTTGGTTTTTTAAAAAACTTGCCATTGACCAGGAGTCAGCTTCACCTGCTGAACAGCAGTCTAAAGGGGGAGAAGGCCGAGTGACTCCACCTGTGGCTGATCATCCTTCAAGGACACAGAGGAGAAGGCATTGATGGAGAAGGCTTCAGCCTTCTTAAGCAGAGCTTCCAGCAGCAGTCAGATCCTGATCCTACCTAGTTGTTTCCTGCTTGTCTTGACTCTTGACCCCATGATCATTGGATTCCCTGACCACTGGACCATCTGACCACATGAATTGCTGTTTGCCTGACCCTAGGACTGGACCTGACTTTGGATGCTGACTCTGCCTCCAGGCAAGAACACCTCAGAGACTCTTTTGGTTGGCTGGCCTCCCAGTCCACTGAGCTCTGCATGTTGCTGCTCAGCAACGATACTACAATAGAAGTGGAGAGAAGGCAGCATAGTAACATTTATGAGGAGCACTGCAAGGTCTCCAAGGAAGGAAAGGAACATGCAAACTAACACAATGGGCTGGTTTGCATGTCATGAGTGCTGTCTTTAGCATATGCACTGCCCAGGTGCAAAGATCTGCCCAGCGCCCCCCTCCCCAATTTAGCCCCACAATTAACTTTTATTATGCTTATGTCTCCTGCCAACCTAGCAGTTCGAAAGCACATCAAAATGCAAGTAGATAAATAGGAACCGCTATAGCGGGAAGGTAAACGGTGTTTCCATGTGTTTGCCAGAAGCGGCTTTGTCATGCTGGCCACATGACCTGGAAGCTATACGCCGGCTCCCTCGGCCAATAATGCGAGATGAGCGCCGCAACCCCAGAGTTGGTCACGACTGGACCTAATGGTCAGGGGTCCCTTTACCTTATGCTTATGTCAGACACCATGCTTACGCCTTATCTCTTGTTTATGAAAGAAGGGAGAAAAAAGAAACAAATTTTTTTATTTGCTCATTTATTTACAATAGTTATACTTAAGTATACAACACTGCCACACTTAAACTTATAAGTATTGTTTAGGCACCTACTTAGGAGAAGCATTAGTTGTGTCAAAGGTGCCGCTGACCCCGCTCAATTCGATACTTAACATAATATTTTGATGTAAGAGTTAATTTCACGTTCATGTGAATGACAAGCACCGTTGCTGAGTCTGACAAGTGCCGCTATTGTGAATGACAAGTGCCACCGCTGGCACGGCGCATCTTTGGTAAATGAACGCACAAAGTTGAAAGTCCTTTAGTGAAACAGTAGGTATACATTTCAGTAATACCTAGGTATATATGTATTTTGTTTTTCTAGCTTGATCAAAATTATTTCTTATTTCATAACCGGTAGACGGTTAAGAGCTTAGGCAGCTTCAGCGATGGGCACCTGGAGCCCCCCAGAATTCGGTGCTTGGGTGCCCCACACCCCTTGCACCCTCTGGGTCAAGACGGCCCTGCATGTCATGGTAAACCAAACTATGGTTTACCAGGACTGCACGAATGTACAGGCTTCTGGAAAGGAGATCACACCTGCTCTGCTTCTCCCTGGCCCTTCAGTGTAGCATTTCAGCTAAGCCAAGGTTTTGCTTACTGTATCATCTCAACATGGCCATGGCTTGTGGTCAAGGAGAGAGCATAACCATGATTCTAGGTTCAGATGACACAATAAGCCAAACCATGGCTTAGCTGCCATGATGCACTGAAGGACCAAGGAGGAGCAAAGAGGTTGTGATCTCTTCCCCAGGTGCTCACACATTTGTGCAGTTGTGCAAATCCATACTTTGTTTCAGCATTATGTGCTGATGTGTCCTATGTGTAAATAATGAAAGAATCAAACTGAACCTATGGGAGAATATCCAAATTACAAAGAGCTGGATCTCATGCATGCATGCCTGCCACATTTTCTGTCCTGAAAAGACATACAGTCTAAGTAATTATTTCCAGAAGAAATTAACTGTGTTAGGCTGCTGCAACCAAAACAACAAAGAGTCCTGCGGCACTTTTAAAGTTGTTGTTGTTTTAAAAATATATATATTACAGCATCAGCTTGTATGGCCACAGATGCATAAAGCGGTCTCCTGAGTTACAGATACACACACCATGGACCAACTTTGATGGGTGGATGGGGCAACCCACCTGCCAATCAACTGAAGTCATTATGATGTCTCATGGTTGTCAGGTGGGTTGTCCCACCAGTCAAAATCCCTCTTGGGTTCATGAGCTTAGTAGAGACAGCAACAGTCTTCATTCTCCACACCAGCTTTTTCAACTTGCAACATCAAAGGTTGGAAGTGGGAGAGCGGGAAAGGGCTCTGCATTTCTCCTCCTTTACACCAGCGATATCGGAAGTGAAAGGACTTTGTGATCCTCCCAAGTGCTTCTCCTTTGCTCTTCCTGCTGTCTGTCCCTCTGTGACTCTTCTGGGCCTCAGTCCACTGTCTCTCATCATCCTGCAGTTCACAGCAGCACCAGTGTGTGACCCCTGTTTACCCCCAGCCATATTCCCATGTCTTGGGATACTTCATGCACCTGAAGAAGCAGATTGTGGTTCATGAATGCAGTGGTCAAGGAATTTTTTCTTTTCATCATTCCAGTCTTCCAGCTGTTCAAAGGTTTGAACCCTAGCATTACAAACCGAGCTGAGGCTTAGCTCAAATTAAGCCCTGGTAATTGTTCCATGGAAGATGAAACCATTAGCTAAATGAACATTGAAAGTCTATCCCCCCATCAGCAGAGGGGGACTGACCTACCCTGACCATTCTTACCTTGTGATCAGTTTGCATTGCTGACCCCAGTCCATGGTCAAGTGACAGATTTTAGTTTCTATCACCAATACCATGACACTGGCAGGTGTAATGTGGGGTGGTGCAGGCAAGGGAAGGAGGAACGCTGTGAGCCTGACTTGCCATTGCAGCCCATCCCTGCAGGTCTGGCCCTTCACAGCCTCTACATGCCAAACATTAAAATGGCAAGCTGTTCTTCGAGAGCAGTGTTTCCCCTGGTGGCCATTTGTTTTTTTGTATGCAACAATGCATATATTTCAATGAAGACAATCAACATATCCCATTCGCCTTCCACAGATGAATGACGTAGGGAGAAGAAATCTAGGCAAGGAAATAAAAACCCGTGGCCCAAGGACTTCAGTATGCATGGAAGAAGAAGAAAATCCCTTCTGTTTTTCAAGGTTTGGTTAAATCCAATATTAACTGTAATAGTTAGTTCAATTTGCCTTTCCTTGACTAGAAAACAAACCTAAATTTGAAAATCAGAAATGGCTTTCACTTTGTACAAAACTACTGGACTTGTATGGAATCTGAAGGTTCTAATTCAATCTGGTCTAAGAAGAGCAAGCACTTGGGGACATCACCATTTTTTGGTCCTACTCATGCAGAAATAAAGGAAGTGGACTGGCAATAAAGGAAGTTTCACTGTGTGTGTGTGTGTGTGTGTGTGTGTGTGTGTGTATGTGTGTGTGTGTGTGTGTTAGATAGGGAGAAGGAGGCAGGTCCACTGGAACTAGGTCAGTAGAGAAAATGGCAACGCTGCTCTCCCCTATTCATGACCCAACATAGCAGTCAGTGAGCACCTTCAAATTGACTAACGTGACCTTTGAGGGCAGCTACCTGCCTGGCTGAGAAACACAATGCAAGGCTTCTGGCAACCATCTCTTACCAGCATCTGCAGACTGCTCTTTGCCAGATGGCAGGCAGGACATGGTCACAGCCAGTAAGTAGGAAGAACATTATCCTAGGGAGCTTTTGTTTCCATCCAAAGGCTCTGCTTTCAAGCTCCTTGCTTTTCAGGGGGATTCCCCCCCTCCTTCCTAATGCTGAGTAGTGATGTGACATTATGGGGCCATCTCCTCACTGGAGACCAGCTAGCAAACCCCAAGGGAGCTTGGGTGGCAAATGAATTTTCATCACCCAAGCTGTCATGTGTTTCTTCACACATAATATACATTATTTCAACTCCATTCTGGTCCTTTCTTCTTATAATTGCTAGAAATTAATACCGGTACCTCTCCTCCTTTGCCCTGCTTGGATTCAAAGCAATACCTCATTACCCTGGCAAAAAGAGATGAAACCAATTCTCATCATGATTGTTGATATGTTGATCAGCTTAAGATCACCCCATGGCAAAAGTCACAAGAAGGCATTGGGGTAAGTGCACACAGAGGCCATCTGTGAGTTAACAACCACAACCAGGATTCCATCTGGATTCCATTAATGGTGGTTTTGCTGTTGGTAATGTGGAAACAAAACTTAAAACACATGGATGAAAAATACTGAAGGCAGTGAACAAAACTTCCAGAAGGAAAAGAGAAATTGAAGTAACTGCCTATTGGCTTTGTAGGCTCCCCTTGAGATGTTCTGAACAGAATGGTGGGGGGGAGACCTAACTCCAGGAAAGGAGGTTCACTGACATTTCAGGTATCATTGCCTGAGCTCAGTCATACTACAGCATAGTTAAGGACTGGATCTGCCCTAGAGGTACAAAAACAGTAATGGACCAGTTAGCTATTAGGGTCACCTAAGCACCCATAATCATAGATTATAACCGTTAGCCATATAAGTCAGAGAAGAGTTGACATCAATGGTTTTAAGTGCACTTAACTATTTGTTGGACTGTGGCTACTGACGTGTAACAGAAAGGTCCAATTGTTTTTGTTTCCTGTACCATACACTTTCAGCTTAAACATGCTACTTAGAAGGAAGTCAGAATGGAGTGAACTAGCTAAATGCATACTTTGAGTAGAATTATGAAAAAAAACGAGAGGGAGCTGCATCAAAATGGTGAAGTGTGCAGTGCACCTGTCTAGATTTCCACTCTGCCAGCCACACCCTTTCCTAAAAGATGCCATTCCATCAGTCCATCGGCATTCCTTAGTCACTGAGTATGCTCAGTCCCCATTAGACTGTTTTGGGGATCCTCCAAATCCTTTTTGGTTGAAGATTGTTTTGGTATTTCCCTTTCATGCATAGATGGTGTTGTTTTTGCTACCGGCCTTCAGAGAAGAAGTTTGCTCTCAGTATATATAGGATTGAAGTAAGTGGATTCAGTGAAATCAGTGGCATTTAATCATCTCTCTCCACATCTAACCCACTAAGAGAACTCAGTTATATGGGCGGTGTATCAATGTAACAAATAATTAAATAAAATGGAGATGACTTCTCATACTTTTAAGGCTACAATTGTGACATATATACAGTGGTACCTCGGGTTAAGAACTTAATTCATTCTGGAGGTCCGTTCTTAACCTGAAACTGTTCTTAACCTGAGGTACCATTTTAGCTAATGGGGCCTCCCGCTGCCACCATGCCATCACCACACGACTTCTGTTCTCATCCTGAAGCAAAGTTCTTAACCCGAGGTACCATTTCTGGGTTAGCGGAGTCTGTAACCTGAAGCGTCTGTAACCCGAGGTACCACTGTACTAGGAAGTAAGACTGAAAATGGTGCCCACTTTCCGGGGAGGAAATCCCAGTTGAATTCAGTGGAATTTACTTTCAAGGAAATGTGCTTATGATCTAACTGTAGAGTTTATTGGAAATCAATAGCAAATATAAGAATATATGAATGGGTACTTAGGGCCCGCCAATTTCTGATCCATGCAGAAATCTAGAGTGAAGAGTTCTTTGTATACATAAAGATCAAGCAATATCTTAGTTGAAGGAAGTCTTACCCATGAGGACAATTTATTTCCTAACCTTGTCTGAATCCACAAGTAATTGATTTAGTTGTTTCCAAAGTGATTTAGTCTCAGTGACTTCAGCAAGATTAACCTGGCTTGAGTGCAATTATGCTTGCTTAAGTAATTTGTGGATCACATTGCCTGTGTCACTTAAGCACACAAGAACACCCAGTCTCTGTTTGATGCTGCTCCCGTTTTTGAGAACAATTCCTTTTAAAGCCTATGACAACAAGGAGATAAGATTTCACCAGCATATAGTGTTTCTGAATCTGAGTCTTAGCCAAGGCAAACTCTTTCTAATGCTTATCTTTGTATCGGAGATAACAAACAGACACAAGTCACATCTGGGACAATTGGCGATATCTCAGCCTTTCCCAAGCAGGTTCCTGCCCCTCAAAAGACCAGCTGAATTGGATCCGAGGTGAGCTGCTGAATATTTATATTGCATTTGTTTTTTAAAAGAAGAACCCATTTGGTGGGCAGGGGGAATGATGTGATAGAAACATAAAAAGATGCAATCAGACAGGGTACAATGGGTATAGTAAAACAATATCTTTTGTGGCAACTCAGTTATTTAAAATGGAACAAAAGCTGTTTACTTAACAATTCTAAATGAAATATCTCACAATGCCTCCATTTGTGGACCTCAACACAATAAACCTCAATTTAGGAAAATCCATTTGAATCAGAATTTCCAATAGCTTTTGTTTTCCTTGTGTTGATATAAATATTCCTACTGTTCATGTTTATTGATGACTTTGCTCTACAAGGCTTTGAATAATTTGCATTGTATTTTAAAAATGGTCAGAACAGTGACTAGTTCTTGTTCAAGCGAAGAAACAAAACTGGGAGGACACCCTTCGCAGTATTGTGGCCCTAAGGGGAATTCATTAAATTATTCCAATATTATGCAGTCCTATCCTCATATCACAGTGTGTTCTTCAAGACTAGGGATGTCAATGTCCACAATGTGTTGTTTTCTACCTGCTTTATAAACCAGTGGTGGTGATTTTACTGTATGTATATTCTACCTCTCTTATGGATCTGGCTCTATAAGAAAACTGGGGTCTATCAAACTTAAGGTTGTGCCTGGATCTTTGCACTCAACAGAGAGAGAAGGAGGAGCAGCAGCAGCTGCTGCATCTCACACAGCTTTTGGAAGTTTCGTTTCTTTAGTTGAGTTGGAGAACCTTCCAGAACAATGTGCAGGGTAGGCTGGCATGGTGGTGCTATAGTGGGAGGTAGAAGTGGTGAAGATCACCTGCTCCTCCACTGGCTTGAAAGGGCTTCTGCAAATGGAAGGAGCCCTTTCATTTGAAGAAGGGACATCTGGGATCAAAGCCATTGTTTTGACCACATTTTAATTAAAAGTTGGTAATCAGTTAGGCCCAGATCTCACCTGCAAGCTAACTAGTCGTCTGAAGTCCTTCTTGCTTCAGACAATGGAAGGTGTATGAACGACTGATTTTGGTGTGTGATTTAATGAAATTAAACTACTATGCTGCATGAGATTTTGATGTCAATTTGCTCAGATATCTGTGATACCTTTCATTCAATGTAGTGGAATTATTTCCCATTTCCCAGTGGGCTAGACCATCCCACAATGGAGTGACCTCAGGCAAAGGAGTAAAGAATTCTTAAAAGTTGTTCAGAATTTCTTCATATGTCTATACGTGTGATCTTGTGTGTGGTATGCAGGGGTGGAAATAGCTGCACCTTCAGTGCAACCATTAAAGAAAGAAAAGTGTTGTGTTCTCTCGGTGTCTTTCAAGATCCTTACCTGCAATGTTCATCTTAGAACATGGTGTTGATAACACCAAGGTTGCAGGTTTGATCCCCACATGGGACAGCTGCATATTCCTGCATTGCAGGGGGTTGGACTAGGAGATCCTCAGGGTTCCTTCCAACTCTACAATTCTATGATTCTACGACTCTATCCTGAGAGATCCCAGGGCATTTCATCAGGACTTCTGGTGAGGTTTTGGAACATATTCAAGGCCTCACCACCAAACGCTGTGAACTGAGATTGTGCCCAGTCCTCTGTGGTTGCATATTGTAAGAGTCCAGTCAGGAATGGGACTGCAACTAGAGACAAAATGGTCAAAAGCCCCTCTACCGTCACACTGTGGTTCCAATCTGGTGTGGTGTCCCTGTGCTTAGCTAATGGCAAAAGGGGGAAACAAGCTACACAAAGCCATAACTACTCAATGGACCAAACTATGTCAATTTTAAATCAGCTTATTTGTCAGTCAATGTGAATCCCCCCTTCTTTTCCACTGAAACAGTCCCTACAACCCATCAAACCCACTGACCCATCCCTCTCATCTCACTGACTGGGGTCACCCCCACAATATACATTCATTCAAACCACTTAACAGTCATGGTGAATACTGGGAACTGTAGCTTGTTAAGGGTGCCTGGATCTTCAGCCCCCTTTAAAAAAACTACACTTCCCAGGATTTGGGGGGGGAACCATGACTGTTAAAGTGATGTGAGTGCCTTTAATGTATGGTGTGAATGTGAACCATGCTGCAGTGGTGTTCTGGTTCCTAAGCACCAGCAGCAAACTATAACAAGCCACAGAAAGAGAGGGGAAGGAGCTTACTTTCCCCTCTCCCTTCCAAAGTCAGCTGTGCGTACTGCACAGGAATGTCAAAATCCAGGCTGAAGTAGTCCCTGGGAGATGTAATTTCCCCAAGAGCTCCTGTAATGTCAGTTGCCTTGGGGAAATTACATTTCCCCGAGGCTACACCAGTCTTGTAGCCTGGTGTGCTACTATTCAGTGAGTGCTAAATGGGGAGGGATAGGAATCCTCCCTCCCTCCCTCCCTCCCTCCTTCCCTCCCTCCCTCCTTCCCTCCCTCTCTTTATCTTTCTAGCACCCATTGGAGCTTAGTGGCATTGAAGAGAATGGAGTTGGAAGGGATTCTGAGGGTCCAACCCCCTGCAATGTAAAGATCTCAACATGCAGTCCCTAGTTCAAGTGCACGGTTTCTGCTTTGTGTGCAGAAGGTCCCAGGTTCAATCCCAGGTAGAGCCAGAAGAAACTCCTGCCTGACACCCTGAGGGACTGCTTCCAGGTGGTGTAGAGTAGACAATATTGTACAAGATGGATCAGTGGTCCAGGCAGCTTCTTATGTTCCTACAAGAGGCTTGGGAAATCAGGATGCATTGAAAGTGGGCTGCTTGGGTGGGAGGGAACAGAGTTGAGGTCGGCTGGAAAAGGTGGAAGGGGAATTCAGGGGTTACAATATTCACTTGCCGTTGAGCTGTGATGAGTCTCCTGAAACTTGTACTTTCAACCCTTGGAATATGAGTTCAGTGACATCGCTAACCCTGTTGCAGGTAGTCATCTATATCAGTGAGGATATTGTTTCTAACTAAGTGCCTGCTTAAAAAACCGTTTGTTGATTAATTCTTGTAATATAAAGTGGTGTGTGTGTGTGTGTGTGTGTGTGTGTGTGTGTGTGTGTGTGTTTAAGAACAGCATGTTTCCATATTCAAAAGTGAATGTGTGGAATATACAAGATGTGCTAAATATGCACAGTGGCAACACCGGCGTTTCTCCAAAGGAAATGAAAACACCTCTGTTGGCTAGATCTGATGTCCTGTGGTACAGCAATTAGAACAGTAATTAGACTATCAAATGTCATAGAACAGAAAATGACAAAAGCTCAGATTGTGCTACCTTAGAAGTATACTCGGGATGCATTAACATTAATCAGCTAATCTACTGTGAGGCTTTTCTTGTGCAGGGGATGTTCTGTTGACTTAGAAGTGTTCATGCAAACCACGCTAGCGCCAAAGAGCTTTAACTGATACCACTGGACTTGGATCAGGCTTTGTGTGCAAGTGAGGATATTTACAGTTAAAAATGAGGGATAGCATTGTGATAGCGGCCTCTTCATCTAGCATTTCCCCATTTCTATCTTTCTCAGAAGACTGCTCACCTTCTAGGGTGGGTGGCATTGCGGCCTGGCATCTGGGCCCACAAAGCAACCCGGCTGGCGGGCAGGAGGTTGGCGCCACAACTCCGGCCACGTCACCCCCGCCCAGCCAATCCCATTTTTATCTTTCTCAGAACTGAACCTCATAAGGGAAAGTATTGACAGTGGTCTCCTTCGATGTTTTCTGTGGTGTGGGTGATTCGAGACTGGCAGCTATACGACCCCTAAGGGTGAACTTCAGTTTAATTTCAATCCATGGCAATTTCACATGCATTCATTCAGAAGTATATTAAGTCTCATTTTTGCGTAGGGGCCATACTAATCTTCTCTGTATCATTCCAAAAGGGAAAGGGGTGGCTTCTTACTGCCGGACCTCAAAATATATTCTGAAGCTGCATGGGAGGGGTGAAAATGCCAACAGGCTGTCACCCCAGGAAGCCTTCTCAGTGAAAAAAATAAATATGAAGGGAGACTTGTTAACGTATAGAGATATGCTATACAGAAGAAAATAATATAATTAAAATTAGGCCATATGAGGAATTAAAGGACAAGCTATCAGGTTGGATGGAGTACCACCAAATGAATGATATCTTTTCAAAAGACAAAAAAACAAAACTAGAGGTTTTGAATGTACAAGGTCAATATTAGAAACTGCAGTATTACAAAATAATATAAAAACATTGTCTAAAACTTATGTTTCTACTAGAATGGCACACAAAAGACTAAGAAATTAAAGATGTTATGACCAAATGGGCAATGGATATAGGCCATAATATCGAATATGAAAAATGGTCAAAATTATGGAATACAGGGTTAAAATTCACAGCATGTACATCATTAAAAGAAAATTTGTTAAAAATGATGTATAGGTGGTACCTTATTCCAATCAAACTAACAAGGATGTACAAAACAGGAAGTAATTTTTTTTGGAAATGTGGGGTGAAAGAAGGCAGTTTTTTCTACATGTGGTGGTTATGTGACAAGGTGAAAACTTACTGGGATAACATATATAACAAATTAAAGAAGATCTTCAGATACAAATTTCAAAAAACCCCGGAAGCATTCTTGTTGGGTATGATTGGAGAAGATATTGCAAAGAGTGATCAGAAATTGTTTCTATTCTCAACAACAGCAGCGAGACTATTATTAGCACAGGTTTGGAAACAACAGCAATTGCTGACAGTGGAAGATTGGCAACAGAAGGTAATGGAGTACGCGGAAATAGCTGAATTAACTGGGAAAATTTGACAACAGGGTGACAAAACATTTGAAAAAGAATGGAAGAAATTTATGTTGTACATAGGAAAGATTTGTATGAAATAGAGAAACCAGTTAGAATAGAAATAAACCTCACAATATGCAACACAAATATTTTTATTGGAATACAAAAAGTACAAGGTAACCAATGTAACCAACTATATTTACAAATAGTACATGGATAGACAACAACAATATGAAAAAAGAATTTTATGTATAAAAGTGTTTATATATTTACAGACAATTCATGGACAATTGCGTAATAAGAATAACAATACCTGTATATAGAATGATAAATAAAATGTGAAAAATAAAAGGTGACATAAAGAAGCCAGAAGAAGGGAAGTCAGCCTGTAGGAGCAAACTATAAATGTATAATGTAATATAATATGTATTTGAAGTATGAAGTATGTAAAATTAATAAAGATTTTATATATATATATATATATATATATATATATATATATATATATATAATTTAAAAAGTCTCATTTTTGCACTGATCTGGGTTTGTTGTTTTTAAAAAGGAACAGATTTTCATACAGATTTTTTAATTTTAGAAAGTATTTAAAATACTATTTTACCGCAAAATATGACTTTTCTTACCCTAATGTATGTATTTCTAAACATTTTTTTTGCCCTAAAATAATGTTGGGACGAGCTTTTTACACATTGTGGTATGTGATTTGAGACAAGAACCGTATTGTCAAATTTGCAGAAGTGCAAAATCTAAATGACTAATGCAATTGATGTATTAGACCAGGTCTGGTCACCTAAACATGCAGAGCAATTGATGTACTCCTGCTTCTCTAGGGGTAGCTGTTTAAAAGCTTATGGCACAGTGCCTGCAAGTGAATGGAGCAGCTATGGGGGTGCTTCCCCCCCTGTGGACTTAACCATGTTACAAGTGTTTCTGTACACAATTAGAGGTACAATATGGGGACCCAGGTGGTGCTGTGGTTAAACCACTGAGCCTAGGGCTTGCTGATCAGAAGGTTGGCGGTTCGAATCCCTGTGACGGGGTGAGCTCCCGTTGCTTGGTCCCAGCTCCTGCCAACCTAGCAGTTCGAAAGCATGTCAAAATGCAAGTAGATAAATAGGAACCGCTACAGCGGGAAGGTAAACGGTGTTTCCATGTGCTGCTCTGGTTTGCCAGAAGCGGCTTCGTCATGCTGGCCACATGACCTGGAAGCTATACGCCGGCTCCCTCGGCCAATAATGCGAGATGAGCGCGCAAGCCCAGAGTCGGTCACGACTGGACCTAATGGTCAGGGGTCCCTTTACCTTTACCTTTATGGTAAGCTTTTTAAAGCCAGGGCCGGCTCTAAGGCAAGGCTGGGTGGCGCAGGCCGCCAGGCTGCCAGGGGGGGTGCCGTGCGGCTGTGCCTGTGGCAGGCTGCGCCCGCCCGCCAACCACGCTGGGGAACGGGGGGGGGGAGGGAGGGATCTTCGAACCACGGCGCCAGGACGCCAAATACGCTTAAGACGGCCCTGTTTACAACAGTGTCACCTCCAGGTTTTTGTGGAGGGGGGGTGAGGTGGGCTTGTTCCCTACATCTTAACGAGCCCTTTTGATGCAAACTGCTTTGTGCTAACGGAGCAAGCCTCTGGGACTGCGCCTTGAAAGGTGGTCGCTGTAACCACACCAATCAGCCATCAGTGCTTGCAGTGATCCCCTTTGAACTTTCCCAGGTGTCAATCACCCGGCATTGTGATCTCAGGTGGTTGTCTGGTGGGTGGTCAAAGCTGGCCTGTAGAGGGTCGAGGGCTGACCAATCTGGTTCATGGGCCAGATGTCGTTCCCCACCCCTGAGGTAGGGCTTGAGCAATCTCACTTCAAGAGTCTTCCTAACTGAGTGACACCACTTTGTCTTCGTCACTACTTCCCATTTGCTTGTGGGCTCAATCCACACCATTTAGAGGGAGAGGCAAGGCAAGTGGAGGTTGTTGCCCCTTTTCCTTACTGCTCTCTGAGTCACTGCTATATTTTGTACCTGAACTGGGAAAAAGAAAAGAGGAGCTGAATGACCGGCAATATTGTATGTTAGTGTGACACTGTTAATAGCTATTCCATGGGATTTGAAAAACAACCAGTGCCAGCTGATTCATATAGTTTCTGACTAATAGCCAAAATTGCAGCCATCAAAACAAAATCTCAAGTACAGTGGTACCTCTTGGTTATGAGCTTAATTCGTTCCAGAGGTCCATTCTTAACCTGAAACTGTTCTTAACCTGAGGTACCACTTTAGCTAATGGGGCCTCCCGCTGCCGCCACGCTGCCAACACGCGATTTCTGTTCTCATCCTGAGGTAAAGTTCCTAACCCGAGGTACTACTTCCAGGTTAGCGGAGTCTGTAACCCAAAGTGTTTTTAACCCGAGGTGTTTGTAACCCGAGGTACCACTGTATTTCAGAATAGTGATGAAGAACGGTCTCCTCATGGGCGTATCCAGGATCAAAACTAGGGGGGGCGGCAAGCCATGGTTCAGGAGGCTGGCTGCTCCAAGTCAGTTCCCCGTTGGCCCGATGCAGTGGTGAACTTTTCCACCTAGGTGGCAGTGGAGCCCCCTTCTTGCAGCGCCCTCCCCGCATTGGCACCCAGGGCCGTCTTAAGCATATCCGACGATCCCTCCGGCGCCTGCCCTTTCCCAGAATTGTTGACCTTTTTTAAGGGGGGGGGAACCCCAAGGTTGTTGACCTTTTTAATGAAAGGTTCCCCAGAGTTGCTGACCTTTTTTAAGGGAGCTGACACCACCACGCTTACACTCTTAATCTCAGGGTTGTGGTTCCAAGCCCCATGTTGGGCAAAAGATTCCTGCATTGGAGGGGGTTGGACTAGATGACCCTGGTGGTTCCCTTCCAACTCTGTGAATGGTTCTGTTATTCTGTTGTATCTGAAGGCCTGTTCACAGGGAAGATGCAGCAAACTTGTTTTGTGAGAGATGCTTGTGGTGTGATTCCTGCACTGGAGGGGGTTGGTCTAGAGGACCCTTGGGGGTCCCTTCCAACCATCCAGTTCTGTGATACTATGATTAAAATACTCAGCAAAGGTGTGCAGAAGAGAGACCGATACATATTATTTCCATCTAAAAAGTTGGTATTAAGGGTTGTCTTCATGCATACAAAGAACAAGGAAAGCCGAATGTGAAGAATAACCAACAGAAACAAAACCATGGTGTGTGCATTTTTATAACAAAATAAATCTACATTAGAGTTGTTGTTTTAGTTGCAGGATACATTTCCCCCCTTTTTGTGGTTTTGAGTGATCTATATCCATACCTTTGAATTGATAAACATGTCTTAAGTTTGCTTCAGAAAATTCAGAATTCACAGCTCCCCAAACCCATTTGGGAAATTTTTTTGATACTGATGTTTATGTAGTCACGAGGCGCAGTTTAGATACATTCTGGGGGAGGGGGATTTGTTATCCAATTTCTCTATCTTCTTACTTCAGTTTCCCAGGGCTTTGTTTATTTATTCTTAAAGCATTCAAAAACAACCCTTTTTGCTGTACAAATTTGATGAAAAGATGATCTACATGCAGCACTCTTCTCTGGTGCTCAGTGATGGAGGGGAGAAACACATGTTAACAAAGGGGGGGGGACGCTTCTCAGTCAGCTCATAATGTCCCCTGCTGTTCAATTGGGATTGTAAAGGGTATGCCTTAATGAAGGCAGGTGAGAAGGTGAAAAAAAACTAATGAGTGTGTTCCTTCTGCATTGAAAGATCACTTAGGACCTGCAAGAACTTTTGTGTTAGCAGAATGCACAAATTAGGTCTGAAATAATCATATGCACACCAAGATCACAAAGGCCTGACTCTTGGTGCAGCAATAACCAATTTTGCACCTTGTGTCTTTTTTCTTTTCTTTTTCCTCAAGGTTTGAATTTATGGTGATCTAGTGAAAAGGGACCTAATTTTATTGTCCCTTTTTTTGGTTTGCTTGCCTTAGTGCATAAGGAATGTGGGAGAGAAAGTGTTCTCTACTGCATGCTCTGTTAAAGGAGTAGCTTTGACTAGCCAGTAGCTTGTGCAGTTTTTAAACTCCTGGAACAGTCCCCAGGGTGAGTCACACCATTTAAGATAGAACTTAAGATACCTTAAAAAGCAGTTTAATTGGCTTTGGCTACAGTGCAGAAGTTTCTGTTCTTTAAAAGGCTCGTGAGAACTGTATGGTCCATGGGGTCACAAAGAGTCGGACACGACTAAACAGGAACTGTATAAGGGCTCTCCCAACCAACCACACTCACAGATTCCATGAGAAATCCCTCTGAAACACTGGTTGCTAGGCGACGAGAATGATAGGCAATTGACGCTGCAGGCTCAGACAATGATAACTATTGAGAGCAATTTAGGTGGCTGGGCAAGAGGACAACTGAGCAGGCAAGATAAAGTCACAATAAAGCTACCGTAACTACTTGCCCCAACGAGCTAGGCTGACCTTCACTGGCCGAAGATGGGGGGAGGGAAGCCACACTCCCACAAAGACAACTAAAATAAAATAAAATAAAACAGCTGTGCAGCTTCCCTCAGCCACACACACGCCCCACAAAGATATGTTATTAATCCCAACAGAGGCAAAGATGGGGGAGGAGCCAGGACAAGCAGCAGCAGGAAGGGATAAAACACTCCCAGATGCAGGAAGGGAAAAACGCTCAGCCACACTCCCAGATGCACCCCTCCCCACCAAAAGCCTTTGCTAAACTGTAAAGCAGTTAAAAGGCAGAACAAAGAAAAAAGCAGTTAAAAGGCAGAAGCAAAGAAAAAAGCCTCTGAAACAAGAACACCCCCCCCCCCGCAGAAAGCCGAAAGGGGCGAGCGGTGAGGTGCTGCCGGCTCAAAGCCCAAGGTAGTCAGCTGAGTGAAGGAGGACTGGAGGCAATAAGGAAGGATGGCTCGGGGCTGCCGCGGCTGTTTGAATGCAACTAAACCCCGCCCCCGAGCCAGCCCTATTGGCTGGGTGCAGTAGGCAGGGCGTGGCAGCTGGGACGGCTAAGACAAGGAGCTGATAGCCCCCTTGCCAACGCAGGGAACCGGCTCCCGCTCACAACTCCTCCCCTTTGAGAGGCTTTGCTGGAGAGACAGCCAGGGAGGGAGCGGGGAGGAAGTCGGGGAGCCGCTTTTGCCACGCTTATTTTTTGCTTCTAGAGGGGGGCAACGGCCCCCATCTGCCCCCCTGGCTACGCCCCTGTGTCTCCTATGTGTTTTGTATATTAAATTAGGCAAGTTACTTTTCAAAAGCAAAGCAAAAAATTGCAATATGCTGCTCTGGCAACTCAGGCTTATGTCACCTCATAAAAGCCCTGATCCCCAAACAGTGAAAAAGCAGTATGTTGTGGTGTGAGAGAGAGAGAGAAAGAAAGAAAGAAAGAGGGGAAAAGGGGGGGGGATTGCTGTTTCTGAGAGGGTAGGCAAGTTTCTTAGAAATTTTCAGGCTGTATGTATGTGAAAGAAATAACCCCCCTGGATACCTTGTTTAAAGTAAGAGCTGTCACCCTCCTCCTATTTCTAATAAATTACCTGTCACTTTCAACTCTACCCCCACAAATTGCTAAAGAATTGTCTTCAGGTTTAAAAAAAATGCAATGGTATAAACACATTGAAAGCATAAAAAAAAACTGAAAGGCATGTGTAGCCATGTCATTTATCCCACAACAAAGTAAATGTCTTTGCCAATAGCCACTAGAAATGTAGAGCCAGTGAGCAGGCCACACCTTTTACCTTTAGAAGCTACTCTTGTAGACGCAAGTCAACATGAGATTCTGGCAGACAAGGGAAAGCGCATCTCTTCACCATAGTGAATTTGCTACCACATGATGTGGTGTTGACTGACCACCAGCTTTAAAAATGGGAGTATTGCCAGTCCTAGTCCTAACAAGCAAGGGCGTACCCACCATTCGGCAAGTTAGGGCAGCTGCCCTACTCTAGAAGCAGGGCTGGTGGGCAGAGGCGGAGCACAGCCCGGCGGAGCGCGAGTTCGCCATTCCCGCCGCACCGCGCCGCACCCTCCCTCCAGCTCCCCGGCGCGCCCTCAGGCAAGGCCAAGCGCGGCGGGGAACCAGGGAGCGCAGCGCGGCGGGCGGGAACGCTGAACTCGCGCTCCGCTGGGCTGGGCTCCGCCTCCGCCCACCAGCCCTGCTTCTAGGGAGGGGCACAGCCCGGCGGAGCGCGAGTTCGCTGTTCCCGCCCACTTTGTGGCCCCTCCCCTTCCGTGCCTTGGCCCCTCCCCTTGCCCCCCCCTAGTTTTGATCCTGGGTACGCCCATGCTAACAAGACTCCCATGTGGGATGTGATGCAGCAAGGCAACTTTTCCAAGATGATCTCCTGGTGAAGAATTTGCTCCCATGGTCATTTCACCCATTCCAAGCTCTGCCCCTTTCCTTGAGGGATGGAAGGCCTTAAAGGGGCAGGCCTCTAGCTTAGAACCTAGCACTCCCCCATTCTGAAAAGTTGCTCTGCGAGCATCAGTTGCAATTAATTACGGTAAAAGTTTTGTTCTTGCTTTACTGCAACACTTTCAGGTGCCGCTAGGTGGCTCCCTTGGCTTCCCCTCTAAAGCATAACTTGAGAGCAGCAATAGAATCTTCAGACCATTGGCACTTTACAGAATTGTAGAATTGGAAGGGTCACCCCAAGGATCATCTAGTCCAACCCCCTGCAATGCAGGAATCTCAGCAAGATCATAAATGACAAATGGCCATCCAACCTCACTTAAATGTTTTCTGACTGCAAGCATACATTGACTGATCTTAAGTGAAACATTTCCTACAGCAATGTATTGTTACGGTGCTGCTTTGCCAGAAAATTTCTGCCATGCTAAAAATGCACAAGAAGCAGAGATCAGAGAGCAGTAATATTGATTTGATTCAACAGGAATCTTTCAGAAGATCTTGTCCTGCCCCCCAAGGCTTACTAGATTTCTCATGGGCTCAAGTAGATATAATGGGTCCCCCTACCCACATTGCCAGTCCAATACATTTTATTGCCTAAACTGGAAATTAAATGCATTTTCTAGGGCCAACACTTTAAAAAGTCCGGTTGCACCAATCAGATACCAGTTCTTGTCTCCATTTTGCCTTTAGGGTACTGTCTTAGCAGGTTGATTTACCCTGCTGCAAGGCAGGGCGTGGCAGGCCCAGTCCTGCCCAGCTGCATCCAGCTGCCATATTAATGTCCCACAATTCCCCTGCTGTAGTACCATTCTGGGACATTATGAGAAATTAAATTGGTGGCCAATCTCAATCACTCAATACTGCTTGTTGTATTGCTCAGAGTGCTGCTGCCTGTTTCCACCAGGTAAGCCCCAGTAGGACTGTTCACACAGGAGGGAGCCCATCCAGGGTTCACTTTGAACAAGACACCCTCAAATCTAGAGCAGTTTCGGGGAGACATCCCACAAGATCTAGTCATCTTCACCAAAACCACTGCTGTGCAAAAAGCAGAAGAGTGACCCCCCACAGCCGGAGAGGCCTTAGCCAACTCTGACAATTAGATGATACCTTTGTAGAAGCTGTAGTCTCTGCAGAAGCAATTTGGTGCTCCCTCCTCATTGGTGGGAGAATATATAAAGTGGTTCCTGTGTGACCGAGAATCTCAAATCTTCAGAGAGGGCACCAAAACTCCTATCAGGCACTTGGCTGCTCACAGTTCAGCATCTTGTAATATTGCTGAGAAAGATTTTTGAGGAGCATCCTAAAATACTTGCTGTGAAACAGAGTTCTTGTTTTTCTAGGGCAAGGCAAATGCCATTGTGAAAGCACATGTAGTTTCACTTAACTGATAGCGGGCTCTAACGGCTGATGGTTTTTAGCTGCTTTTTATATGTGGAAAGTCTGCTTTTTAGCTTTGATCTCTCTCGTTATTAAATTACAGGCTGACCCGGTTAATCCATGGTTGATTAATATGCGCTGAATGGGTATCAGAAAGATTTCCTCCGTCTCATGGCGTGTACTGGGTGTCCCAGGTTCTTTGTTAATCTGATTTTTATTTATAAAGCAAAAATCTGAATAAAATGTGCAAACTGGGGGAGGATTAAACAAGTCTGGCTGTCACTGCTCACACAACAAGACAATCCTCTGCGCCTGAGGTTTCAAGTTGAAGCAGTTTTGGCAGGCATCACCAGTACTGGGCGAGAATCTGATTTGCACAGCGAAGTTCTTCTATGCCATTCTGGCAGTGCAAGCAGCCTAAGAGCCAGTACATCCGTTCTTAAAAGGTCAAATGTTTCAAATCATGGACGAGCTGCAATCTTGCTCAAGCTCCCTCTTCTGATGTTGTACTGCTCATATGAAGCATTCCTGTCTTGCAGCAGATATACAGGTCAATACTGATGGTGAGTCAGGAAATATGCTCTCATGTTCTCTTGTGCTGAAACATGACTATTGATACAAGCTCCACACAAGAGTTGACAATAGTTTGTTAAGCAAGTTTTTTATAGAACTTCATGACAGGACTCTCATCATGGGCCTTTACGGAGAACTCTTGAGTCTGGTTTGAGTCTACATTTACTTCTCTGTGTCTAGATGCATCACACTTACAATGTAGTTGAAAAATCACACCAAGTGGTGTGGTGGTATTGGCACAGCTGCAAATTATTTGGCTTCAGGCGCTGTCTTTGTCATTACTGAGTCCTAAACATCCATCCCTGCCCTGACACCAAAACATATATATATATATATATATATATTCTCATATCTATGTACCTGCCACTCCTCTGTGAGCATCTTCATCTTTATAAATTTTCAGAAAGCAACACCAATGCAGACATAAAGCAAACTTCTGCCGCGGAGTTGAAGAAATATTTCTGGTCTGTTAAAACTTTCTGAACTCTTATCACCAGCAAAAGAAGCTTCAGCTTCAACTCCCTCCTTTTACCTCCCTACTGATTGACTCTGACCTTAGAGGGCTAAACCAACCCATTCATAGGGGCTACTTCCATGGGCTGTGGGAGGAATGATGAAACATCTAGAACGGAGGGATCATACATCTCAGAGATCCTGCCCCAATTTAAAAGGGTTTCAGACAGTGAAAGAGGGCGAAGCCATTGCATTTTCACTTTCTCCACTGCTCTGATGTACCTGCAGGTACATCATTATTTCACATCATTACGGTGACTCCATTAAACTAACCTAAAGAACTTCTAGAATCAATCACACAATAGGAAAGACCAGACATACTTTGCAGTTCTCATAATTTTAATAAGCAAAAACAAAATCCACAGAACACTGTGGTTTTAAGGTCATCTTACAGGACATAAGCCAGCAGACTAAAACTAATACTCTTATAATCCCAACAACCTTAATAAAATATTCTTTTTTCTCTTTTTAAGGTAATGTTTTATTTTACAAAAAATAAACACCACATAACATCATGGAAATATGACTGGAAAAACTGCAAGAACCTTTTAAAGTTATTAAAGCTACTTTAATGAGGTCATTTTAATTAAAAAGCTAGCTGGAAGAGGTGGGCCTTCCAAACCTCTTTGAAGACCAGCACTGATAGGGTCAATTGGATATCCCTGGGAAGAAGGTCATTAAGCTAGGAACCACGTATCACATTAAAAAATTGGTCTAGATTCACTTATTCCTTTAGTGGAGATACATCTTGAAAATAGTAAGAATTGCTCTGTTGGATCAGACTAATAATTCCATCTAGCAGAACATTATGTCTTCTAGCTAGATGCCTCTGGGAAGCTTGGATTGTTTGACCACAACAACTGGTAATCGGAAATCTGGTCTGTGTATAGAGGTTCCATGTTTAGCTATCGTGGCTAATGGGTGTTGATGGGCCTATTCTTCATAAATGTTGCCTGGTGCTTCTTCAAAGCTATCTGAACTAGTGTCCATCAACACAGCTCGCAATAATTGCATGAATTAATTATGAATTGCATAAAGTGCTTCCTTTTGTGTGTCTTGAACTCACTACTAACCAATTTCTTGGCAGTAGGGATGCAGCTGGATTTCTCTGTTCTGATTGTGGCTGTAAAGACACCCAGGATTTCCTCTGTGCTGTCCAAGCAAACACTACACAGTAGCGGAGGTGTTGATGTAGAGAAAAATGAACTAACCAACTACAAAGCCATAGTCTTTAAACCGTTGACATGTTTGGTGCTATCCTCTATAGGTTTATTGGCAGATGCTCATTGTCCTTTTGAGAAATGAGGCGTCGTCCATTTTGCTTCTTCATGTGCCAGAAATTCTTTCAAGGACAGAATAACACACATAGTTTCCCATGAAACATCTCTGTTGCCTCCACCCTGAAACAGAAAAAAGTATAATCAAATTAAACTGCAGCTAGAAATAGGACTTGAAATCAGTTGTAACAAACTGTTAAAATTTGGCATGATCACTCAAAGTTGATTCCTTTTTGGACTCACTGATTTCAGTAAGGGTGAGTTAAGGCAGAATATTGAGTTAGAGAAGCCTGTTTTCATCCTTGCAGGTAATACTTGTACTGTGTTACAAATATATGAATATAATAATGAGTATGTCATATGTTGATTACTTTTGATTAAGATCAAATCAGATTTTAAAAACATCACACATTCTCAGTGCTTAGAATTAAGGTAGAAATCACATTACAAGAAGCACATATAGTTACACAACAACCCTTGGCAATATTTAAAATATTGTTGACCATTCTTCTTCTTTGAAGTGTGTGTGGATTAGCAGAAGAACCATCCACAAATCACCTGGAAAAGATGCAAACCTCACTTGCTCCAACTCTTCCCAGTATAATCTGCTTCATTAGCACATTTTTTTTTGGGGGGGGGATGTCACCAGAGGTCAAAACTCAACACTAAATGCTTCAAATGAGGACCAATAGCCAATGGATTTCTTAAATGAGAAACTTCACAGAAAAGGCCTTTTAAGGCAATGATGACCAAGCGTTCCAAATAGCAGTTGACATGCTTGAGCAAGTGGTGCTGAATCTTTACTGCTGGTAGCCTTTTGCCAATGTTAAAGATGTGCATGCATGACTGGAGGCAGGGCAAGATTTCCTGTTTTTGTCCTCCAGGAAGACTCAGATTGGCTTCCGTGCACCCAGGACCTATACAGTAGTTTTCATTGGTGAGTGGTGCTAGGATCCAGTTTTTGTTAGGCTACAAGAATTCCAGAAGCAAAGAACTATTAACAAATAAGGAATAATGCACTGATCCCACCACCCTTCACAACTCCATTAATTATGACTACCTGCCCAGGGGTAAGACCACCACCCCAGGGAACACATTCATTGTTGCTTTAAGGGGGAAACCCCCCAAACCCCAATCCTAGCCTTCTTCAGACAGAATCCAGAGGTTTGACAACATCAAATCAGATACAACAATCGAATCACAGCAACAAAAAATGATAAAAACTATACAGCAGCATTAAACAGCAAAAATAAATATTACTGTTGTTGCTTAGTCGTTTGGTCGTGTTCGACTCTTCATGAGCCCATGGACCAGAGCACACCAGGCACCTCTGTTTTCCACTGCCTCCCACAGTTTGGTCAGAATTAGGGAAGCTTTTAATGTTTGATGGATTTCTGTACTTTAATATTTTGTTGGAAGCCGCCCAGAGTGGCTGGGGGAACCCGGCCAGATGGGCGGGGTATAAATAATAAATTTATTATTATTATTATTATTATTATTATTATTATTATTATTATATGCAACCCTACAATAACAACAGCAGATATGCAGTTGAAAATATGCGGGGCTTTAAAAGCCATATAAATTGTTCTGGCTGTGAAAATACTGATTAATATAGGCACATGAAAGTCAGCATTTAGGGAAGCAGTACTTATTAAAATGCCCATTACTGTCCTTGAATTATCATTTGTTATGTTTCATAACACAAAAAACAGCCAATTTTAGTAACCAGCTATCATATTCCATGCATGTGAAATATGTAACTCTGTATTACACAATTAATTTATTCTGATGAATTCTAATAACTACTGAGCTTTATATATAGGAACCCTATCCTTTTTAAAAAAAATATTCCAAGAGATGTATCTAACTTGTGGAACTCACTGCAACAGTATGATACCAAGGCAAAGAGGTTAACAGGATTAAAGGAGGGCAAATATTAGCTAAGTGTATAAATAGTAAGCTTAATCCACAGCTTCATTATAGAAGTCATTTCCTTTATTTATTTATTTGCAAAGGGTATAAACGCTCACAGCGTTATGGCTTGAGTCATAACCGCTGTCCGAAAGGCACTGACCACTATCTGTGGCAGGAACCTGGACTAAAATGAGCTGCTTGTTGGATTCAGAGTGGCTACGGCTGCCTCAAAGTGAGTGTGAGCGCACCCTAGCTAAAGGAGCCTGCTGTCCTCATGGTCTCAGGCGAGAGGTAGGCACACCTAACTGAGTGTTTATTAATCTTTGCTTTTGTGCTTTGCGTTGAGATCAGGTCTCTGGGCTGAAATGTTATGGGGTCCTTTAGAAATGGAAAGTCTGTGAGCAAGCTCTCTGCCTGGTACCCTCTCCATTGAGAAATACTGAGTAGCATCAGGGATTAGCTGCAATATCTGAGCAAATGGCCTCAGAGGGGCCCAGGATCATTCTGAATGCTGCTTCCCACGTTAAGTTGTTCGGGTGTAACTGCTGAACATTTTACATGCACACCTGGGACAGGTGATTCAGCCACTTGTAATATGCAGATACATCTGCCAAGGAAAGGGGGGGTTGACTGCTGTTCCTGACTCTGTATGGACATGTAGCGGCAAGTGTTCCTGAGGGTTTCCTCTTCCCACTGTTATCGTGCATAGGGTGGTCATGTCACCTTTAAAACTCTGAAGCACCAAGGCTGCAGGATGCAGCCACTGGGTCTCCCACACCATTCCTCACCTCACTGCCAAATGAACCAAAGCATAACCTGGGATAGCTCAGTTGGCAGATCATTAGACTCTTAATCTCAGGTTCATGGGTTCAAGCCCCACAGTGGCCATGTTATTCCTGCGTTACAGATAGTTGGACTAGTTGGGATAAATAATTATTTACCTCCATGTTCCCTTCCAACTCTACAATTCAATAATAATAATAAATTTATTAAGACCCCGCCCATCTGGCTGGGTTTCCCCAGCCACTCTGGGCGGATTCCAACAATATATAAAAATACAATGGTCTGTTAAACATTATAAGCTTCCCTAATAAGTATGTGCAGCTCACATTTGTTCCCCTTCCTCTTTGCTCCTCTTCACTTGTTGTGTCTACTTTTGAAATTTAGATTGCAAGCTCCGTGGGGCAGGGATCTCTCTCGTTTGCTTCTTTGACTCTTCTTTGAAGTGCCTTGCACACTGATGATGCTATGTAAGAGCTGGTGTAGCATCATAACTAAGAAGAGTGTGAACAATGAACTTTGATGCCCCTGGTTCTAATCTTGCCCCAGCCATAGGCAAGCTTCTGTTTCTCCTAACCTCTGCCCTCACCTGCCATTTGGGGATAGCGTAATGGCAGAATACAGCCCTTTGCATGCAAAAGTTCCCAGGTTTGATCCCTAGTATCTTCCGGTAAGCCCAAGAAAGACCCCTGAGAGCTATTACCAGTCTGTGTTTGTTAACAAATTTTTATTGGTTTTTAAACGAATACAAATACAACAACTATTAAACACTTATCCAGCAATACTGAGCTAGGTGGACCATTGGCCTGATTTGGGGCAAGGCAGCTTCCCATGTTTGAATGAAAATAATATAACTGACCTACCTTGCAGGGTGGTTGCAGGTTATATATATGTATATCCCACCAAACCTTGCATTCACTGCTTACTTATGAAGTCCTGATGACTGAGAGCCACACATGTACTTGAAATGCCCTTTATGCTAATAACCATTACATAAATAACTGATTATAATAAAATAATTTCTCCATGTGTGCCCTGGTTCTTTCCCCCATGCAGTGAATCTGGAGTTCTGCTGGCTACAGCACATGGAACAGAAGGGTGGATGACAGGAACAGCTGTGGAATGGGGCAGGGGGTGCAGTGGGCTGCTGTTCTAGCTCAGTACCTTTAAAATATATAGTTTCCGGATAAAGATTGGCTGTAAATAACAACAGAAAAGGAATGAAGACACATTCAAAACAAACACCACATATTGAAGCAATGCAAAACATCCGCTCAACACTGATGTGCATGCAACTTCCTCAGAAGGGCGCATTCTGAGAGGGTCTGGGAAAAGCATGCACGTTTTCTGTTTTGAAACCTGGCAGAGTACATTATTTGAGCCAATGCTCCTCGTGAGGGACAGGGAAATGCTCCAGCTTTTCCTCCCGTGGTGCATATGGGAGCTCGTTGGAGTAAATGTATTCCTGCCTAGACTACAAGGATATCAAATATTGCAGGCGGGATGATTCTATAAGCAGTTTAGGGTGATCATATTGAAGGAGTGGAATGGGATAAGAGATGAGATTGTCCCGGAGGTTATTTGATCTTACCTGCTATTTCCACCAAGCCTGGCTACTTCATCAACATCTTTCAAAGGCGACTTTGCTGCATCTCGAGCATTAACTATACTTCTCAGCTCCTCTTCCCGAAGCCAGCCGGACAATAAGATGAAAGTCTTCTTTTTCTTTTCTTTTCTTCTTCCCATGAAAAACAGGGGGGTAAAGTTTTGGGCTACAGCACCATATGCTATTGCAGCCTCTTAGGTACCAGCTATCTGGATGTAAAGTTAATAAAATAGAAGAGAGCTGTGTCAGTTACATTGCCTGCCTGCTGCCTTTATCCTATTCGGAAGAACTTAGCAAAGGCAGATGTGAATTATCTTTTTTCTCCCCTCTAAGTTTTTTTTTAAAAAAATATTATTGTAAAATTGTTTCATGTGACAGATGCATTGAGCTTTGGTGCGTCTCAGCCTTGTACCGGTAAGTCCCGAGGCTAAGTATATTACAGAGGGTTACTTGCTTTTAAAAACTCACTGGTCATCTTGACTAAGCAATTGGGGTGGGGTGAGGTGGGGACAAAACGATGCATTGCTGCATCTATTTTGGTGCTTTCCCCCCATTTACAGTGAGTTTTAGTCACTGGAGAAACCCGAGAGCTCCTTCTTCTCTGAAGCGAGACCAATTTTATGTAACTGCATTTTGGGATGGGACAAGGGCAAGAGCTTGTTGCGAGGGGGGGGGGCGGAGAAAGAGAAAGCACAGCATAAATATACTAATTTACAAAGAGAATGTGATGGGAGAAACACTCTACCTCCTAAAATGACCTTTATTTTTTTTTTCCAGCAGAGGATTTAAGATAAAGAGTATTAGTTAATCAGATTCTGGGAAGCAGCTGTTGAATGATTTACAGAGAGGAGTAAATGAGACAACTTTCCATTTTGAAATCAATGCTGAAAACTAAGTTAGATATTGCATGTTTCCTTGTGCATTGCAAATACATTGTACTTTTCTTTTCTGAAAAGGATGCCAACTAATATCTTTAATTAGTCCATGAATAGGGCCAGCAGCCCCTGGCTTCCTTTGTTAGGTTTTTTTTTTTTTTTGCAGTTAGCTATGAGTAAGTTTTGCAGTTAGCTTTGCAGCTAAAGTGTGCATTTCCATACATTAGCAACAAGAAAAATACAGTGGAAAAGAGAAGCATGTCCACGTGACGGCTGGTGTTCCTGTGTTTGCCTTTGATGCATTCATTTATGGCAGAGCAGAGTATGGTACTGATCAATGTTGATCCTATGATAATCTTCACAGCAGGTGCAAATGGTACAGTTAGGATGTTCTCCTATGCTGTATTATTGAGCCAAGGCAATCCACATGGCCAATAATGTTTCCATAATGCATACTAAAGAAGTTAATCCTGCTTAGTAGAGCTTAATTAAAAGTTTCTTCCCTGCAGCATCTTCCCATTTTCTTGTTTCTTCTTTGATGCAGTTGGGAGTATTTGATGCCTGTTAGATACTCAGCTTCTGTTACAGCTATATAAGTTCGTGTCTGGGTGTAAGTATGAATATTGATTTCCTTGCATTATTTTGCTATGGAATTTAAAAGAAGTAAAATAGTGGAAGGAAGCCAGTACTTAAATCCCTCCAAGCAGGTAAAAAGGTAAAAAACTATGTTGCACAGAACAGGAAGAGATAGCAAATGAGCAGAAGCTGCAAATAGGAAGCTTTTAATTAAATGGTACAGTATTCCTCAATTGCATCAAAAGAACTTTGCATGTGCACACAGACAAGCTAGCAGCAAAACTATGTTTTATTCCCCCCCCCCCCAGTAGTGGACCTTGACACCTCAAATTTCAGTGCTGCCCTGTGTGATGCCAAAATCTGGCACCTCTTACTTTCCATTGGATGTCAATAGTTGTAGCGCCTGCCTCAGTGCCCCAGAAGTTGTGCAACTAGTGCTACCAAACCAATTGCACTCCCCTAGATTCACCTTAGTTCACCCCAAAAGAACAACAACAACTGGCCTGAGAAATATAGATTAAAAACAGAGGGGGGGCTAGAGTGCAAAGGCTGGGTCTCAACATCTTGATTCTTCATAAAATATGAGTGTGCAAAGGATGGCAATTCCAGAAAAAAAGGGCTCATGCAGAGCGATCTATGACTGTGGTCTCCATATCACTCCCATTCATTCCGATTGGACTTGGGCAAGAGACTCCTCCGGTATCATGTCCATAGTCTACAATGTGCAAAACATAAGCAGTTTCTCAGTGCAGCAGGGAGGTAACATTCCTTGTGAAGGTTGAGGAAAAAGGAAGACCACATCTACTGTGTCCGTGGACCCCAGAACCCCCTAAATATTCCCTTTTAAGATGATAGTGGGTAGTCTTCCATAAAGCACTTGAAGGCCGTTTTGCTCAGGTGTATGGAAAGGGTGATCTGATTACCATACACGGGGAAAATGAGTGGGGAGATGTTTGTAAGTGTCATTTCACAGAATGGACACAGCTGCAATTACTCGGGTTGGAAACAGTTTCATATCGGCAGTTTCACTGGCACATGAGTCTGGTTGTCTGGTGGTTCTAGAACTTCATCTGCCATTTGCCATTCTCAGACAATGGTGTATTGTATTACTATCTTGAGAGAGTGCGGCAATAGTGGCGACGGCAAACTGTAACCAATACACACAGATAAGACTCACCAGTCATTTGTACATACACAGGCTGAACAAGCTCTGCTTTCCTCCATTAAGGGGAGAGCTGTGGCTAATTTGGTGTGCTGTGACATCATCATCATCATCATCATCATCATCATCATCATCATCAAAGTATTGCTTTCACATAGTAAGAGGGAGAAGGTAACAGAGCCCTGTAGCATCTGCAGATGGATGCAAAGTGACTGCTTTCAGTAACAATAGCTTTTCCCTTTGTGTTGCCTGGCTGCTGGTGTTGCCAAGGCAGAGTAATGCAGCAGATTTTGGATTCCATCAAAGCAGCAATGAGGAACCTCTGTTCTATGGTCCTAACAATGCCCAGCACCATAGCTGCCAAGTTTTCCCTTTTCTCGCGAGGAAGCCTATTCAGCATAAAGGAAAATCCCTTTAAAAAAGGGATAACTTGGCAGCTATGCCCAGCACCTACTGCATTTTGCCCATGCTGTGATTTGGCCCAGGCTATGCCCACCTGATGTTCTGTGATGCCAGGTGTATGTATGACAGAAAACAATGTGGTGCAAAATTAAAAGAAAAGAAAAGAAAACTAGGAGTTTGCTACTTGAGTTCCGAACGTTTTGAATTGTGACAGAAAATGCAACAAATTAAAAAAGCAGAGAATTCAAGCTGGTAAGGAAGAATTGGGAGCCTGCTTAGAGAGAGTATGTGCCATTCTTCCTTTGAAGCCATGGGTTGAAAAGGAAGAATCTGTGCAGCTGTAACTTTATTTATTTATTTATTTATTTATTTATTTATTTATTTATTTATTTATTAACTCAAGCCATAGCTTTAAAGGAAAAATCAGGAGCGCTCCTGATTCTTTATAGTCACAGGTTTTAATTTGAATCACCTGGTGTCCTGTGACATCAGATGACTGGCAGATGGGCGACCCCACCCACCTGTCGAAGTGGCACATGGAAGGATATTCAGTTCTGGATCCCCATCCTTGCATTAAAGAGAGCCATATGCAAATATATGCACACGCATCTACATGCATCCAGTGCAAAAAAAGCCAGCCTCTTAGCCACTAGGACTGCACACAGACATCAAGTTTTTTAAAAAAAATTCTTATTTAGCTCCCAAATATGGTGGGTGGCAGGAACTATGGTCACACAACTCTGAATAGTGTGCATTCTTCATATCTGTTTCTATTTACTCCTGTAGAGGAGGGATTGGGCTCATTCAGGAGTGGTCAGTGAGATGGACCAGGGCTACAGAGCTGCCTTCCTAACACTAGTGTTATTGCCATTTTCTGGAACAGTGTAGAGGTGAAAGGCAGGGGCTGCACAGGCACCCCAGTAGAGCCACTCCAGTGCTCCTTCTCAGTGTACCAGATATTTTTGAGTAGACCAAAAATAAATAAATAATGGTGCATAGCAATTCCTATTGCTAGGAATACAATTCCTAGATCTTGACTACTCCCCACCCCTTCTCTGGGGCTAGGGGCAGAGGGGAAATTTGATCTTGTTCCCATTTTAATGAGAAACTACCTAATTCCCACTTCTCAAACCAATATATGAACTGAAATTAAGCAATTTACACTTTTCTGAATTTTGCGATACAGTTCTGCAATGAAACAATACATATATTGGGGAGAAATGTGCATAAAATGCATGTATTAAGGGAAATAACATCTTAAACACATTATATTACAGAAAATTGGTTGCAGAAATGTGTATATTAGACAAAAGTGCACATCAAAATGTGTTTATCGAAGGACATTTGCATTGAAATGCAAACAGTTTTTCACCCCCAGAAGTGTGAAGAACTGAATTTTAAAATGGGGAAAGTAGATAACTGAAATTGACAGTTTTGTCCATTCCTATCTAGGGCATTGGGATGCGGGTGGCACTGTGGGTTAAACCACAGAGCCTAGGGCTTGCCGATCAGAAGGTCGGCGGTTCGAATCCCTGCGATGGGGTGAGCTCCCATTATTCAGTCCCTGCTCCTGCCAACCTAGCAGTTCGAAAGCACGTCAAAGTGCAAGTAGATAAATAGGTACCGCTACAGCGGGAAGGTAAACGGCGTTTCCGTGTGCTGCTCTGGTTCTCTAGAAGCGGCTTAGTCATGCTGGCCACATGACCACTGTACACTGTCTCCCTCGGCCAGTAAAGCGAGATGAGCGCCACAACCCCAGAGTCGTCTGTGGCTGAACCTAATGGTCCTGGGTCCCTTTACCTTTACCTTTTATCTAGGGCATTAGGGATTGCAGCAGCTAGAGATAGCATGCTGAACAGGGTGGCTTTGTCCTATGTCATTTGGGAATATCAGGAATCAGCCTCCATGTTCAAGAGTGTGCTGCATCACATTATATACTTAAGACAGTTATCTCTGAAGTTCAGCCATATTTCTCAAGCACAATCATGACATAATTTGCTTTCTACAGGAAAAATCACAAGAGTAAATGTAAGGTGTTCAGGCTACAATCCTATATTCATTTATCTGGATGTAGGTCTGATTGAACTCCATGGGACTTTGTGTAAGTACATTTACAATGGTGCTGTCTGTGCTGGGAAAATAGTCACAAAACGGTGCAGACATGGGAGGAAATGGTTTGGCTTCTCTCAAACAAGCACCACATAGAACTAAAATCAGATTCCAAAGTCAGATTGTCAGAACTTTGGGTGTCTACAAGCCAAAAGAGAATTTGAAAAGCTGAGCGAAACATTTCTATTACAAAAATCAACCCCCTCCCAAATTTGTTGCAGCACTTTTGCTCCTCTTTTTTATCCCAGTTATAGAGGAGTGCCATACTTTTCAATAACTGTAGCAGCACAAATTCCTTTCTCAAAAGTGTCCATACAGTGGTACCTCGGGTTAAGAACTTAATTCATTCTAGAGGTCCGTTCTTAACCCGAAACTGTTCTAAACCTGAGGTACCACTTTAGCTAATGGGGCCTCCTGCTGCCGCCGAGTGATTTCTGTTCTCATCCTGAAGCAAAGTTCTTAACCCGAGATATTATTTCTGGGTTGGCAGAGTCTGTAACCTGAAGTGTCTGTAACCCGAAGCGTCTGTAACCCAAGGTACCACTGTACTTCACTGTAATTCTATAAACCCTTTTCCAGATTATTTGTGGACCACTCAGATACTGGCATCTCTGGGGTGCCATGAGTTTAAATCCAAGTTTGTGTGATTTTGCCCTTGACGTGTTGGTCCTGCTATTAAATTGCTTTGTTGTTGAAGTAGTAGTAGTAGTAGTGGTAGAAAAAATGCATTGTGTGTCCAGGCCAGTGCTCACTATGGCCTCTACTAGTGGCGACTGATTTTCTTCTCGGGGCTTTGATGATTGCTCTGAGCCCATGTGGAAATAACCCTCCCATGAGTCACCGTTTCTGCTTCCAGACAAATGAGAAACAGGCTTCTTTCCGTAAGAACCTGAACCTCTGCATATTGTCCTCTTAGCATTTTGTCACATGGAAGTATGCAAAATTTGCAACTTCTGCTTGTTTTGAAGAAGCCAGAGCAATGCATTTCCCATACGTTTGGGAGCAGAAAGCATGACTGGGGGGGGGGCAGCTGCCATAAGCAGGTTAAGACTGAACTCATCCAAACTGGCCACTGAGGGTTCTGTTGCTTGCCTGACTCAGCTCTACCCCAAACAAGGAAAGGGGGAAAAGCATGTCCTAAAAAGATGCTAATAAATTAAATATTCAGGTCCTCTTTTCCTGCCCCAAGGATCTTTGCTTTGAAACTCTTATTTGAAGGGATAACCTACAGTGCCTGGGAAAAGAGCAGAGGCGCTGGGTTTCTGGAAACCATCCAAGATACTGCCCCTGTAAAACCCTATAACCTTCAGCACTGTGCTGGGACGTGTTGCAGAAATAACGAGTGCATGCGAAACAGCTCCTCGAATCCTCCCTTGAAGGGATAACAGCAGCAGTACTAAGTTAATAGCATTAAAAGCAATTAATTCTGTTTGTTTGAAGATGAGTTATCCTGGACTCGGTTTGATTTCATTCTTTGCGAGCAAGCGACACATAGACATAAAATCCTCTCAGTCTCTCTGTCTGTTCACTTGCAGATCATCATAGCGTGGGAAAGACGCAAGCTGCCGGTATCGAACCTCGGGATTTATGCCGCTAATCTGATTACCCCCATATGATGGACGTGTCCACTTGGAAGGAAATGGAGGTGGCACTGGTTAGTTTTGACAACACCGACGAGGTAGCGGAAGAGCCTTGTTTTTCAAATGACCTCAGGGCTGCTGACCAATCGCACAAAGGGCATCCCAGCTGTACCAGCCTCCTGTCCAACTGGAGAATTCTCATCAACAGTGAGAACACAAACAATGAGACCATATTCTCCAAATTGTCTACTGAGTTCAGTGACCACCTGGGCTTGGAGAATGTGGGCATGGATGAGGGCGACCAGAGAGTCATCATAAACATTGCTGGGCTGAGGTTTGAGACGCAGCTCAAGACCCTTGATCAGTTTCCAGAAACCCTTCTTGGAGATCCTGAGAAGAGGATACATTACTTTGATTCCATGAGGAACGAGTACTTCTTTGACAGAAACAGGCCTAGCTTCGATGGGATACTCTACTACTATCAATCGGGAGGAAAAATCCGGCGCCCAGCCAACGTCCCTATAGATGTCTTTGCTGATGAGATCACTTTCTATGAGCTGGGCGAAGATGCCATGGACCAGTTCAGAGAGGATGAAGGCTTCATCAAGGACCCTGTCACTCTTCTGCCAACCAATGACTTTCACAGGCAGTTCTGGTTGCTGTTTGAGTACCCTGAAAGCTCTAGTGCAGCCAGGGGAGTGGCGTTGGTCTCGGTCCTGGTTATTGTCATTTCTATTATCATTTTCTGTGTAGAGACCTTACCTGAGTTCAGAGATGAGAGGGAGATCAAGGATCTCAAGGCTGAAGCTAACAATCTAACCAAAGCCATTGCGGTCCCTAATACCTTCACAGATCCCTTCTTTGTGATAGAAACTGCCTGCATTGTCTGGTTCTCCTTTGAGTTGTTTGTCAGATTCATTGTTTGTCCCAGCAAGGCTGAGTTCTTCAAGAATATTATGAACATCATAGACATTGTGTCCATCATCCCGTACTTTGTGACCCTCACCACGGAGCTGATTCAACAGACTGAGCTAAACGGCCAACAGAACATGTCCCTGGCCATTCTCAGGATTATTCGCCTGGTGAGGGTCTTCCGTATCTTCAAGCTTTCCCGGCACTCCAAGGGGCTACAAATATTAGGACAGACCCTCAAAGCCAGCATGAGGGAACTGGGCTTGCTCATTTTCTTCCTTTTCATTGGGGTCATCCTGTTTTCTAGTGCCATCTACTTTGCGGAGGTGGACGAACCAGAGTCACATTTCTCCAGCATACCTGATGGCTTCTGGTGGGCTGTGGTCACCATGACGACTGTGGGCTATGGAGACATGTGTCCTACCACCCTGGGGGGAAAGATAGTGGGGACTTTATGTGCTATTGCAGGGGTGCTCACTATTGCACTTCCTGTGCCAGTCATTGTCTCCAACTTTAACTATTTCTATCACAGGGAGACAGAGAATGAAGAGAGACAAATATTACCTAGGGAGGTAGAAAGGATACTCACCGGTGTGGTTACAGGGAATGGGAGTATGGACTCCCTGAACAACACAAATGAAAATTGTTCTCAAGACAAGACAAAAAAATATTGAGCAGTCGCAGAAGATAAAAGTCTTGAAGGGTCTAAGGGTCTCTGACTCATCCATTGATATACCAAGTCTACTGTGTAACTCAATCTCTCTCTTTTTTTAAAAAAACAGCAACAACTTGGTTTGGGGTTTTCAGTCTTTCATTTTTTGCTATCTGACTTCTTGTGACTTTTCGAATAAACAGAGTATTTCTTATCTCTCTTCCTTGATCACCTGTCTCTTTTTATAACCAAGTGCTAGGCTGTCTCACATTTGTTTCTTTGCTTTGAGGTCAATACTTGTTCCCTAATATGAGAATTTATTATCAATGTTTTGTTGTTGTTGTTTTGTTTTATAAACGAGCTCTTTCCCTTAATCCTAGGTTGGCCATAGATACTCTGGGTGCCTCCCCTACACAAATGGGGTTATTGTTGATTGGAATTAACAACAACAAAAATGTAAACTTAAATTTGTTTTAATTGCTATTAGTCTAGATGAAGTAGCAGGAATGTGACTATTGTGCCAAAATACAGTTGCTGCAACTCCTTGCAACTGGAAAGCTTCTTGCTGCCCTTTTTGTCAGCCTCTCACAATTGCTGATCTCAGCGAAATTTGGAGGTATCCTTGGTAGTAAGGGAAGGCACTCTGCATATGCTCAGAAATATTATTTATTTCACTCCAGCTTCCAGAACTGAATCCTGCTGCTAAATTATACCTGCTCAGGGAAGCTATCATGAATATGCCATGCAGTTTCCTTTGGCAAAAACTGACCATTTCCCCAAAAGAGGATTTTTTTCCAAGTCGGTCGTTAAGAATGATTAGTGCTAATATTTTGACTGTGGCTGGAAAGAAGAAGTGAAACTTTAAAATAGAAAGGAAGATAAAAGAAACTATTTCTGTATAATAACTTTGCATAAATATCCCATGATGCATGATGAATCACTTGGTAATCACACAGAAGCTTTGGAGAAGACATCCAGCTGCAATAAATGTTTCGTTCAGCTCTATAATTGGCAGTTCATTGACCGTGAACACTTGGTTTTATTTTTGCTTTAAGAAATTAACAATTACATCAGCATTCCTAATATTAATCAGTGTCTGTATTGCTAAGGTAGGTTTTTAGAAATGCAAATTTAGACTGCAATCTAACAGCCACTAACTTTGAAAATAAGCCCCTTTCTTGCGAGTAGACATGTATACTATATACATGTATATATACTATATACATATTAATTGCTGTGGTAAATTAATGCTGTTTTACGGTCTTCCTCAATGGATTTCTCGCTCAATTTGACCCATATGCAATTGTTTGGCAGGATCTCTGGTAATTATGAGGCATTTTAGATCACAAGACTTGTTATTAAAATAAACTTCTTTTTTGCATTTATTTAGAATATATCTGAGCATATATTTTTGAACCTTGTTTTGCATTTCCCGCCAGCACTACTGAAAACTCTCCCCCCTGTCCTTACCCTGTCTACTGAAAGGAAGGTCTGTTGAGTAGAAGTTGTGTATAAGATAAAAAAGCTACAGAAGCAGAAAGAGGGGACCTGCATAAAACTAGACAACGGCTGCAATTCTTCTGGTGCATAAGATTGCCCTGTGGGTCAGATAAACAGGGCAAAATCCACAGCACTAGTTTCAAACAGACATTAAATATAGCAAAAAATTTACCAGCTGAGCATCTGACTATGTAAGTAATTCACACACACACACACACACACACACACACACACACACCTCTAGATTGTCTTGTTTATTTAGCAACAACACTACAACTATTAAGTATGAGAGAACTTGAAAGATCCAGTTCTCAGGTAGTATTTTTTGTACTTCACTCTGACAGGATTCTTCTTTCTGCTGCTCCTTTCTAAGCCCCTCCAATATTTCCAGGCTTGCTCCTGTCTGCAATTTACCAAAAAGTGTACCTGTTTTGAGACCCATTTCCTCTGTTTGCCCTTCTTTCATCCCTATCCCTTTTCACCTGGTTCAGCTCCCAGTGTAAAGGGGAGTGCCTGTTCCTGCTTCCTCAGATGGCAACCCTGTACACCTGGACCTGAGTGAGAGCAAGTCCCTTTCCACTCAGTGGGACTTGTTTCTGAGCAGACATGTGTAGGGTTGCACTCTCAATCACTGGCAGTCCGCCTCTCGACCAGGGTATGTTGCTAAATGTGTCGCATTTCATTTCATTGTCTTTCCTCGCCTTATCTTTGTAATCATCTTCTTGTTATCTTCCATAAATATGTGTCTTTTCTTCTCAGAATTGAAGGCATGGAGTGTTTTTGCCCAAATAACCACACAAAATAAACACAAGCTTTTGTGCAACCGTGGGTGATTTTTCAAGTGTGGGTACCCGCTTTCCGAACCATTCACATGATGTAGAGAAGTACATTCCTCCTTCTTTACAAGGAGCATCAAATATTTCTTAGGTCAAATGAATGAAGTTGAATGAGCACATCACAGAACTCTTAATTTCTTCTATTACCTAGCGAGTCCTCTGTGATGGACAGATACAGACTCAAAAAAGGTGGATAAAGCCCTCATCTGACAAAAATCTTTGAGGAAAAAGCACTTCGGGATTTTTTTTGGAATTTCCACATTCCTGTTATTTCCTTATTTTAACTCCTCCCCTTGGCCATTTTCACACAAACCTTTAATTCAGATTACCACACACACAGGGCCGGATTTAGGTTTGATGAGGCCCTAAGCTACCGAAGGTAATGGGGCCCTTTATATGTGATATTTTAGGGAGCAGGCTAGCTGGCGGGTCCCATTACTTACACAACACAACACAAAACACTGTAGCTGTATGTAGGTTTTATTTTATTGGTTTTTTTATCTTATATTTTGGAAATGTACATACAGTATATAGCTTGTTTATCTTATATGTAAATCCAGCACCACACACACACACACACAGAGAGAGAGAGAGAGAGAGAGAGAGAGAGAGAGAGAGAGAGAGAGAGAGAGAGACCCCTTTGTTTCAATGCAGTCTGTTCTTACTTAGATCCAATTCATATAACCATTGGATACCTGGTAGCTGACTGTGTGCAACTGTGGCTCATGCATGGAACTGAACTATTGCACACCACTGCAAATGCTTCTTAAAGAACAAAACCCCAAACCGGACTCCTGCAGTAAAATCTGACACAAGGTGGTGTCTGCAAATGATCAGACGACTAGAAGCAGCCAAGGCAGTTGGCAGGCATGGGCAAATCTCCCAGTTTCAGGTTCTCTCAGTTGTCCCGTCCCCCCAATATTAAAAGTTTGATTCCCCGCATTTCTACATCAGTTTGTGAATTTTGTTTAAGCCCTCATGAAAATTCACCAGTGAATTTCTCCTAATATACACTTTTGTATGCAATTCTGTGTAATATACATGTTTTTGCAGAGCAGTTTTCCCTGAAATAATGCATTTTGTATGCTATATTCACAAATATGTGCATTCTTATACACACATTACCCCAGTATATGCAATTTCTTATGCATTACTTGGCCTAAAATGTGAACTGTAAAATTCAGAGGCTTTTGAAGGATGGTTGTGTTTCGATTCATGTATAGCTTCAGATAGTGCAGATTAGGTCGGCTAACCTTTAAATGCAAACACAGTCAAATCTCTTCTCCATCCCTACCAGTAGGTGACAGCTTTTCAGGTGGTCACTATATGCCAAACAGTCATGTGACGTGATCCAGGGAGAGGAGTTAAAATAGAGGTAGCAGGAATGTGAAGTCCTCTTTAAAGAAGTGAGCATACCTCTATTTCTGGTTTCTGAAATATGAAGCTGGAGGCTGCAGAGCACTAACATGCCCCAGGCTGTTATTTAAAAAGAAAAGAAAAACCATATATGGCTGGTTGTGGCTCTCAGTCTGCCTCATATGGAGGACTGAATTGGGGGCGTAGGCTGTGGCATGTACCCCTGTTCATTGCTGACTCCAACCTCAAAACCTCTCCCCTCCGTGTGATACCCTTTCCCCTCCAGTTTACTGGAAATCCCTTCTTTTTCTCTCAGTTGCTATGGCAACCATGAGAAGGTCAATTAGATAACGGATGTGCATGTAGGGATTAGATGTCAGATGGTTAACAGCCTGGCTTGATAGGCAGCTTTTCCTTGATTTTTAACAACTTTGCTGTCGTAGTAACTGATTACCCTCAGTTGCAAAAATATAATAGCCTTCTGTCATTCAACTTCCTTCAACCGACACAAGTGGTTTATACTTACGCTCAGGCATATTGTACCCTTTCCTAAATTACAAAATGTGCAACCCTTTTTTTAAGTTTTAAAAACCCTCCCTCCTGACCGCACGCCAACTTTCTATGGAAAGCAAATCCACAAAGGTCAGGCTAACATGGAAAGCTGAATGAATATATCTGTAAAAGGTTGGGAAATGCAATGCCCCGCTTACTATTTTGGGATCTTGAATTTAAGCTGCTGATTACAGAATTATACGAGTGGACAAGGCTTGATCAAATCCCACCACAGGCCACAAGAATGCACTTACACTGTATACATACAAGGACTGCAGTCTAGCTCGTTGTATTAATTAATCCAAAGAAACTTATTTCTAATGCCCTAAAGGGTATCATTAGCAATAGCAGCCTTGTCACCCCACTCCCAAATTCAAAAAGGCCAGTGGCAGTATTAATAGTAGTAGTAATTGCTGCTATATTATTATTATTATTATTATTATTATTATTATTATTATTATTATTATTTATCAGGGTACTTACTCACTAACTCATCACCAAGAGGTAAGAAGCAGTAAGATCTGGGATTTGGCAGCTATTTGACCCTTTGACTACCTGTGTCTATGATAATGTCATAGTCCACACAGAACTGAGAAGTATAATTAATCTGAATGTTGCAAACCCAAAATTACTAGTACCGGTAACAATACCGTATTGGCCTGAATATAAGCCGCAGCCGCAAATAAGCCACAACCTTTAAAATTCAAAGGGGAAAAAAAGACAATACTTGAATATAAGCCACCTGCAATAATTACCGTACAATCACTAAAATTGTGATTCGCTATCAGTTGCTACAAATCCACAGGCACTCACTCCCGTAAATGGCAAACGTAGAATAAAATCCTGCGGGTACTAGAGAGGACCCACAAGTGGGTTAAACACCTGTTCGTAGCACTGTAAATGCAAATAAAAAACTGTGAAATACGGGGAAAGCAATGAATGACATTAGAATTAATTGCACAACAGTCTGAAGCTTGAAAATCAGCAATAAAACATTTTTTGTTCCGTTTTACTGTATGTCTGTTTCGGCAGCAATAGCGTAATAGCCAATTTTTGTAAGGTCGCGAAGTTAAGCTGCACTTTAACTTTTCACAGTTGGAATTTGGCAAAAAAGGGGGGCTTATATTCGGGCCAATATGGTATATCAACAATAATGAATGAAGCAAACATAGTAGGGCAACTGGAGTGGAAAGTCAACAGTGATCTAGAGGAGGGAGGGAAATAAACAAGGGTCCCACACACTCTTTCATTCCCGGGCTTGCTGACATATTTTCCAGCTGGCAATAGTGATGGTGGCCTCAGCCTCATTCTGGAGGGAGAGTTTGAAAAGACGTGGTGGTGGGGGAATGGTCTCAGATCAGGTTGTTCAGCACTGCTCACCAGTTTGCTGTCGCCACACTTTCTCCTTCAAACAGGAATGGCTGTCTTGTTTTTCGGTTTTGCTTTTTTTTGAAGGGGAAGAGGACTTCTCATTGGATCCAGCTGTTGGCTGTCCCTTGGGCCACCCCTCAGAAATCCAGCAGGCCTCTGGACCGGATAAAGGCCGACTTTGATCCTTGACTGAAACAATCCCATGGTGAAAGCATGATAATACAATCAGGTACGGGATATTGACATGATGAAGTGCAGAAATTACGCAATAATCCCTCAAAGCCCTTTATTGTTACCATTGGTGGTCCTGCTAGGGCCATTTCCCCATCTTAAATCTGATCTCTGGTGTGGCATGGATGCTACCCCACCCCATGTGCTTTCCTTGGATTAGCTGCCTTGGAATTCTTCCTCCTTAATGACATCCGTGCCATGCATTCCCCTTGTAATTTGGAGTCACTGCATGGCACCATTTTCCTCCCACTTTGATAAGAGCAAGATAAGGGCAAACCAAACCCAATGGCACAATGACATTGAAGGTCACATCCTTTAAAAGACTTAAACTACAGAAATATCTCACCTGAAAAGTCCCTTAGTTAGCTTGGATAGGCTGAGCTGCTATGTGCAGCAGAATAAAATGGGAAATTTTGGGAATACGACTCTCTACCTAGAAGTCTGAAGTGGTGTCATCTATTCAACTATCTCAGCATTCTTTTGCCCCATTCTGCTGAATGAAGCTGACTATGGCTGGGGACAGATTCAGCTAACTGGTCCTACCAGCAGAAGCCAATGCAAAGATTTGCACTAGCACAGTTGGGCTTTCTCTCCCCTTACCGGTAGTGCACACCGTTGGGGAAATCTCTACTTGGTTTAATAGCAAAAGTGTTTTACCGTACAGTGAAGAACAATCTGGTTGAATAAGAAACCAAAAAACCCCTCATTTCACCACTTTGCTAAAAATAGCACAGCCTGTGGTTTAAACGATATAGAACCACGTCTCGTCTTGAACTCTTTAATGAAGTGAAACAAAAATTGATGCAATAGTCATCCTTTGCACAGTCTGGCTGGCAAGTCTAACTTTGAATAGTTTATTCTTATTCGTATTATTGTGTCTGGTGGTTCCCTCACTGCGAGAAGCGAAGTTACAGGGAACCAGGCAGAGGGCCTTCTCGGTAGTGGCATGAAACTATAGCTGATGAAGAATAAACAAAACGGGGCCTTGTCCTGGATTTGAAAATAATTTCAACTGGAATTTGTCTCATTACCTTAAGCATAAAAACAGTTTGAAGAATTCATAATTAATCTCCTTCCTGGCCTGAGTTCTTGGAACCTTTTCATTTGATTATTTGCACTTCTGGGCAAAATAGTCAGATGAATCCGTTCCCAATCCGTTCCCAATGCTCACACCAGCACAAGGTTCTTTCTGCAGCTTCCTGATGGCTGCACTTCCTGGAAAGCCTTGGGATCAACTCCACAACAATTGCATTGTTTTGCTCCCAAGGCATTGTGTTGTTTTGCTGCCAAGAAAGTGTGGCTGGCCAGAAATGTCTCATGGTTCTCTCCATAGCATCTTACCAGCTGTACTTCCAGGCAGGATCTGGTGAGGGTGCAGCCTGGGGAGACTCCCAAGGGCCAGAGAGAAGGAGGGCTAGAGGACTGCATTTGGCCACTGGGCATGGGATTCTCCGCCCCACCTTTAACTCTTAAATTGCCACCATTAACTTTTCCTAAACCAATTTTGAGTCAAGCTAATGTCCCCTCCCCAGACGTGTCAACATTTGATGTGCGGGGTTTCTTAACAATGTGCTCCTGAAGCTGTGAGTTTATGGAAAGTATACATTATGGAGATGGCTCTGGCAAGTGCCCAGAAAGCTGATTCTCTTCTACATATTACACTGCTTTCATAGATACCCTGATTTGACCTTCATCCTTGAGACCTTTTCATTTGTCAAGCTTTTTTCTTTCATTTTCATGGGCCAAAGGTTGAGAGACATCAAGAGCGAGATGAGCGCCACAACCCCAGAGTCGGTCACGACTGGACCTAATGGCCAGGGGTCCCTTTACCTTTACCTTTTTTATCCTTAGAATTATACAGGACTGCAGTCATGGATCCTGGCCGCTAGAGGCCACTGTAGTCTTTATGCATATATAGAGAGACAATGACAGCATAGTCTTTCTTAATCTAAAGTTTAACATTTGAGAATATGGGAGGTGACATTTAAAATACACCAGGTGATAGCAATCACATTGTAGGTATGAATTAACACCTGCAGGATTCTTGAATGTGTTAGTATGGAGGTTTTCATGGTTTTTGGTTTTTTATCTCAATGTCTAGAAAATGAATGTGGTTTGTAGCTTATGTAGCTTCATATTTGAAAGTATGGCGCAGAGTGTTGACAAACTTATCAAAAACTTTCCCTCTGCTCTCTGTACAAGCCCAGATTATAAACACATTGTCTAAATACCATTTGAACACCATATCACCCCTGTCGTGACTGCTGCTGTGTAATAGGAATGTTGTCTCAACTTCATCCACAAAAACGTTGGCCAGTCCTAGGGCAAAATGGCACCCCATAGTTGTTCCTGAGTTTGCAGAAATATTTTGTCCTGTAACTGAAATAAACTTTTTCCAGTACTAGTTCTGCAAGTGCACATAAAAATGAGTGGGGGGATGTAATACTTCCTCTTTATCTAACATTTCTGCAAGAGCGGCCATAGCTTCCTCTTGTGGGATATTTGTTTACATTTCACAATGCAGAAACTTCCATTGAAGGCAGCCAGGCACCTATGACTGTAATTTCACTTTATTAATAATTTTATTTTTTTAAAAAATCTCCTGTATCTCTCAGATGTGATTCTGTTTCACCCAAGGTAATAAGAACCTTATCTACTGGTTTAAATATAACATGCACCCAACTGCCAATATGATAATGCTGTTGTGTTAATATACAATGTGACTGCACATGGGATACTGCATAAAGTTCTGGCCGCCTCACTCTCTCTCTCTCTCTCTCTCTCTCTCTCTCTCTCTCTCTCTCTCTCTCTCTCTCTCTGTACTAGAACTTGGGGCTATCCAATGAAGTTGAGTGTTGGAAGATTCAGGACAGACAAAAGAAAGCACTTCTTCTCACAGCGTATAGGAATTTGTTCCTACAAGAGATGGTGATGGCCACCAGCTCAAACGGCTTTAAAAGAGGATTGAACAAATTCATTGAGGACAAGGGTATCGATGGCGGACAACCACTATGGCTATGTTCTACCATCAGTGTTGGAGGAGGAATGCCTATGAATAGCACTTACTGGGAATCACAAATGTGGATAATGTCCTCCCATTCTGCTTGTGGGATTCTCATGGGCATCTGGTTGGTCACTGCGAGAACAGGATGCTGAACTAGTTCTGCCTTTGGCTTGATTCCACTGCCACATCACATGGCCTCATGTACTTTCTCTACACTTGGGGAACACTGATGAATTTTATGTTTTCATTTCAATGGCAGATTCCAATGGTAAGATCACGGAATGCATAACCAACTTCTTTGCTGTGGCCATCAAAACTAGATCACAATTATTGAAGGGGAAATTAGTCCAAATTTTCTGTATTTTTACCTATTTCTGGATTTTGTAACGTTCTTGTAAAAAGGGCACAGCTTTTGTGCAGGGGCAGGTGTTTTGTCCCCCACCCCACCCCACTTATCTTATACTCTTGCAGTTTATTTGATGTTTATGGTCTGTAGGCCAAATACACTTGACTTGAATATTCATTATGTAAAGTGTAGAGTAACGTGATGACTTGCTCAAAACATCTGCTGTCAGCATTTCCTAGTTCCTATATGCTCAAGCATTCATTACCTCACTGCAAACAAGACCATGAGGATGGCACTCAGCTGCCTTCTGGGTGAGTAGGAAATTGCTAAGCTAAGAAATCCAACGTAAGCAAGGAGAAAAAGCTCAGAGAGAGAGAGAAAATGCATTGCACATACGGTAGGAGGTGGAAGACTCAGTCTCGGTCCCTGTCATCAGCGGTTAAGAGGATCAGGTAATAGCAGGCAATGTGAAATAACTCTTTTCTTCCTGATACCCTGCAGAGCTGATGTCAGTCAGAACAGACAAACAAACGGACAAATAGTCTGACTTGGTTTAAGGGTGTTTCTTATGCAGGCAGATAAAAGGGAGCAACCCATAGAAAAGAAATCTACATGCCAGTCAGTGTGCCTGGCTGGTTGGTGGTTTGAGGAAGGATTCCTACATTGGATTCCGGGGAAGGATTCCTACATTGTAGGGAGTTGGGCTAGATGACTCTCAGGGTCTCTTCAAATTCTATGATTCTTTGAGTAATAATAAAAATTTATTTATACCCCACCCATCTGGCTGGGTTTCCCTAGCCACTCTGGGCAGCTTCCAACAAAATATTAAAAATACAATAAAACATCAAACATTAAAAACTTCGCTAAACAGGGCTGCCTTCAGATGCCATCTAAAAGTCAGATAATTGTTTATTTCCTTGACATCTGATGGGAGGGTGTTCCACAGGGCGGGCGCTGCCACCGAGAAGGCCACTGCCTCGTTCCTTCTGAGTCTAAGACTGTAGAAGTTTACACTTTAAAAAAATCTATTGCAGAATCATAGAATCATAGAGTTGGAAGAGACCACAAGGGCCATCCAGTCCAACCCCCTGCCAAGCAGGAAACACCATCAAAGCATTCTTGACATATGGCTGTCAAGCCTCTGCTTAAAGAAGGTTTTGCAACTGAATTATTTGCACATCTTTATGATATGTTTGTTCCTATTGGGATTGCTCCTAACATCTTCTAGGAAAGCAAACATAGATCCGTTCCGCACTGAGCATTGGGGTGGGGGTGGGGAAAAGATCCTTTCTGATCTTGGTACGCCACGTTGAGATGGCTGTAGTTTGGTCTCCACCAGATCTATCCGCAGGCAGAAAGGAATTGTGATGGGAGCAGTGTAGGGGTGGTGCTAGCCCAAGGGAGAATGTTCTGCTGTACAGTGGTACCTCGGGTTAAGAACTTAATTCGTTCTGGAGGTCCGTTCTTAACCTGAAACTGTTCTTAACCTGAGGTACCACTTTAGCTAATGGGGCCTCCTGCTGCCCCTGTGCCGCCGCGCCATTTCTGTTCTTATCCTGAAGGAAAGTTCTTAACCTGAGGTACTATTTCTGGGTTAGCAGAGTCTGTAACCTGAAGCGTCTGTAACCCGAGGTACCATCTTGTATCCACTGTTTGTGAAACTACCTCCAGCTGTTAAGGCTGCCAGGGCTTCTATGCACTTGGGAGAAACCAGTGTGGCTCATTTTGAGGTAGTGCCTGTTAAGACTGGCGTGTGCAAGAACTTCCATTAGGCCACAACACGACAAACTTCAATGAGGACCATTTAGCCAAAGCCTTCAGCACACCCTATTTTCAGCGAAAGTTGTAGGCACATATTTTGGGTGGAATTTGACTAAATAAAAGCACCACAGCAAGGATTAGCACAACTCAACTTCCACCCCTTTCCTCCCCCTGCATGCACCCACACAGCCCCCCCCCAGGATCTGCTTTGGAGGTTTGGGGAAAACCCCCGGAATATCCCCAGGGGGCATGTGGGGGGAGGAGAGAGGGAGGGAGGACTTTCCAGCACACTAGGAGAAATCTTTGTGTTGGTGGACTGTACTCTTTGGCACTGTGTTAAACACCAGGCTCCCCCGATAGCTCACTCGGTAAAGCATGATACTCTTGATTTTGGGGTCTTGGATTTGAGTCCCATGTTGGGCAAAAGTTCCCTGTATTGCAGGGGCGCTAGAAGATGACCCTCATGCTCCCTTTCGACTGCACCATTCTATGATTCTACGATTAAGGAGGAGGAGGAGGCAGGGAGTTACAGCCCCTTCCAGAAAAACAACAACCAGGGAATATTTGAAGGATACCTATTTCAGTAAAATGCAAAGGACTCTTTGGCATTTTGAGAATGAATGCATTCAATTTTGTGAGGAAGACTTTTTTGCTTTAGACATCTTTTTGCTTAATTTCCAAGCATTTGCTATCTCAGCAATGTTCTGTTAAAAAAATCAATACAGGGTTTTCTATCCCAGCAAACAGGTGATTTTTTTTAACACAAATTTATTTTGGTGTTTATCCCAGGATCCATCATTTTTCACAGGATTATCTCCGGATTTCTCATCCTTGAAAATGTAAAAGGTAGAAATTACTTCATCTGCTGCGGGATGGGGAGGGAAGGTCGGTGATAACTTAAGTTACTGCGGCTGCGATGCAGTGTATCTCTGCCAGCTCATTTTCTTTGCAGTGAAAGCCTGCTTTTCATCATGTTGCCCCTTTCCTAAAGTTATCCACAACCATAGCAGCTTTCAAATGATTGAAAAATAAGGTTTTACAAAGCCCAGTCTGGGATCCTAGTTCTCCTGCACTGCATAGAGCTCACTTGAACTTACGGGCTATTGCAATTCCAGCCATGTCACTGTGTTCGTATACTCCATATTTTTATGGAACATTCAAAGCATTTTTGCTATTTGTTGGCAGCAAAAGTGGGACTATGCTGGTGATTTTCAGGGACGGCTTCTCCCAGTGGCAGTAGTGGCAGTCCTCCAGTTGGTGGTGTCTACTCCCCCCCCCAACCCCGATCTCAAAGTGCCTCTGTGGTTAACTCATCATCTCTGAGAGAGGCTACCTTGTTCAGCAGCTTCCTGTTTTCACCATTTTCAATTTTGTATAATACACATATGTAAGTAAGTAAAAAAAGAAAGTGATAAAAATGCTTCTTCTTTTTTAATAGGAACTCTTGGTCCACATCAACAGCCCCCTGCTGCATATTGGATTCTTCTGGAATCGAAAGGTACATTTTGGACCATATCTGCAGCATTAGCAAATCATATGCTAAATAAACTGAATAGTGCACATAGCACCATGGAGTGGGGCCTGACACTGGACAGACACCAACACAGCAATTGCACCTGTTACAAATCAGCATATAAAGTCCATGCATATGCAAGTGACCTCATAGCACAGTGTAGATTGCTGTAGATTAGTAGAGCATTGACTTGAATTTGATTGCCATAGAACCGGCTGCAAAAAAAATCCATTGACTAAGCAGCATTTAAAATTTAAATATTAAACCATAGCAAAACCAGGACAGGATTGCCAGATTAGGATTCTCAGTCTCAAGGATAGCTGTCATCAAGCTGCCAGATATTTAAAGACAAGAGAATATACATGGGAACCGCCCCTTGGAGCAATTGTGGGACTGAGATGAAGCAAGTGCTACTTTTCCTATCAAATGTAAGAGACTTTTCCTGGCCTCTTGCCATATTGACAGGCACTCCATGCGACATTATTTGGACACATGCTTGCTGACTTGCCAGTAGCGCTAAGTGCAGCCGTGGTCCACCATTGTCACTGGCTCATGCTGGGTAAAGCAGGACGGTCCGATTCATCTGCCACTGTGACTCAACTGCCAGGACTACCATAGAATCGTAGAGTTGGAAGGGACCCCAAGGGTCACCTTGTCGAGCCCCCTACAATGCGGGAGTCTCTATCTAAAGCATCCATGACAGATGACCATCCAACTTCTGCTTAAGAACAACCAGTGAAGGAGAGGCCCCCCCCCACCCTGTGAGGCCTTGTGTGGATCCCAGATCCCCTCAATTGCTGCTCATTGCTTGTGGTCATCTGCTGCCCTCTATCCTCTCACTATGACTTAACCAAAAGCTGACATTTATTCAGAGGGAACCAAGGCAGTATAAAATAAGGATGGTCCGAAAATATTGCATAGAGCCTATGATTGTTGCCATTTCGGATGAAAGTCATTGCACTAGTTAGTACTGCTTCTGCACTTGTCACGTAACTATTCTCTGGTTGTCCACACCTTCATAAGTTCTTGTCAATCAGACCTCTTCTGGGTGAATTTGGATGAAAGAGGGTACCATTTCTGCCCTTGAAACACACTTTTTATTTTCCTAGGTTTCTTTACTGGGCATGAGGAAGACACGGACTTCAATGGCAGTGGCATAGTCTGTGAAGAAGGCTACAGGGTTGTATCTAGGAAAGTGACATCCTTGGGAACCACACAGATCAGTTGTGAGAGTAAGTGTATTAATTTTCAGTTCCTTTAAACAGCATATTCTTGCACCATAGCGTAACAAATGGCAATGTAATTTTCAGTCATGGCTAATGTCATGATCAATGGCAACAGTCCATTACTGCTACCATGTGCTTTCTGTCCACAAACAATGGATTTTTAGCCCCAACTCCCCCCACATGCTTTTCTTGCACATTAATGTTTGAGTCTGCAATCCTTTAGGCAATTAAATGGGAAGAAGTTCCACTGAACTAAAATTATCTTACTTTTGAATACACATGCATAGCATCACACTAATATGATGTCACATCAATCAATCATTATTCCATACTTTCCAATGCATCTTCCTTTCCCTTTCTTTATCCCCAAAAGTCTATTTTTTTTAATAAAAAAAATGGAAGTGCGTTTGCACAAGAGCACCAAATCCATTTTCATTGTGCAACTTAAATTTGCCTCTGGGCAAATGACTCCCATCTGCACAATAATGACAGTGTAGAAGCTTTCTTAATTCCATTTTTTAAATATTTATATCATACCTACAATTTAAGGATAAACTGTATAAACTTAGTTTGTAATGAGAACTGGAAATAAGCTCCCCCCCCCAAATAACTATTTCTGCCCAGTTGGTTAGAGCATGGTGCTGATAACACCAAGGTCACAGGTTTGATCCCCATATGGGATAGCTGCATATTTCTGTATTGCAGGGGGTGGGACTAGATGATCCTCAGGGCCCCTTCCAACTCTACAATTCTATGATTCTATTCTATGATGCATACTAAAAGCAGTGAGTATTTAGCACTGATAAACCTGAACTCATTTAGACCCGAGTCTAATACCCTCAAATAACTAGAAGAGTTCTAGCCAACAACCTTGAAAATTTGGATCAGACAAAAGCAATGGGGAAATAATATGTGGACCCCCCCCCCAGCAAGTACACAAATATTACAGGTTTACATGAACACCTTACATGCATAGTAGTTGTGCAGATTGTTTTCCTTTGCAGAGATTCCCTTCCATTGCCAACCAGATATTGCAAGACAAAATGCCAGTGTAAGGCTGTGTTTCAGTGCAACAAAACCAAAGGTAAGTTGTTATATATGTGAAATTAATCTACTTCCTGAATCAAGATGTTCATGCTTTTGGTGTGTTGTCCACTCTTCCAACTTATCTAAACATGGACTAGCAGGATTGATACAGCTGGCATAGTTTGAAAAGGAAACTGTAAAGCAAAATCCTTCCTGACTTTTTCCATTCTCACTTCCTTCATCTCAGGACAGCAAACCAAAGACTCAAAAATGTAAACTGATTCATTTTCCCCACACCCCAGCAGAATGAAAGTGTGCTAACATTTCAGCAATAATTTGTGTGATTGACATTTGTGTGATTTGTGCAATTATGTGGTGTATATATTTTATATGCCAATGTTTTCTAAGAAGTTTAGCATGGTATATGTGGTTCTCCCTCTTCCCATTTTATCCTCAGAGCATCTCTGTGAGGTAAATTGACTGAAAGAAAATGGGAACAACAGTTTGTTAAGCATGTCTGGAATTGTAGCTCTGTGAGCGTGAAGTTCCAAGGATTATTTGGAGAAAATAATGTGCTTTGAATGTGTGTGAGATTTGCCCAGTGGCTGACCAAGCTCTCCTAGTGAGTTTCATGGTGAAGTGGGTCTCCCTAATCCTAGTTCAACCACTACACCACTAGTTGTTGTTGTTTAGTCGTTTAGTCGTGTCCGACTCTTCGTGACCCCATGGACCATAGCACGCCAGGCACTCCTGTCTTGCACTGCCTCCCGCAGTTTGGTCAAACTCATGTTCATAGCTTCGAGAACACTGTCCAACCATCTTGTCCTCTGTCGTCCCCTTCTCCTTGTGCCCTCAACCTTTCCCAACATCAGGGTCTTTTCTAAGGATTCTTCTCTTCTCATGAGGTGGCCAAAGTATTGGAGCCTCAGCTTCACGATCTGTCCTTCCAGGGAGCACTCAGGGCTGATTTCCTTAAGAATGGATAGGTTTGATCTTCTTGCAGTCCATGGGACTCTCAAGAGTCTCCTCCAGCACCATAATTCAAAAGCATCAATTCTTCAGCGATCAGCCTTCTTTATGGTCCAGCTCTCACTTCCATACATCACTACTGGGAAAACCATAGCTTTAACTATACGGACCTTTGTCGGCAAGGTGATGTCTCTGCTTTTTAAGATGCTGTCTAGGTTTGTCATTGCTTTTCTCCCAAGAAGCAGGCGTCTTTTAATTTCGTGACTGCTGTCACCATCTGCAGTGATCAAGGAGCCCAAGAAAGTAAAATCTCTCACTGCCTCCATTTCTTCCCCTTCTATTTGCCAGGAGGTGATGGGACCAGTGGCCATGATCTTGGTTTTTTTGATGTTGAGCTTCAGACCATATTTTGCGCTCTCCTCTTTCACCCTCATTAAAAGGTTCTTTAATTCCTCCTCACTTTCTGCCATCAAGGTTGTGTCACCTGCATATCTGAGGTTGTTGATATTTCTTCCAGCAATCTTAATTCCGGCTTGGGATTCATCTAGTCCAGCCTTTCGCATGATGAATTCTGCATGTAAGTTAAATAAGCAGGGAGACAATATACAACCTTGTCGTACTCCTTTCCCAATTTTGAACCAATCAGTTGTTCCATATCCAGTTCTAACTGTAGCTTCTTGTCCCACATAGAGATTTCTCAGGAGACAGATGAGGTGATCAGGCACTCCCATTTCTTTAAGAACTTGCCATAGTTTGCTGTGGTCGACACAGTCAAAGGCTTTTGCATAGTCAATGAAGCAGAAGTAGACGTTTTTCTGGAACTCTCTAGCTTTCTTCATAATCCAGCGCATGTTTGCTATTTGGTCTCTGGTTCCTCTGCCCTTTCGAAATCCAGCTTGCACTTCTGGGAGTTCTCGGTCCACATACTGCCTAAGCCTGCCTTGTAGAATTTTAAGCATAACCTTGCTAGCAAGCAAAAGATTTTCTGCTCATGCCTGGGAGAATATCAAACCTTCACACACCATCCAGTGCCAATCTGAACAAATATACAGGTGCCTGATTATATTTCTTTGTTGACTGATATCTGCCAAAAACACAGGGTTTCTTTTTACCCTTAGGTTAACTTAAATCATAACAACAGTTTCTACTGCTCGGTGGTGAAATCCACATTCAGACTCTTTACATCCATCTGTGAAAATGGCAGCTAGGCAACAGCTTCCTTGCAGGTGAGAAATGAAGAGACATTTGGTCACCGATTCTCCTTTGTGAGAAGCTGTGCTTCCTATTGGAAGACTTTGCGGTTTACTATTACAGTGGTACTTCTACTTACAAAGTAAACCCTACATAAATCTGGAGTGGAGTCCCTAAGACATCACTTTTGGCAACTGTGTTAATGTCTCTCTATATGTTTGTCTTTGTTATGGATCTGGGACAGGCATAGGCAAACTTGGCCCTCCAGATGTTTTGGGACTACAACTCCCATCATCTCTAGCTAACAGGACCCAGTGGTCAGGGATGATGGGAATTGTAGTCTCAAAATATCTGAAGGGTTGAGTTTGCCTATGCCTGATCTGGGAGCACCGTGCTTTATTGCTTCAGTGGAGGCTATGGGAAACTGGATAAGGACAAGCAGGTTGCGAGTAGGTCCAGACAAGATAGAAGCGACAGTACTGTAGTTTGTAACTTATGTGGTCAAGAGGTGATTATGTGGTGGTGGCCTGTAGTGGATGGGTTATTGCTTTCTATGGAAAAACTGTATGCAGTCTGTATGTACTTTTGAACTCAGAGTTGATTCTGGATTGTCAAATGATAGTTGTGGCAAGTACTGTTTTTAATAACCTTCAGAGCCCAACCGCACAATTCCTTAGAAGGAAGTATTAATGCATCCTTTTTTGAGACAGGCCTTCCATTAACGCTGTAGCTGTATTTTTAGACTCTGCATATTATTGCACCACTTTGACCATTTTGCAGATTTCAATGGATCTTTTAAATTGGATAGTACAATATTTGTATCTTCTTGTTAGCTGTCATGTTTTTGCTTTACAAAAGCAAACAGAATATAAATACTAGAAACATAAAAATTATACTTGGTAGAAATGGTGTTTTCTCTTTGATTTTCTTATCAAATTGAATGCTGTGAGAAAATATGGTGTCTCATGAGCAGAAGTGCTACTGGGGACATTTGTTGGCTCTAACATAAAAAAATGAATTAAAAAAATGCTTATTGGGCTGTAAACTTAGCAACTGGTCAAACCCATAGTTAGCCACCATGATATGTATCCAGGAACTAAAGTCCCCTTTTTGCCCATTGTAGTGATCCAAACACGCATCATTAATGAAGAGGACATTTTAAAAATCAAAACTATCCAGTTAGAAGCTCAAGGAGACCAAATAGCTATTGATCCCAGAGCAGTGATTGACAGGACCAACCAAGGTACAGTTTCTGCTCATTTCTCAGATAACACTTGTTCAAGATATGAATGGCACAATTCATATCTCGCATAATTCTCTTTCTTCACCCACATAAAAGTCTTTACTATCTTTACCATGTACTTTGGACCAACTTCATTGACTATTGGTGCCATAAGGATCTGTATTTCTTAGAAATAACAAAGCACAGCATTTATTTGTTATATATTGTAGCTGAAGGGCCAGTCCTCAAGTATGTGGCATGGTAGCTTGAGTGTCATCCAGGTTGAAATCTCACCTCAGCCATTAAACTTGCCAGGTGACCTTGCACTAGCCATTGTTTCTCAGTCTCCCAAGGCTGGGTGAATTGGTCTATTTCGAGTATACCTTACTTTTGCATGTGTTCTCTGATCTCAGTTCTACTTTCATCAGCAATTTGTTATTTTCTTAAAATCCATACAAGAATTCACATTTTCATTTGATTTTAAAATACATTTTCTCTCAAAATCTGTATTTCAAATGCATCTCAATATGTTTTTGGAGCTTAAGACTTTGTCAGAACCTTTGATAAGTGCAAAAACAGTGGGTTTTTAAGCTCAAATCTGCACATTGGACCAGAAGGTGCATATCAAGTTGGTTAATAGTAGAGGTTTGCAAGAAGTACATATGCATGGAACAGTCTAAGGGATGAGTAGATTCTCACTCCTGTAGCACCCTATTCCAGCAAACAGAAGTAAATGTGTGTTTGTACACTGATCCTTTTGTTTGTTGTTGTTTAGTCGTTTAGTCGTGTCCGACTCTTCATGACCCCATGGACCATAGCACGCCAGGCACTCCTGTCTTCCACTGCCTCCCGTAGTTTGGTCAAACTCATGTTCGTAGCTTCGAGAACACTGTCCAACCATCTTGTCCTCTGTCGTCCCCTTCTCCTAGTGCCCTCAATCTTTCCCAACATCAGGGTCTTTTCCAAGGATTCTTCTCTTCTCATGAGGTGGCCAAAGTATTTTTGGCCAAAGATCCTTTTGTTACCTACCAGTATATAAGGACTCAGCTATACAGCTGTAAATATAACATTTTAAGTGAGTTTTAAGTGCTTTCTACAAATGTGACACTAGATGGCAATGGTGAGCTTATGGCAAATTATATATATATATATATATATATATATATATATATATATATATATATGTATTTTCACAGCTTTTTTAAAAATATGTGTCTAAATTCCACCCAGGCAATGTGTGGTGTGTTTTAGGAACTTCCCTTAGTCCATCTCTTGTAGTCCCTGTCGCTGCGGCTTTTATATCCTACTGGAAACACTCCTGAATGGGACTGGAAACACTCCTGAATGGGACATTTCTGCAGGATGAAACTTGGCAGAGCAGCGGAAATCTGGAAAAAAGCTTCCATTTGAACTCCAGGGTGCTAAGTGCTTCTACCAGCAGTTGGACAATGAATATTTCCAGTCCTGTCAACCTCACTTTTCAACACCTTGCGGTATGTAAACAAATTCTATACGGGAAATGTCAAACATATTTTTTCTATCCCCAGTCTCCAAGCATCTTTTGGAGAAATGCTGGAATTTAAATGGAAGACGGAGGAGGAGGAGGAAGAGGAGGAGGAGGAGAAACCTGGAAAATATCAATTTGGGACTATTGAAAATAATGAATAAATGGAGAGATATATTGAACTGACTGAGTGATGGAAATAAAAAGGTTGGAGGCTCAACAACTTTGCCAAAAAAAATCTCAGCAACTTTTGTGTCCAGATTTTCACTTTTTAAAATATGGCAACCCCAGGTGAAGGACCCTGTGCAAGAAGCAGGGAAGGGAAGATCTCTCAGGGTGGGAGGCTGGGAGAAGAAAGGGAAGCTCCCAGGTGAGAGCTGGGGGAGTTCACCTCTTTCTGAATGGGATAAGAGTTTCTTCTCTGTTTTTATTTTTGTTTGGATTAGTTTGTTTTTTTATTCTAATGTATTATGAAAAGTCTCAATGAAATCTTATTTTTTTTAAAAAAAGGAAATGCGGTTATATACACAGTTCCTTTTACTTGTCATGTATTCATTACCCGTTAATCTTACTTTGCGGCTCCTATTCTTTGCATCAGAAAGACGCATAGCTTTCAGTGGACTTTCTCCCCATCTTCCTCCAACCCTTCCCCTTTCTTGCAGAATAAAATTCCCCAGGAAAAAGCGGTTTGTGTCCACTGGGACTCTGCAAGCAGAAGTGGTGCCTGGTCCCCTGAGGGCTGCCATCTCATCCAGTCTAACAGCACTCATTCTGAATGCAGCTGTCAGTACCTGTCCAACTTTGCTGTGCTGATGGCCCCCACTCCCAAGCAGGTAAGTCAGACTTAGGCCTGGCAATATCTTAGTTCCCTGTTGGAGGAAAGAGCGAAAGACCAGGCCCTAAGTCACAGTGGCTGCTTCCACATCATGCATTTAAAGCGCATTCCAAGCACATGACTTCTCCTAAGGAACCCTGTTAAAGGGTAGCTCTGAATGGTAGCCTGGGACAGTATGGTGCTTTAAATATCCTTTAAATTTATAGTGCGTATAGTGCCCATTCATTCATTTTTCATCTTGCTAAGTCCAGATTGAACATTATAGGTTTGCCCCCAGAATTCCCAATAAAGTATTCGAACGGTTAGTGAAGCTACACCAGGGTTAATGGTGGAGAATCACACCCATGAGAATAACAATTAAAATGGCTGCACTTCAATGGTTAAAACTCATTAATAGCAAGAAGAGTATCCCCAATCTGCCGCACTGGATTGGTAGCGGATGTGGTAGATTTTATTTTTTTTCAGCTTTGCTGGTCATGTGGGGCTTAGTGGACAGTCCCAAGACAACAGTCCTGAGCTTTTAGTGGATAGAATGCACCATCAGATCACACAATTTAAATGTGCAAAACTGGGGAAATGCATGTTTTTATGGTAAAAAGTGCTTTTTAAGGTAAAGTAAAATGTGTTACATAATGAATACAGTTTAAATGCACACTTTTCATGCATTCTTTTTTTTAAAAAATGTGTGGTTTTATGATTGACTGGACTTCACCTCCCATCAGTCTCAGTCTGCCGACAGACAAGAAGGATGAGAGTTTAGTGGAACAATGGCTGGAGGCCATGGCTTCCCTATCCCTGGACTAATGAATGATGTACAAATGTGTGAATTGTCTTGTGATCCCTCCCAAATTCTCCAGTTCTGGCTCCTGAGGAGAAGCCTCCATATTTAATTTGAACTGTGATTGAAGTAAAATCAGTGGCACTAAAGGTCTATACGACATGGGAGAAAATTGAGATTCTAATCTCTTTAAATTGTGTTAACAATGCTAGCAAATGTTTAGCTATCATTCTGAAATCTGAAATCAGTATGTAAAGGCTATAAAGCTCCTCTGTTGGCTAGCAAGGCCGATTTTACATCTTAATAACTGTTGATATATACTGTTGTTGTGCTGTGTATTTTGGGTCTATGGGCCACAGTAAAGCTCTCCCCCGCCCTCTCTCTCTGTGTGTATATTTCCAGATTAATTATGTCATTAATTTATATTGCATTTAATACATAACTATTGCATTTATAATATATTTTATGCCATTTCAGCAAGGTGCTCAGCATCACTTAATTTCCAACATTGGATCACTAAAGAGATTTTAAGCAGCTGAAGATTTTCTTCCTTTATATGGAAGCCAATTTTTCTAGATACAGTATAAAAAAACCCTTGCTTATCAAAAGTCAGTTTTTGGTTCTGAGAGCAACTGTCCTGTGTTACAGGGAGCTCTGATTCTCTCCATTATCAGCTACATTGGACTCATCATCTCACTCATCTGCCTCTTCCTGTCCATTGTTACCTTTCTCTTTTGCCGCTCCGTCCAAAACAGCAGCACCTTCATCCACCTGCAGCTGAGTTTGTGCCTCTTCTTTGCTGACCTCCTCTTCTTAATCGGAATTGACAAAACATACAACAAGGTATTTTGGCGTGTCCTTGAAGGATATGGGGGAGACTCGATAACTCTGCTCACTACCCCATCCAGTCATGCCCTCTGATCCAAAGCAGTACAGGAATCTAGTACCGAGTACTGACAAAAGGGCGCCTTTCATTTCCATTCCAGATCCTATGCTCAGTCATAGCTGGGACACTGCAGTACCTCTTCCTGGCCTGTTTTGTGTGGATGTTCTTGGAAGGCGTGAACCTCTTCATCATCGTCAAGAACCTGAAAGTGGCAAATTATGGTGGTGCCAGCAAGGGCATGAAGATATCCATGTACCTCTGTGGCTATGGGCTCCCTGCCATGATAGTTGGCATTTCTGCAGCAATTTCACCTGGCTCATATGGGACCCATTATCAGTAAGCGTCCGTTTTAGAAAATATGGAGGCAGGGAGATCTGCAAAGGTCTTCCTTGGAAGTCTTCTTTTAGCTTGCATTTCAGTCTTGAACATAGTTATTTGGAAATCCCAAAACTGGTTATTTCTATGGATGTTTTCATTCAAGTAAGTTCCCTGCCTCTGTAACTAGACCCACAGGGGGTCCTTCATCCCCAGTGATTCTCAAATGATGAACTAATTTTCATCAGCAGAACTGGACTCCTTGTGAGTGGGTGATCAAGATACAGGAAGCTGTAATAGAGCAATGGTACAAATTTAGATTCAGTTGTACTGTCTGATCAAAATCTCACTAATTAAGCATATTGTTATATTGTACTGTTTATTCTTGGAGGTCTAAAGAGCCACGATTCATTATTATGATTCATCTTACATGTTCAGTGCAGATCCAGGCTACAAATAATTTTAAATTCTAGGGGCTCTTTAGTTTAACCAAGGTGTCAAGGGCTAACTTTCTGGTCAATAGCAGCCCACAACATAGGTATGATCCAGCAAAAGGTCCAGTCTTTGTGTGGACTAGGTAGGGGCAAAAACAGGCTGAGTGAGCAATGAATGTAGACTATAATGTTATAAATATGTAGCCATGTTTTCAGGTGAAACTGCAGTTTTGGTGCTTGTGGGTTTTCCAAAAGTTATGTAGATTGTATTTCTTTTTCCTTAGCTGCTGGCTTAACCATGAGAAAGGTTTTATCTGGAGCTTCCTGGGACCTGTTTGTGCCATAATCGTGGTCAGTAAAAATAGCTCTCATTCTCTAAAAAACAACAACAGGAAAATGGGACAAAAACACAGACTGCTTGTTGAACATCTCCCTGCTTTATAATTGCTAAAGGAAAGGAAATATTTTATGGGCTGAGGGACAGAATTCATCATTCTTGTTGTCAGCCAGATCTAGGCCAGGTCTTTGGCTTCATCTAATACTTGAAAGGAGTGAGACACTGCAACCTTATATTTCCCTCAAGAGCCCTGAGAGTTCCTTCTATATTTGCCCTCATGCCTTCAGTTTAATTAGTTATCAATACTGTGCAATAGCTCCCTTTTACTACACTGATATGGGCTAGAAATAATTTCGCAATGCCACTAGAAACTTTTTCAAACTGACAGTGAATCTGCATCACTCATTTCGAAACTGGATATGAACTAAAGTGACTTCCAGAGAGATTGTTCATTGAAATGTCATCCTGATTGGTTTTTCACAGTATTTGGGAGAAGGTTATACAATCACCAGTTTTATCTCGAGCTTCCTGGGACCTGTCTGTGCCATAATTGTGGTCGGTAAAAATAGCTCTCAGTATCTTAAACAATGGATAAAAGGAATCATTTAATAGAATCAACTCTAGGAAAAGAAACAGAAGAAAACAGAGTACTAATTCAAATTCTACAAAAAGGGGTGAATTACGGTAAATTTAATTAGAGTTAGTCAACTTGCCTGTTGTCTTTGTCCATGGAGTTTTCAACAACCTCAGATATGCAGATGACACAACCTTGATGGCAGAAAGCGAGGAGGAATTAAAGAACCTTTTAATGAGGGTGAAAGAGGAGAGCGCAAAATATGGTCTGAAGCTCAACATCAAAAAAACCAAGATCATGGCCACTGGTCCCATCACCTCCTGGCAAATAGAAGGGGAAGAAATGGAGGCAGTGAGAGATTTTACCTTCTTGGGCTCCTTGATCACTGCAGATGGTGACAGCAGTCACGAAATTAAAAGACGCCTGCTTCTTGGGAGAAAAGCAATGACAAACCTAGACAGCATCTTAAAAAGCAGAGACATCACCTTGCCGACAAAGGTCCGTATAGTTAAAGCTATGGTTTTCCCAGTAGTGATGTATGGAAGTGAGAGCTGGACCATAAAGAAGGCTGATCGCCGAAGAATTGATGCTTTTGAATTATGGTGCTGGAGGAGACTCTTGAGAGTCCCATGGACTGCAAGAAGATCAAACCTATCCATTCTTAAGGAAATCAGCCCTGAGTGCTCCCTGGAAGGACAGATCGTGAAGCTGAGGCTCCAATACTTTGGCCACCTCATGAGAAGAGAAGAATCCTTGGAAAAGACCCTGATGTTGGGAAAGATTGAGGGCACTAGGAGAAGGGGATGTCAGAGGACAAGATGGTTGGACAGTATTCTCGAAGCTACCAACATGAGTTTGACCAAACTGCGGGAGGCAGTGGAAGACAGGAGTGCCTGGCGTGCTATGGTCCATGGGGTCACGAAGAGTCGGACACGACTAAACGACTAAACAACAACAACAAGTCAACTTGCACAATTACTGTATTCCTCAGAAGACATTCTCCAATGGTTGTGAAGAAAGTTGCAGAGTCCTCTACAGAGGGAAGAAACCCAACTTCCTATATCAGTATTGTCTCCAGTGACTGGTAGAGGTTCTCTGTGTTTCCAGAAAGGAGTTCTTATCCTAGAACAGACCATACTAGGCTTGCTGAACATCTCCCTGCTTTATAGCTGCTAAAGGAAAAGAAATCTTTTTATGAGCTTCACATTTCCCAGTGGAACACTTTTGATTCTTCCTCAAATTATTTTTTTCTTTCGCAGGTCAACATTGTGTTTTTCTGTCTTATTCTGAAGATCTTGCGCGAGAAGCTTGCATCTCTCAATTCAGACATATCTACCCTCAGAAATACCAGGTAAAACAAAATACATAGCAGTGCAGACTCTAGCTGCCCAGTTGCAGTGATTAAAAATTTGGGTTTGGTGACAGGCACCTGACTTGCTGGAACATTTCAGCAAATCTTAACTGTCAGTCCCCATACCTTGTCCCCTTCCCCTCCGGTATTGTGAAACCTCTGATTCCCTTCCACTAAACATGAGTGAAGAACATGTACTTTCAAGGACAGCCACTGAGAAGAGGGTAGTCTGGAAGCATACTCTCCAACATTTCTCCTATGAAAATAGGAACAGCCCATTCCATAAGGATAATTTTACAATTTATACCCCCCACATCTGACTGGGTTGCCCCAGCCACTCTGGGCAGCTTTCAACATATACTGTATAAAAACACAATAAAACATTAAACTTTTTTTTAAAAAAACCTTTCCTATATATGATTGCCTTCAGACAGCTTGGGAGTCAAATAACTCCATACCCTCCAACATTTATCCATGAAAATAGGGACATCCTAAGGAAAAGATGGTTGGACAGTGTTCTCGAAGCTACGAGCATGAGTTTGACCAAACTGCGGGAGGCAGTGGAAGACAGGAGTGCCTGGCGTGCTATGGTCCATGGGGTCACGAAGAGTCGGACACGACTAAACGACTAAACAACAACAACAACAAGGAAAAGAGGGACAGTCTGGGATCAAATCAGGGATGCCTCTAAATCAGGGATGTCCTTGGAAAATAGAGACACTTGGAGGGTTTGTGGAAGTCATTCAGATAATATGACTTCCCAGTACAGCCTTTACCTTTTCATGACATCAGTGCTGTTACCTTCCTCTTTTGTAGGTCACTGACATTTAAGGCAATGGCCCATGTATTCATCCTGGGCGTGACTTGGTGTCTAGGCCTCTTTCAGTTTGGCCCTCTGGCTGAGGTAATGGCATACCTGTTCACAATCACCAACAGTGTGCAGGGAATCTTCATCTTCCTGGTGCATTGCTTGCTGAACAAGAAGGTAATGTACGGAACAAGAGAGGGCAGCACAAAGACAAGCAACATTCAATAAAATGTGGGGCTCTAGTTTATAAGATAAAACATAGTGAACTATAGTCTAAATACAGTCTAAAATGCTGTATTTTTGAGCCCCTGATCTATACACAAACAATGGTTCCTTGCTCCTCCCAGTCTTACTTCACTCCAAAGAAAGAGTGAAAATGTCAGTGTCGATTTGACAAGAGATCCTGAGCAGATCAGTGCTGTAAATGCACATTGATTTCCCATCTTCCTCCTCCTCCTATGACTCGCCCATGATTTAATCAAAAAACAATTTAATCAAAAGCACTGTTTGAAGCAGTGTGTGTGCTGTGAGTGGGCAGGCAGGCGAGCAGCACCTTCTCCTCTGCTTCCTCGACCTAGACTGAAGATGGGTATCAAAGAAGGCAGTGCAAGAGAGAAATTTGATGGTCACTGCTGCGAAAGCTGAATTACTAAAGAAGAAAGAGCATATATCATAGTGGAGTAAGGAATGGTGGAGTGAGAGTGGGGCAGAGGGGAGAAAATAAATGGATTGGACACACCTCGAAGGAAATAATAGAAGTTGGAAAGAAATGTGTTATAGAGCAATTAAATGGGGAGGGTAGAAAGGTTTGTTTTTCCACTATGTCACTCAGCATCATGTCAGGAGAGGCAAGTTAGTGTTGACACTGGCAGAGCAGACAGTTCTTACTAGTGGCTTTGTATCTGGATTCTCAGGTGAGAGAAACATACTGGCAATTGATTTGCTGGAAGAAAGATATCCCACCTGTTTCTGAGATGACTATGACTTCTTTCCCTGTCAGCAGTGCAATGGTAAGACAAATACACGATTCAGAGTTTTTAGCAAGCCAATTTGTGACAGTGGTTCTCTTTTCTGTTTCCGATCCACACTTTCAGAATAAAAATTTGCTTGCACCACACCAAAAAAAAATTGGTAAGAAATATAATGGAAAACAAAAAAGAATCAACTCCCAGCAGTACTTGCTTTATAACATAGAACACAACTACTTTATAATACGATCATAAGACATCCAGGGGGGATGCGGGTGGCGCTGTGGGTTAAACCACAGAGCCTAGGGCTTGCCAATCAGAAGGTCGGCGTTTCGAATCCCCGCGACGGGGTGAGCTCCCGTTGCTTGGTCCCTGCTCCTGCCAACCTAGCAGTTCGAAAGCACGTCAAAGTGCAAGTAGATAAATAGGTACCGCTCCGGCGGGATGGTAAATGGTGTTTCCGTGCACTGCTCTGGTTTCGCCAGAAGCGGCTTAGTCATGCTTGCCACATGACCCGGAAGCTGTCTGCGGACAAATGATGGCTCTCTTGGCCTATAGAGCGAGATGAGCACACAACCCCAGAGTCGTCCGCGACTGGACCTAACAAAGTATAAAACAATGCAGCTACATAAGAACATGAATTATTCCCAGAATATAATGATAAACGAGTCTTTTACATATCTACCCTAAGTGTGTATACAAACTCCATGAGAGGTGTTAGCTGGCTTTTATCAGTTACAGTTCTAAAACGGGGCACTTTTAATTGGAGTTATAGGCATTCCTAAGAATTATAGAAATTGATTCCCATATAATGTTACTCTTTCAAATAAATGCTGAAAACATATAATTAGCTTCTGAAAGGTGAAGATGGCTGGTAGATTTCTATGGATTCAGCTACATCCGTAAAGAAAAAGCACTTTATATGTGTTATAACACTGTGACGCCAGATGGCGATGTGGAGTCCCGTCTTTCATTGATGTGATTTCCCTTGACTGAAACACTTCTTTGATGTGTCTCGATCCAGCCTATGTTAAAGCTAGGCAGACTCTCCTGTTCTGAATTTTGCCCCGTGCAATGCTTATATATCACAAACTGCTGCAAACGTTAAATAATGGATTTTTTAATTTCCAGAAAAATGAAGAAAGCACTGCTTCAGGGAAACAACAGAAGGTGGAAGAGCCATAATCCAGTACCGTGTTTTGGTATCTATCTCCCATGTCCAAAGTACAACAGAATGAAACTGGACAGACTTCAGGAATGTTTCAGATCTAGATAAATATTCATTGTTTGGTTGCCTTATCATTTTTTAAGAAAAGATTATTTTGCATTTTTGTAGACGTAACATAGAAGAAGACGCTCCCTTTCCACCACAAGAGTACCTCCATGTAGTCAAGATGCTCTCATCTTTTCGATGTACCAGGATTCCAGAACCATGCAGATGCTGAACTCCAAGACATTTCCTATTGCTATTAGCATTTTCTCTCTGTAACTTTAAAAAACACACCAATATCTTTTCTAGATCTCTAACATTCCTCTTGCACATTCTATTTTTCGATGGGACAGTGTGTGCACTTAAGAAAGCAATGGATTGAAGAAACACTGCAGAGAGAATACATCACTATTATTGGAGCTGCTCAGTAGTGCCTTGGCAGCAGCACACTATTGGCAATCTCTCTCTCTCTCTCTCTCTCTCTCTCTCTCTCTCTCTCTCTCTCTCTCTCTCTCTCTCACACACACACACACACACACACACACACACACACACACACACATGGTGATCCTTGAGTGTGTGCTTGGGTTGTTGAAATGTGTGATAAATGAAGATCGTGAATGGATATATTGGACTGCATTGGGGCTTTGCATGGATGGACTTTAGAGGTCAATCCCCTTGATCTAATGAGCGATTCATCTAACTCTTTCCCAATGCCAATTCAGTGTTATCTAGGACCAGTACACATGTGGGTAATCTGCTTGGAAACTGGCCCTTTTCAGTCCAGGATTCCAATGTGCTTTGATTCCAATGAATGTGAATGGATTATTAGGAGCACCAACTAATTATAGATTCCACTTTCCAAATCATACTGGTCTGCCTTCTGAGATGAATATGAGGATAACTAAGATAAACTAATGGGAGAACAAGGAGACACAGTCCTATCCCCTCTAGCCAGTTTATGGCAACATGTGATTACCAATGAGGGCAGGTATGGGGAACCTGTGGCCCTCCAGATGTTGCTGGACTACAACTCCCATAATCCCTGAGCATTGGCCATAGTCCAACAGCATATGGAGGGCAACAAGGTCCTCCTTCCTTCATGAGGAGTGCCTGTATCTCACACTGTATTGCACAGTAGTTGCTATGCATTATTAATACGGCATGAAAAAGAAAATAAATCACAGGAAAGGAATTTAACATATTTTGGTGTTTTTCTCCCCTGCCCGGCTTTTGCACATGGATTACTTACAAAAAGCTTAGCTCTGGTGCAGTTTATTAATTTGGAATTAACAGTTTTCAGGTCATATTTGCCAGTGCAATGACTTGCAAGTTCTTTAAAGACATCAAGCAAATACTAATTTTAAGGACACCATTGGAGCTGCTATTTTTAGCTCAAATACATGGCTCTGAAGTTAAAATGCAATTTGAGTTAAGTTGATTAAACGAACCATTATAGCCCTTGCCCTTGCTTAAAGGTACAGTTATTCTGCAGTGCCTTTGCCAATCCAGGAGCCTCTAAACAACTTTTTTTAAAAAAGCACTAAATTCCAATTTTGATAGAATTGAAGGTAAAAAAAAACATACACTCCTGGTTTAAACAAAATTTATAAACAACAACAATGAAATTCTTAGTGTACAACAACTTCAGAATGCCACACAGCTCTCCAAACAATATACTGAGATTTTAGATATCTATTTAGCCAAGTTGTGCTTAGTGCCACAGTGTTGCCCAAGTGCCACAATGATGCCGTGCCAGGCTAGCCCAAGACATTTTGCTGCCTGAGGTGAAAGACAAGAACGCACCCTATTCTCCATTTAATGCACATAATTCAATAAGATGGGCACTTTTACTTCAACACTAGTGATGGGGCAATGCCCTCCACCATATTTGAGGGCAGCAGGCTAGTTTAGGGGTCACAGGGCAGGCAGTGTGGCATCCAAAGCTATGCCCCTCAAACCCTCACTGCCACGATAATTGCTAGTAACCCTTCTGGTTCCTTACGGAGGGGAAAACCCAACAGGAACTAAAATGGTCACAGTGCAGTGTGCATACAGAAATAGTTCCTCATCTCACACTCCAGTTAGATAAATAAGGAAGTTGTTCTTAATTGTAGAAATGGGGCTCGGAACTAGCTCCCTAACCCATATTCTTAATTGCTATGTTGTGGAGCACATACCTTGTATCCATAAGGTTCTAGGTTCTGGTCATCGCCAGTTAATAGGGTCTTGGACAGAAGAATTCAAACCCCCAATCTGCCATTTTGGAGTGGGAAGGTTGCATCCTCGCTGGCACTAGCCAATAAAACCCCCCAAAACATGGTGTTTGAGGTGGGGAAGGGGTTAGGGATAGGGGAGAAACTTGAATTAGTTTGCATTTGAAGCCAAATCTATCAATTTTACACTTTTTGAAACAATATGCAAACTGAAGCACAGCTATCCTTCAGAATTCTGTTATCAGCATTTTGCAACGCAGTTCTGCAACCTACCAGTATTCACAAAAATAGCAATAGGAATGCGGTGGTCTACACCACTGAGCCTCTTGGACCTGCTGATTGTAAGGTCAGCAGTTCAGAGAGAGAACTGAAATTGACACATCCTTCCATCCTTAGTGGGGGCCTCTGCTGGATCCTATGCCAACTGCTGCTGGGACCAAGAAGTAGAGTAATGTGGAAAGTAGAGTCCACCCAGGTTTGGTATTTAGACCTGGTTTTTTTTTAATAAAAAAACTTATTCAGAAGATTGGAGAATGGTGACTCAGGGGATGGATGGCATTCTCTCCCTATGTTGTGGAACTCTCCATAGAAGTGTGCCTGGAGACTTCATTCTATAGCCTTTGGCAAATGCTGAAGAAGCACCTCTTTCCTCTTGCCTTTGACATATTTTTCGGACCCACTTTATTTCTGTGAATCTAAGTTGTTTTAAACTATATTTAAGATTGTGTTTTAATTGTTGTAACCTGCCCTGTGACCTTAGAGTAAAGGGTGGGTTGTTGTTGTTATTATTATTACTACTATTATTGTTAGTAATAAATGAATGAATAATGGTATGGAGTTAGGAGTGAGGTGGTGAAGTTGCTGATGGAAGCAAATCGTTCAGTGCTGTTTTTGTGAAAAGCTCCAAAAGATTCTCTCCAAATGGGATGAACAGTCAGTAAAATGGCAAATGCAGTTCAATGTAAGCAAGTATAAAAAAATTGAAATTTTGCGTATACTCTCAGCTGACCAGGAAAGAGATCTTGGGGACATAGTGGGGACTGAACTTGAATACTACTTATGGGAACTGTTTTAAACTTGTGGTTTCAGCATTTCTTAGTTCCTTTATGCTTTAACTTCTGGTCACCAACCTAAACAAACCATTCATTACCTCAGTCCCAACAAGACCATGAGGACCACATGCAGCTGCCTTCTTCTGGGTGAGTAGGAAATGGATAGGCTAAGAAATTCAACATAAGCAAGGAGAAATAGCTGAGAGGCAGAACAAATGCACTGCATGCGGAAAGTTGAATTGATTCAGACTGCATATGCCCCATATATTTAAAGGCATATTTAAAACACATTCACCCCCAAATGGTTCTGGGCATGGTAGTTTATGCTACAATTCCCAGCACCATCAAGAAGCAAAATTTCTCAGGATTCTTCTTCTCTCTCTCTCTCTCTCTCTCTCTCTCTCTCTCTCTCTCTCTCTCTCTCTCTCTCTTTTGCAAGGGGATGTGCTTTAAGTGTGTTATAAACACATGGTAGTATGTATGTACAGTTAGACAGGTAAGATATTACAATGGTACTTCGCAAGACAAATGCCCTGCAAGACAAATTTTTCACAAGACGAATGCATCTTGCGATCTGATGGTGACTTGCAAGATGAATTCATTTTGTGAAAAATTCGTCTTGCAAATCGCCGTTTCCCATAGGAATGCATTGAAATTTAATTAATGCGTTCCTATGGGCAAAAAAAGAAATTTCAATGCATTCCTATGGGAAACTGCGATTCGCAAGACAAATTTTTCGCAAAACGAATTGACTCGCGGAACGAATTAAATTCGTCTTGCGAGGTACCACTGTAGCGGGTGATGTGAAAGACCCCCTATTTTCACTGGAGAAATGTCGGAGGGTGTGTTGTTAGGACTGGCGTAGAATGAACTGCTGTGAAGACCATTTAGCCAAAGCCTCCATCACACCCCATTTCCAACTCAAGTGGCAGACCCTGATATTCTGGGTGGCATTCAACTAAATAAAAGCACTAGTACAAGGGTGAGCACTAATGCAATTGGACCTCCCCCCTCCTACCTCTGTATGCACTGCACACTGCACACCCCAAACTCAGCTTTGGAAGGTTGGATAAACCTACAGAAGAGACTAAGGGGGCATGGGAGGGGGGGCATTCTGCTGCATAGGAAGAAATCCTTACTTTGACAGAACCTTGTCCTTGGTGCTATGCTGAATACAACCCTTTGTAATTATGAATAAGACGGAAGCAGGGAGAGGAAAGGGACAGACACAAACCTGGAACAACCAAAAAACATTAGAGGAAATCCGTTTCTGCAAAATGTGAAGAAGTCTCTGGCATTTTAAAGATGAATGTACAAAATTTTATAAGGAAGAACTTTCTGCGTTAGACATTTGCTGCCTCAGCAATGTTTCTTTTTTTTCTTTTTTTAAAAGCAACTCAGTATGGGGCTTTCTATCCCGGCAAACAGCTGTTTTTAACATCGTTTTTTAAAATATTGGTCCTAGGATTTGTTATTCGTCAAGGGATTTGTCTTGGATTTGTCGTGCACAAAGATGAAAGAGGTAAAAATTATTTTCTCCTGGAGAATCATTGGAAAAAATTGGGAGCAATTATTGATTCAATTTTTACTATTGTTTACTATTATTTTAATGTTGTTGAAGAGGGCAATGTGATTGGCCCCTACTCCTTGCAGGTATTCATCTATTTAAGAATGACCGTTTCCCCAACATAAAAGTGGAGGCGCATTTTGCGCAGTCGCGTGCAGCCCCCCCCCCTGGGATCCCTGAGGCAGTTCTGGAGTTTGGAAGCTGGCACTGCCTACCTGAGGCTGGAGGCTGGTGTCGCCGCCCACTCCGTTAGCCGACCAATCCAGCCAAGGGGAGGCATGCCAGGGGGATTGGCCAGGTAGGTTCAGGTAGGCTTACCTGCACACAAAGAAGAGGAGCCATTCCTGGGAAGCAGCCGACGGATTCAGAGCTTTCCCACCCTCCACTCCCTAATTTTATGCTTGATTTACAGGTTATTTACTTCCACAGGCTGCTTGCTTTACAGGTTCTTACTTCGACAGGCGTACACACATGCAGGCAGGGCCGTCTTAAGCGCCCCTGGCGCCGTGGTGTGCCGGATCCCTCCGGCGCCCTCCCACCCCGTTTCCCAGCGTGGTGGGCGGGTGGGCGCCGATGCACGCCGGGTGGGCGGGCAGGCACAGCGCGGTTGCCATGGGCGCAGCTGCGCGGCGGACCGGCCGGCCAGTGGGTGGGCGCAGCTCGCGGCGCCCTCCTGGCGGGCCGGCGCCGTGGTGCCCTGCGCCACCCAGCCTGCGACCGGCTGCTGTTAAAGGGCTGGAAAGGAATTTCCCTGCATTGGCAGGTTTCGCCTTTCCCGTAGCAATTCGTCACAACTTTGGCGGATGCAGGCCTTGGGAAGAATCCTTTAGTCATTTACACCAAGGGGAGGGGTGTGGGGGCGGTGACCCCCCGCCCTATTGCGGCGGCGATAACAGGGTTCCCGTAAACGGGGCTCCAGGGGGGGCATTTGGCAATGCCAATTGGCTGTTATTGCCCTCCCCTTCCAACAGCGGCGATCGAGGTGGGGCGGGCTATCTGCTTGAACATATGTTCTCCAGAGTTAGCCCAACCCCCACACATGCTGGACAACCCTGAAGATCACCCCACCCCCGGCTGGGGGCTGGGGGGGATATATGCCCAATGCCTGCGCCAAGGTCTTCCTACATCTGAATTTTAATAAAGCTGTGGCCAATTTTAATCCCATAAAACGTGGTCTTGTGTCATTATTCCGCTTGGGACTGCCCTGGGGACTCGGGGGGACTCCGCCTGACTGCGCAAATGTATTTAATTAAATGATCTATCAGCACATGTGATGGTCTTGCAAAAGAGTACAAATGAAGAAAATTTATGAATAATAGACCTCAATTTGTGGCTTTTAAAGAATTTTATGGGTCAAATATAGACTTAATATATAAACCACACACACACACACACACACACACACACATATACATATTATATATATATATATATATATATATATATATATATATATATATATATATATTAGTAGCTGCTTGTTTGACCATAATACAGGAACTGAAAGTTGTGTCAAACTACACATGCATTGTCCTCTGTACCAGACTTTGGAATGAAAATAAAAGGGTGGATAATTCCTGATGCATGGGTTTCACTTCAGAAGATGGGTAGCTAATTTGCAACTGCAAGATCCAGACAGAAAGTGAGATGGGGAGAATTAATATAGGCAGCAGTCAGCTCCTTAGCTGAAGCCCAGGGACAAAGGTTAATCCCTCTTTCTTTCCTTTATCTGCTGAATAGTCCATAGTGTCTATATTATGTGCACATCCTATCCTCAAATGCACTAGGAAGTACTGCCATGTAAACATATCTTGTTCATGGGACTCTGCTTCTTTAAAAAATGTTAACAATTGCTGCTTCTTTGTAGGGTCAGGTGGTCCACGACAATGGCGATTAGACGAATTATGGAAGCTTTATGGTAATGGTATGTTTTGGACCATGTCCGCGTTGTTAGCACCTGTAAATCCCGTGCTGGAGCAATTGAAAGGGTAACAATGCACATTGCTCCGTGAAGTGGAGCCCGACACGGAACAACACTGCATTTGCACTTGTTATGAAGTAAATGTTATACGAAGGCATGTACAAGCAACCCCTTCACACAGTAGAATTAGACAAAAACGTGTAGGCCATTGGCATGCATTTGATTGTTACAGTATGTATGCATTATTATTATTTTTCCAAATTTTTAATTAATTAATTCTATTAGAAACAAAACACTACATCCACAATACACAAATACAAAACAGAACATACAGAAGAAAAATACAAGAAAAAACAAAAACAAATAAACAGCAACAACAAAAATACAAAATTTCATAAACTTAACCTCTTTTCTAAGGGGCCCAGGTGGCGCTGTGGGTTAAACCACAGAGTCTAGGGCTTGCTGATCAGAAGATTGGCGGTTCGAATCCCTGCAACGGGGTGAGCTCCCGTTGCTCGGTCCCAGCTCCTGCCCACCTAGCAGTTCGAAAGCACATCAAAGTGCAAGTAGATAAATAGGGACTGCTCCGGCGGGAAGGTAAACGGCGTTTTTGTGCGCTGCTCTGGTTTGCCAGAAGCAGCTTTGCCATGCTGGTCACATGACCCGGAAGCTGTCTGCGGACAAACACCGGCTCCCTCGGCCTATAGAGCGAGATGAGCGCCGCAACCCCAGAGTCGGGCACGACTGGGCCTGATGGTCAGGGGCCCCCTTTATCTTTTTAACCTCTTTTCTAATCATTTTAGGGTGACATCCTCGAACCACCCATACTGCGATTCACAGCAAATCCTCTTTAGCAATTTCTATTTCTTAATCTTTTGTCATATTTTCTATCTATACTTATTTTTAATTCTAAACCATTATCTATCATTTTTTCATATTTTCCTTAATCCTAAAACAAATTCCTAAACTACAGCATTTTATGTATTTCGAGATCCATTTCATACTAATTAATATTACAATACTTCTGCTAATTTCCCTAATTTCAGCTAATTCCATATATTTCATCATTTTCAACTGCCATTCTTCCACTGAGTATGTACGCATTAAACCACGACAGAATCAACTTTAAAGTTAATACAACAGCCTAAAGGATAGTGACCTGGGTGGCAGTGCGAGCCTTGCCTCACCTTGGATCAGACTGATTTAACTGACCAATTGTGTCGCAAATACAGTGGTACCTCAGGTTACAGACGCTTCAGGTTACAGATGCTTCAGGTTACAGACTCTGCTAACCCAGAAATAGTACCTTGGGTACTAGGATAAGAACAAAAATCACACGGCTGCGGCACGGCAGCAGCAGGAGGCCCCATTAGCTAAAGTGGTACCTCAGGTTAAGAACGGTTTCAGGTTAAGAACGGAGCTCCGGAACAAATTAAGTTCTTAACCCCAGGTACCACTATAACTCGGTTCTCCCCGCCCCAACATAAAGCTTGTCCCCCTAACATTAAGCCTGCCCCCCCAACCAAATAAATCCTGCCTATGCCCTTGGCTGCCACCATGTTATGCCTGTTGGTATAATGATGTAGAGCCCTGACCCTCTCAGAGACAATCAAGCCATTATAAAATCGAGAGGGTTTGAAAATATTGCATAGCTAGCTGGTGACAGTTCTCTTTCCAAAAGTGTTTTGTATGAAAATCAGTGCACTCATACTGTTTATATACTTGTCATTGTGCTAGTTAGCATTTGCTAAGTAACACTGCTTATAAACTTGCGGCTTAAATATTTGTTCCTTGTCCACATCTTCCCAAGACCAACCAGTTCTTCTCTGCCCTCAGTGCAGGAGAGCACAGCTTGCCCGTGGAATACCATATTTATGTTTTCATCTGTTTAGTTTCTGTGGATGATGAAGACAGTACTACCAATGGCAGTGGCGTATCCATCGACTGTTGTCCTAATTCTGTTTCACATAATAAATCCAGCTGTGTTTGTGAAGAAGGATACAGGGAAATGACAACTTTGGGAACTGGTCAGACCAATTATGAGAGTAAGTGTGTTAATTCTCAGATCCTTTAAATGGCATCTTCTTGAGCTGCACAGTGATGAATGGAAATTCAATTTTCAGCCGTTGCTAATGTAATAACCAATGGCAATTCTCCATTATTGTTCTGTCAATTCTAAACTGTTTCTCAAAGGGTTTTAATTGTCATGGTTTCAACTGGCTTCTTTATTGTATGTGGAATACCATATTTATGTTTTCATCTGTTTAGTTTCTGTGGATGATGAAGACAGTACTACCAATGGCAGTGGCGTATCCATCGACTGTTGTCCTAATTCTGTTTCACATAATAAATCCAGCTGTGTTTGTGAAGAAGGATACAGGGAAATGACAACTTTGGGAACTGGTCAGACCAATTATGAGAGTAAGTGTGTTAATTCTCAGATCCTTTAAATGGCATCTTCTTGAGCTGCACAGTGATGAATGGAAATTCAATTTTCAGCCGTTGCTAATGTAATAACCAATGGCAATTCTCCATTATTGTTCTGTCAATTCTAAACTGTTTCTCAAAGGGTTTTAATTGTCATGGTTTCAACTGGCTTCTTTATTGTATGTGGAATACCATATTTATGTTTTCGTCTGTTTAGTTTCTGTGGATGATGAAGACAGTACTACCAATGGCAGTGGCGTATCCATCGACTGTTGTCCTAATTCTGTTTCACATAATAAATCCAGCTGTGTTTGTGAAGAAGGATACAGGGAAATGTCAACTTTGGGAACTGGTCGGACCAATTATGAGAGTAAGTGTGTTAATTCTCAGATCCTTTAAATGGCATCTTCTTGAGCTGCACAGTGATGAATGGAAATTCAATTTTCAGCCATTGCTAATGTAATAACCAATGGCAATTCTCCATTATTGTTCTGTCGATTCTAAACTGTTTCTCAAAGGTTTTTAATTGTCATGGTTTCAGCTGGCTTCTTTATTGTATGTGGAATACCATATTTATGTTTTCATCTGTTTAGTTTCTGTGGATGATGAAGACAGTACTACCAATGGCAGTGGCGTATCCATCGACTGTTGTCCTAATTCTGTTTCACATAATAAATCCAGCTGTGTTTGTGAAGAAGGATACAGGGAAATGACAACTTTGGGAACTGGTCAGACCAATTATGAGAGTAAGTGTGTTAATTCTCAGATCCTTTAAATGGCATCTTCTTGAGCTGCACAGTGATGAATGGAAATTCAATTTTCAGCTGTTGCTAATGTAATAACCAATGGCAATTCTCCATTATTGTTCTGTCAATTCTAAACTGTTTCTCAAAGGGTTTTAATTGTCATGGTTTCAGCTGGCTTCTTTATTGTATGTTTTAATAAATGACATTTCATTCCTCTCTTATTGAATTGCTATTGTGTATTATAATCACGAATGAATGTCCTAATTGATTCTATAGCTGTAAACTGCTTACAAGCCATTCTGGAATACAGGAAGCATGTAAGTTAATAAATAACACTGGGGTTTCAATCATCCCAAAAGGTAGAAAGCATTTCTTTATTATCAATGAAACTCTGATTCTGTTTCTGGAAGAATGGTGCATCTGTCAGGATCAGAACCCGAAGCTCTTTAGGCACAGATAAAAGCAGAGGATTGCAGCAACACCTGGTGGGTTGAGGGTGGCGGCTGCAATATATTCTTCTCTTACACATATAAGCTTAAATGATTGTTATACAAAAGCAATCCACGCCAAAAGTGTTTAGTATTTAGAAACCTGAACTCACCAGTTCAATACGTTCAGAAATAACTAGAAGATATAATTTTTGATCAGAAAAAATAATGGTGGCACAAACTGTCATCTCCACACACATAACAAGCACACAAATCATACAGGTTTACATGGACCCCTTCCATTGCATGTTAGTTGTACATTATGTTTTCTTTACAGAAATTCCCTACCACTGCCAACCAGATATTGTAAGACAAAATGATGTGTGTTTCAATGCAACAAAACCAGAGGTATGTGTGTTGTGATATGTGTGAAATTAATACAATTCTGTTAAACCACAGAGCCCAGGGCTTGCCGATCAGAAGGTCGGCGTTTCGAATCCCCGTGACGGGGTGAGCTCCCGTTGCTCGGTCCCAGCTCCTGCCCACCTAGCAGTTCGAAAGCACGTCAAAATGCAAGTAGATAAATAGGTACCGCTATAGCGGGAAGGTAAACGGCGTTTCCGTGTGCTGCTCTGATTCGCCAGAAGCGGCTTTGTCATGCTGGCCACATGACCTGGAAGCTGTACGCCGGCTCCCTTGGCCAATAACACGAGATGAACGCTGCAAACCCAGAGTCGGTCACGACTGGACCTAATGGTCAGAGGTCCCTTTACCTGTAAATCTGATATGCTTAACCACACCGGGTTGGCTGGTGTGCTAACACTGTCAATGTTTCTTTTTTGAAATGCAAATGGTGATTCTCCTCACTGGAACAGTAGTGCTAAATGAAAATTAGATGTTTTTATTGTTAGCTAACTCACTCTCATTCTCCCAATCTGTTGAAAATTGAGGGAACAGGGAAGGAGGGAATTGAACAAGGAAAATTCTTAGTTCATGTTCTACTTACTCCTTTACTTTATGGATAAAGGACATTAAAAAAAATGTTGAAGTGCTTCCTTCCCCTCTGCTGGAAAGTTGTTTTTTTCAGTTGGGCAGGTGGGGAAAACCATTTTTAACTGATTGTTGTTGTTGTTGTTGTTTAGTCGTTTAGTCGTGTCCGACTCTTCGTGACCCCATGGACCATAGCACGCCAGGCACTCCTGTCTTGCACTGCCTCCCGTAGTTTGGTCAAACTCATGTTCGTAGCTTCGAGAACACTGTCCAACCATCTTGTCCTCTGTCGTCCCCTTCTCCTAGTGCCCTCAATCTTTCCCAACATCAGGGTCTTTTCCAAGGATTCTTCTCTTCTCATGAGGTGGCCAAAGTATTGGAGCCTCAGCTTCACGATCTGTCCTTCCAGGGAGCACTCAGGGCTGATTTCCTTAAGAATTGATAGGTTTGATCTTCTAGCAGTCCATGGGACTCTCAAGAGTCTCCTCCAGCACCATAATTCAAAAGCATCAATTCTTCGGCGATCAGCCTTCTTTATGGTCCAGCTCTCACTTCCATACATCACTACTGGGAAAACCATAGCTTTAACTATACGGACCTTCGTCGGCAAGGTGATGTCTCTGCTTTTTAAGATGCTGTCTAGGTTTGTCATTGCTTTTCTCCCAAGAAGCAGGCGTCTTTTAATTTCGTGACTGCTGTCACCATCTGCAGTGATCAAGGAGCCCAAGAAAGTAAAATCTCTCACTGCCTCCATTTCTTCCCCTTCTATTTGCCAGGAGGTGATGGGACCAGTGGCCATGATCTTGGTTTTTTTGATGTTGAGCTTCAGACCATATTTTGCGCTCTCCTCTTTCACCCTCATTAAAAGGTTCTTTAATTCCTCCTCACTTTCTGCCATCAAGGTTGTGTCATCTGCATATCTGAGGTTGTTGATATTTCTTCCGGCAATCTTAATTCCTGCTTGGGATTCATCTAGTCCAGCCTTTCGCATGATGAATTCTGCATATAAGTTAAATAAGCAGGGAGACAATATACAACCTTGTCGTACTCCTTTCCCAATTTTGAACCAATCAGTTGTTCCATATCCAGTTCTAACTGTAGCTTCTTGTCCCACATAGAGATTTCTCAGGAGACAGATGAGGTGATCAGGCACTCCCATTTCTTTAAGAACTTGCCATAGTTTGCTGTGGTCGACACAGTCAAAGGCTTTTGCATAGTCAATGAAGCAGAAGTAGACGTTTTTCTGGAACTCTCTAGCTTTCTCCATAATCCAGCGCATGTTTGCTATTTGGTCTCTGGTTCCTCTGCCCTTTCGAAATCCAGCTTGCACTTCTGGGAGTTCTCGGTCCACATACTGCCTAAGCCTGCCTTGTAGAATTTTAAGCATGACCTTGCTAGCGTGTGAAATGAGCGCAATTGTGCGGTAGTTGGAGCATTCTTTGGCACTGCCCTTCTTTGGAATTGGGACGTAGACTGATCTTCTCCAATCCTCTGGCCATTGCTGAGTTTTCCAAACTTGCTGGCATATTGGGTGTAGCACCTTAACAGCATCATCTTTTAAAATTTTAAATAGTTCAGCTGGAATATCATCACTTCCACTGGCTTTGTTATTAGCAGTGCTTTCTAAGGCCCATTTGACTTCACTCTCCACTCTTTAACTGATTAGAAAAATAATTATTAGAACACAAAATGAAAAGCCTGTGCTAAGCATGTGTGGGAGACAACCTGCTTATGATTTCTATATGGGGAAGTAATACTTTATGTTGTTGTTGTTGTTGTTGTTGTTGTTGTTGTTGTTGTTGTTGTTGTTGTTGTTGTTGTTGTTGTTACTCTATATATCCACAGAGGTATTCATATGCATTCATATATATAGTATATATTTTGTATTGTTCATTGTTTTAAAGTTTCCTGATTTTAAAATCCTTTTGTTGTATTCTATTATTGGGACTTTTATGTTTGTCACTAATAAATGTAATAAAAATTATTATTATTATGTTGCAGACCTCACCCTGATGTTGAAGACAGGGTGTGTTAAGAAAGGGGCTGGGGGAGGGTTGTGAAAGAACCACAGTTTTTGTGAAGAGTTGCTGGAAGGAAAAGGAGGAAACTGAAATAGGTCTTATCTGCCCAACATCTCTGTGAAGTAGGTTTGGCTGAGAGATAATGGGCAGATCCACCCCATACATTTAAAACATATTCAGTGGGCAATAATAAACACATCTTTCTTCACAAAATCATGGGAATTGTAGTTTGTTAAGGATTCTGCAAATAGCAGCCCTGGGAGGGGGAATTACAGTTCCTAGGATTCTTTGGGGGCAGTAATTTGCTTTAAATGCTTGATTGATCTGCCCAGCAAAAGGCAGCGAGCTTCATAGCTAAGAGAGGATTTGAATCTGGGTATCTCTAATCCCAGTGCAACCATTATAACCACTATTTAGCCCAGGAAAAGTTTTTCTGCTCATGCCTGAGGCCATTTGACATAATCCCAGCCTATACAACTTTGTAGGTATTTCGTTGTATTTCCTTGTCAGCTGATCTCTGCCAACACACGATTCTTCTCTTCTCTTAGAATCACTTCAGTCATAACAACAGTTTCTACTGCTCAGTGGTAGGGCCAGCCTTCAACGTTTTGTTATCCTTCTGTGAAAATGGCAGTGTGACACCAACTGCCTTGCAGGTAAGGCTTCCCAAGAACTGAGGCAACATTTAGCCATAGTGTCTCCTTCCTGAGAAGTTCTGTGTCTTCCTGTTTGCAAGACTGTGTGGTTTCTACTGTGTACTGTGGTCAATGAATGATGGTGTGGTCGATCTATGACAGTTTACACGGACAAGGCTTTCAAAGTTCAAAACTGTTTAATTTCAAACAAATAAAAATACGGAGATCATGTGGCCCTGCAGATGTTATTGGACTAGAACTCCTATCGCATCATCCTTACCGTATTATCCATGGAAGAATATAGAAAGAAAGATAATATTTTTCGGTCTTGAAGTGGTCTATGTAGTTGATAATAAATTGTAAATTTTGTTGTTTGTTTGTTGTTTCACAATTGTTGTTTGTTGTTTCACAATTAAAGAACAGACAGACAGGTAGATATTTTCTTTTGCTCTAGGATAATGTACACCCATTGAGCCGTACAAAATCTACTGTGCTCTGTACGTATTCTGAGAATTTATTTATTTATTTATTTATTGAATTTATATACCGCCCTATACCTGGAGGTGTCAGGGCGGTTCACAAAAAAGATTGCAATATATGAAATCAAAGTAAAAACAATAATCCAATAACATTCCCCTCCCAAAAGTCACATTTTAAAGGGTATAGGATGTTGATTAGGTCAGTCAAAGGCCTGGTTAAAAAGGAACATTTTTGCCTAGCACCTAAAGGTGTATAATGAAGGCGCCAGGTGAACTTCCCTGGGGAGAGCATTCCATAGATGAGGAGCCACTGCAGAGAAGGCCTGTTCTCGTGTTTGCTACTCTCCTGCCTCTCTTGATGAAATGATTGTAAAAAGGCAAGCAAGGTTTTGAATGGTCAATGTCGTTTCTTTGCTTCTTGTAATGCTGCAGGACACAGTGGGCTCCTTTGACGAACTTCTTGTCAGCAGTTCCCTACAGAGTATTGAAACAAATGAAGAGCGTGTATCAGCCGTGACATTGGTTTTGGACGGACTGGCCTCAATCGCAGTTGCAAAAGCTATTGCATCTCCAGAGCACCAACGTCAGACTGTGGTTACTAACTCAATAGGTAAGGAGAATTAAGAGGGTTTTCAAAGCAGCAGCAGCAGGAGGAGGAGGAGGAGGAGGAGGAGGAGGAGGAGAAATGTTTTGTTCGTCTTCATTTTATATTGCTGAAACCTAGTGGATAAAATTCTGCTTCCCCTTTCCTTCATTCTGTTTCCTTGTATTTCTGTTGTGATGCTAACAGTAAGCCATGATTGGGGATTTTTTTAACCAACTATATTGGAAGGTTTAGAAGGAAGGTTTGGAGCATAGCTGCCAAGTTTTCACTTTTCTCGCGAGGAAGCCTATTCAGCATAAGGGAAAATCCCTTTAAAAAAGGGATAACTTGGCAGCTATGGTTTGGAGATTTCGAAAGGTTTGTCACACATAGGGGTGGAAGAGAATTCTGTTTGGTCTGCACTTTAAACTAGGGTTACCAGATGTCCCCATCCCCGGAATGCCCCCAGATTTCATCTCATGTCCCCGGGAAACGCAGCAGCGGCAGTCTCAGCAGCTTGGAGCAGTTGGCTCTGGGTGGCTTCAGGAGCTGCTCGGAAGTCCCCATATGATGGTGGTGCAGGGGCTCTAAGATGCAGCTTCTGGGCTGCCTCCACCTTCCCTCCGAAAGGCAGTGTGAAGCCTCCCTTCCCAGCTGAGGGATCCGCCCCCCCGCTCCTGCTTGCACGCAAGTAGGAATGGGATTGGGGCTGCTCCGATGGGAGGGGAGGCATCACACTGCCCGAGCCTCGCCGCCGCTGCTGCTCTCGGCCCTCCTTCTCCGTGATCCACGCCTGACCCACCAAGCACTGCTTCCTCACCACTCCTCCTCCACCAAAGAACAAACAACTCAGGGGCTGCCCAGGCTCATGGAGAAAGGAGATAGAAGCCTCAGAGGAAAGGAAAATGTGGCGGTTGAGGTCAAGGCGGTGGTGGCCCCTCTGCCATCGCCATTGCTGCAGCACCAATGTCCCGAATGTGTAGTAATTAATTAATTAAAGGGTCCCTGGATTCATTGAAAAAAATCTGGTAACCTTACTTTAAACAGAACATTAACAAACTTATACATTGAGTGGAACACAGTTAAAAACTCCCCTGCATGCAAAGGGGGATGGGGGATGAGTACAAAATGTGTATATTAGGAGAAAATGAATGAAACCACACAAACATTTTTCTTCTTAAAAAAAAAAAGTGCAGTAAATGGGATGCAACAGACTTTTTATTGAATGCATGTGAAACCGTCACTTAAATGGAAATAAGCTGATCCATACACCCCTAGTCATTTATAGTGATGGGTGAGCTCGCATTGGCTAGATCGGGAATGAGCTAGGCTCTTTGTGAACTTTCATGGTTAGTGTTTGGAAAAGTCAGTGTTTCATGGTTTGTGTTTTCCACAAAGGTCAGCACATAATGTTGGTGTATGTGTGCTCCTGCTTGCATGTCTGTTGTTGCAGTCCCTTCTGGGATTTGCTTTTTCATTGCCCCACAAACACATAGTTAGTCATCATAGAATCATAGAATGATATGTATCTAAGAACCCATGTCCTTTCTTTGCTCATTGTAGTGATCCAAACCCACATAATCAGTGAAGAGGTTATTTCAAAAAATGAAGCTCTGCATTTAGAGGCTCAAGAAGACCAATTGGACATTGATCCCAGGGCAGTGATTGACAGGTTCACCGAAGGTATGCTTTCTGCTCATTTCTCAGATAAGACTTGTTCAAGATAAAGAATAGCAACTTATCACAGCGCTTCTAAATCCCTTAGAAAAGTACCTCGAATATTCTCTTTCTTCAGACACACCAAACGTTTTACTATCTTTACCATGTTCTTTTAACTAGTTTCATTGACTGTCAGCATCAGTGTGACCTGTATTTCTTAGCAGTAACAAAGTGCAACCTAATTGTACATATTTGAGAAGGAGGTCCAGGCTTCAGATACAAACCACTGGCCCTGGCTGGGAAATGAGAAACTGAGACTTGTGGAAGGACAACTAGAAAATATGACTCCCTATCCCTTGTGGCTGGCATCAGGATGTGGTGTCCCTGTGCAGGGACTAAGAGTGCTTTGCGCAGACAGCAGCAAGAGAAATTTATATGTGTGGAATTGCCTAAGGGACAATCAAGTTCTCACTCCTGCAACACTCGATTCTACCAAAGAAGAGTACATGTGCATATACTGAGGCAATCTTTAGTATGGGACATGTATTTTCACTATTCTGCCTCCGATATTCCTTCTGTCTCTTGCAGGTCCTGTTGCTGTGGCCTTTATGTCATACAGTGGACTGGGATCACTCCTGAGTGGGATTCTTCTGCAGGATGAGACTCAGCAGAGCAGGGGAATTCTGGGAGAAATCTTCCACATGAACTCCAGGATGCTAAGCGTTTCCACCAGCCACTGGGCGAGGAATATTTCCAGCCCTGTCAACCTCACTTTTCGTCACCTTGAGGTGTGCAAATGAATTCTGTAGAGGAAATCAGGGAAGTGGGTTTTTTTTTCTATTCATACTGTGAATATCTATTAAGACATGAGAGAGACCCCTCCCCCAAATATCAAGGAAAATGTAGAGGTGGGCCAAGACCCCCAGCTGAACTCTCTGTATACTCCCTGACACTCAGATTCACAGGCAGGTATCCTAGTTTACCAGAAATGTTGTCATAGACATAATTCCTTCTGCTTGTCATGTATTCATTACCTGTTAATCTTACTTGGTGGCTCCTATTCTTTGCATCAGAAAGATGCATAGGTTTCAGTGGACTTTCTCCCCGTCTTCCTCCAACCCTTCCCCTTTCTTGCAGAATAAAGTTCCCCAGGAAAAAGTGGTTTGTGTCCACTGGGACTCTGCAAGCAGAAGTGGTGCCTGGTCCCCTGAGGGCTGCCATCTCCTCCAGTCTAACAGCACTCATTCAGAATGCAGCTGTCAGTACCTGTCCAACTTTGCTGTGCTGATGGCCCCCACTCCCAAGCAGGTAAGTCAGACTTAGGCCCGACAATGTCTGAGTTCTCTAACGGAGGAAAGAGTGAAACACTAGACCCTAAGTCACCACTAATCCATTTATTTTGGGTCTTGTTATAGTATTTCATGGATTAGATAGTGTGAGACTACTCTAGAGTTAGTGGTGGAGAAACACGTTCATAGAATACTTCTTAAAACTGCTGCAGGATTCTCTGCATACCTGCCAAGTTCCTGTCGGAAAAATAAGGGATCGGCAGACCGGAAGTAGCGCTGCCGCCATTTTGGCGCTGGGCGGAGCATGCTCAGAAGCGACTTTCAATGCTGCTCTGCCCAGTTCCAAAATGGCCACCGTGCCGGAAGTTGCGCTGCGGCCATTTTGGAACTGGGCAGAGCAGCATCGAAAATCGCTTCTGAGCATGCTCCGCCCAGTTCCAAAATGGTCGTCGCGCCAGAAATTGCTTCTGCGAATGTCCAGAGACTCCAGACATGCGCAGAAGGAGCCTCCCCCAGCCAGTAAGTAAAGCGGGGGAAAACAAAAAAATCCGTCTTTCCAGCTGGGAACAGCTGGAAAAACGGGGGTTTCCCGGGGAATACGGGAGACTTGGCAGCTGTGATTCTCTGTCATCATTAATGGTTAAAAGGGCAATGCGGACACCTGATGTGCCACACTGGTGAGGGGGTGGAATCAGGCTGAGGTGCTGCACACCAACTTTTTAGTATATTTAAGGCATAACTATTAGGTGATTGAGATATATATATGAATGACATTTCAGCAAGATGCTCAGCATCACTTTAATTTCCCTTATGAAATCACTGGAGTTTGTGGAAGCTGATGATTTTGTTCCTTTATGGAATCAAAATCTGCTAGATGCAGTGTCAAAAACCCATGTTTATCAAAAGTCAGTTTTTGGTTCTGAGAGCAACTGTCCTGTGTTACAGGGAGCTCTGATCCTCTCCATTATCAGCTACATTGGACTCACCATCTCGCTCATCTGCCTCTTCCTGTCCATTGTTACCTTTCTCTTTTGCCACTCCATCCAAAACAGCAGCACCTTCATCCACCTGCAGCTGAGTTTGTGCCTCTTCTTTGCTGACCTCCTCTTCTTAATCGGAATTGACAAAACATACAACAAGGTATTTTGGCGTGTCCTTGAAGGATATGGGGGAGACTCGATAACTCTGCTCACTACCCCATCCAGTCATGCCCTCTGATCCAAAGCAGTACAGGAATCTAGTACCGAGTACTGACAAAAGGGCCCCTTTCATTTCCATTCCAGATCCTATGCTCAGTCATAGCTGGGACACTGCAGTACCTCTTCCTGGCCTGTTTTGTGTGGATGTTCTTGGAAGGCGTGAACCTCTTCATCATCGTCAAGAACCTGAAAGTGGCAAATTATGGTGGTGCAAGCAAGGGCATGAAGATATCCATGTACCTCTGTGGCTATGGGCTCCCTGCCATGATAGTTGGCATTTCTGCAGCAATTTCACCTGGCTCATATGGGACCCATTATCAGTAAGTGTCTGTTTTAGAAGATAGACAGGGAGATCTTCCTTTGAAGTCCTCTGTTTAAAATAATTGGATTGCCCATGTAACTATTGCACCTCAATCTTGAATGATGGGTTTTATTATCACTCTACAGACCCAGGTTTGTGGGCTAACAGACACAAAGACCAACTAAGGTTTTCCAAGCCCTTTCCACATACCCCAACACAATAAGGAAGTGGTAACTGTGAACTTAGTTAGAACGTCACTGGGCAGATGTGGATCTCACCCCCCCTGCAATCGCTGGATCTATAATCAAATGGACATACCATACTGGGCATTAGACATAAAACAGAATCAATCTGCATTGCGTTTTTACTTTCAGAATGAAACTAAGTTTATGAAAAAGTGTTTTTGAGGGGTATATAGTAAGCAATAGTTCTAGACTGTGTGGGACTAGGTAGGGAGAAAAAAACAAGCTGAGTGAGCACTGAATGTAAACTATAATGTTGTGTACATGTAGCCATGTTTCCAGGTGTAACCACATTTTTGGTGCTTGTGGGTTTTCCAAGAGTTATGTTGATGGTATTTCTTTTTCCTTAGCTGCTGGCTTAACCATGAGAAAGGTTTTATCTGGAGCTTCCTGGGACCTGTCTGTGCCATAATCATGGTCAGTAAAAATAGTTTCATTCTCTAAAAAAAAAAACCCACAGGAAAATGGGGCAAAAACACAAGAAAACACAGACTGCTTGTTGAACATCTCCCTGCTTTATAACTGCTAAAGGAAAGGAAATCTTTTATGGGCTGAGGGACAGAATTCATCATTCTTGTTGTCAGCCAGATCTAGGCCAGGTCTTTGGCTTCATCTAATACTTGAAAGGCGTCAGACACTGCAGCCTTATATTTCCCTCAAGAGCCCTGAGAGTTACTTCTATATTTGCCCTCATGCCTTCAGTTTAATTAGTTATCAATACTGTGCAATAGCTCCCTTTTACTACACTCATATGGGCTAGGAATAATTTCGCAATGTCACTAGAAACTTTTTCAAACTGACAGTGAATCTGCATCACTCATCTAGAAACTGGATATGAATAAAGTGACTTCCAGAGAGTTTGTTCATTGAAATGTCATCCTGATTGGTTTTCACAATATTTGTGGGAAGGTTATACAATGACCCAGTTTATTATTTCTGCTTAGCTCATGGTGCAGTTACATGAGTTACCAGTACATTGCCCCATCATTTTCTTTCCTGCAAAAGGTCTGGTGTGTGAGTGTTTTACAAGTGGGTATATTGCACGTAAGCACTAAATTTGTTTTCATTGCCCAACATAAATGTACTGCTTTGCAATTGAATCCCACTCACAAAATGCAACAGCCCTAAGAATTATGCTTTGCATTTTCCAGTGGAACACTTTTTATCCTTTCTCAAATCATTTCTCTTTTTCTCAGATCAACATTATGTTTTTCTGCCTTATTCTGATGATCTTGCGTAAGAAACTTGCATCTCTCAATTCAGAGATAACTACCCTCAGAAATAGCAGGTAAGATAAACCACATAGTAGTGCAAAATCCAGCTGCCCAGTTTTAAGTGGTGATTTTAAAAACTGGACTTGGTGATTGGCGCCTGAGTTACTGGAAAAATTCAGATTATAGCAAATCTTAACTGCTTTCCATCGCTACCCACAAGTTTTCCAAGTCCTCTCCTGTCTTATGAAGCTTTGATTTCCTTCTATTAAACACCCCAGTACAGCCTTTACCTTTTCATGACATCCATGCTGTTGCCTTCCTCTTTTATAGGTCACTGACATTTAAGGCAATGGCCCATGTATTCATCCTGGGCGTGACTTGGTGTCTAGGCCTCTTTCAGTTTGGCCCTCTGGCTGAGGTAATGGCATACCTGTTCACAATCACCAACAGTGTGCAGGGATTCTTCATCTTCCTGGTGCATTGCTTGCTGAACAAGAAGGTAATGTATGGAACAAGAGAGGGCAGCACTTAGAGCAAGCAATATCAAATAAAATGTGGGGCAATAGGATACAGGTGTCATTTAAATTCTGCTCAATATTGATCCAGAGCAGATTCCAATGCATAGTTAGCAGGGGGAAAAACTTAGACCAGAGGCAATGAATATTTCATCCAGCAGAGCTTTACTGCTATAGAAGGCAAATGAGCATAATGGTCACAAATCCAATACATTCAGGACTGGCACTGTCCATAACAAATCCAGTTGCAGCAGACTTAACTTAAACTTACAATACTTATAATAAGTCTAAAACTTAACACTAAGCATACAGAACACCACACCAGACGGAAAAGAGATAGAAAGAGAAAGTAAGTGAAACCCAGACTCCTTCTGGCCCTACTATTATAGTCGGCATGACCTTGACAGAAAGAGATAACAGAACCAGTTTAAACCAGCTGTACTCAGCTTCTCAAACACCATGAAGATTCCTCCACACTGAGAAGCTTCCAGAATCCTCTTGAACTAAGTAGAATAGGAAAGATCTCTACACATCAGATCAATACTTTCTGTACTAAGAAATGTAAATTGACAAGAAGATATAACTTAGTGCAAATTTTCAAGGCTGACTCCTGGTTTGTGGACCGTTGAACAAGGGACAATTTTGTTCCTTGCTCCCTGCAATACTCAAAGAAACAGAATGAGATTGTTGTGTGGCCCTGGCAGCCAATACTGAGCAGATCAGCTCTGCAAGTGCACCTTGGGTTCAGAATCAGAAACTTCCTTCCTCCTCCTCCTCCTCTTATGACTCCCCAATGACCATTTATATTGCTACTACAGGTATTCAGAACTAAACTCCTCACTTTTGACAGCGCTTGTCCCCTTCCTCCTCTTAACTGGCGCAAGTGGAATGAATTTATGAAGCCTAATTAAGAGTATATAAATCACATTGAACAATTTCCTTCCATTTGGCTGGCTGTTACATGCATGCAATATAGGTTATGCTCTAGTGCAGGGATGGGGAACCAACAGTCTGGGAGCTGTTCTGGGTTTACTAGGCATCCAATTTGGCATGTGAGGAGGTCATTTCCCCCAAAATGCACCCACCTACCATCAGGTGATGATGGTTGGGAGGGCAATGTTTAATCCTGCCTTGGCTGTGTGCCCTGTTCCCAGGAGGAAGAAAGTTCACACAGCCAAGGCAGCAGGGTTTAATCTCCGCTCATCGTCTGATGAGTAGGGATTAAATCTTGCTCAAAAGCACTGTTTGAAGCAGCTCATGCTCCTATGAAGTGAGTGGCTGGGCAACTGTGACAACAACCTCCCCCCGCGCTGCTGCCTGCCTGCTTGCTTGCATGGGAAGCATGCAAGCTACTTCAAATAGTGCTTTTGAGAAACACCTTGAAGTAGCCTCCACTATCCTCTTTCAGCTCTAATGTCGGTGCAGAAGCTGCCTTAAAGTGCTTCTCAAAAGCACTGTTTGAAGCACCCTCACCTCCATGCATTTGTTTAAAGGTTATTGCGGAGATGGTAGATGGTAAAACTTAATCTGTGCCATTCTGTTTTCTTTCTTTTTGTTTTGCACTCTCATCTTCATATAACCTAATTAAGAGTGTATAAATCACTTTTAATAATCGGTCCCATTTTGCTTGCTTGTTACATGCATGCAACATAAGCTATCCTCTAGTGCAGGCATCCCCAAACTGCGGCCCTCCAGATGTTTTGGCCTACAACTCCCATGATCCCTAGCTAACAGGACCAGTGGTCGGAGGAGATGGGAATTTTAGTCCAAAATATCTGGAGCGCCGAAGTTTGGAGATGCCTACTCTAGTGACTGCAGAGACTAGGAGGGTTTGACTGAGGCTAGACCTTTAGTCAGCAGCTAGCATCTGCACTACTCTATTCCCTCTTTTTTTCTTCCTTTCTGGCAGTTTTTCACTCTCCATTTTGCAATCAGGCAATACAGTGGTACCTCGGTTTATGAACACAATTGGTTCTGGAAGTCTGTTCATAAACTGAAGCGTTCATAAATTGAAGCGAACTTTCCAATTGAAAGTAATGGAAAGTGGATTAATCTGTTCCAGACGATCCACAGAGTACTTAAACTGAAGCATTAATAAACTGAAGCGAATTTTCCCATTGAAAGTAATGGAAAGTGGATTAATCCTTTCCAGATGGGTCCGTGGAGTACTTAACCTGAAGCGTACTTAACCCGAAGTATGAGTGTAATTGGTTCTGGAAGTCTGTACTTAACCTGAAGCATACTTAACCTGAAGCTAACGTTCCCATTGAAAGTAATGGAAAGTGGATTAATCCGTTCCAGACGGGTCCGCGGAGTACTTAAACTGAAAATACTCAAACCGAAGTGTACAGTGGTACCTTGGTTTATGAACACAATTGGTTCTGGAAGTCTGTTCATAAACTGAAGCGTTCATAAACTGAAGCCATAAAGTGGATTAATCCGTTCCAGACGGGTCCGCGGAGTACTCAACCTGAAGCGTACTTAACCCTAAGTATGGGTGTAATTGGTTCCGGAAGTCTGTTCATAAACTGAAGTGTTCATAAACTGAAGCAAACTTGAAAGTAATGGAAAGTGAATTAATCCGTTCCAGATGGGTCCACGGCATTCGTAAACCGAAAATTCGTAAACTGAGGTGTTCGTAAACCGAGGTTCCACTGTATTGGAGTTCTCATAAGTAAGGACAATGAGCACAACCCTCAGATTTATTTTAGAGAAGCAAGGAGAGGGAAGACAGGATGTAGTTAAGAGAGGGCCTGAGAGTTAAGATGGGAGACAATAAGTTGAGAGTGGGGAGAAGCAGGAGAAAACTGAACATTGTGAATGTATTGGAAATGAGACAAAGGATGTGTGCTAGAAGGGAAAGCCTACAGTCACTGAGACACATGAAAGGAGATGTGGTGTTGGCTAGAGAGATGCATTCCAGAGATAGATCAGAAAAAGAACAGTGGGCTCAATAGAGACGGTTCAGACCTGCAGCTGTGAACCATGGAGTGATGAGACATCAAGCAAAGTGTTAACAAGTGATGTACAAGTTTAGGTAAAACAGCCCTCTGCAAAGGATGGGGGTCAAAGACAGGCCCCAAATAGGGAAATCTAAGGATGGATATCAAAGGAGGCGCTGAGAAAAAGAGGAATCTATGGTCACCAGTGTGAATACTGAAGTACTCAAGAAGGAAGGGCATACATCAAAATCTTAAAGGAAAAATCAAATAGGAGAGGGGCAGTGGGGAAGAAACAAGCACATACTTCAAAAGGAAAATTAGTTTGCAGAAAGTGTGACATGGGGCAATTAAATGGGGAGAGGAGAAAGGTTAGATAGTCACAATTGTCACTCAGCATCACGTGAGAAGAAGGGGCAGCTATGCAAGGGAGTGTTTTTATGGGGAGACTAGAAATCTCTTCCTAGTAGCTTTGTATTTTGAATCCTCAGGTGAGAGAAACATACTGGCATTTGATTTCTTGCAAGAAAGATATCAAGTCTCCTGTTTCTGAGATGACAATGACTTCTGTCCCCATCACCAATCCCATGGTAAGAATGGTGCCTAATCCTGATATTTTAGCAATAATGATATGGTTACCCTTGCTTCCGTCATGTATTCATGGAATTCCATAGGATAACTGCACATTTAGGGGGCAGATATGCTTCTCCAGCACATGCCATCCTCCAAGTAGAGGACAAGAACTCAGGCCACTGTAATAATAAGGTCCTTTTTGTGATTCAAATGATGCAATGATTTCAAAAAGTCTCTTCTATATGGGGATTTATTTATCAGATGAAGCGTGCATATCAGGTATGTCAGATATCAGATCAGGACAGGGCCCTGTTTCAAATATTCTCTTCATATAGAAGAGACTTTTTGAAATGATCGCATCATTTGTATCACAAAAAGGACCTTATTATTACAGTGGCCTGAGTTCTTGTCCTCTTATCGTTTTTGTGTGGTTCCTAGGCAAGAACTCCTACTTACTTATTGATCCTCCTAGTAGAAACATAATCTCTCCACAGATTGTAATTGGGAGAAGATAGCTGGCCATCATCTGGGTATCATAAGCCTGGCTAGAAAGAGTAATGCTGGGGCAGGTTCTGGGATGACTATGACTTCTGTGCCTGTCATTGTCCCCATGGTAAGACAGCTGCATGATCCAGAGATTTTCTCTAACCAGCAAGGCTATGGTTAACCTTGCATCTATCAGCCCCTAATATTCACAGAATTTCACATTCTTAGGACATCTGCCCTTTATAGGTGATGGATTTGCTTCTCCGGGACATTTGTTCCTCCTCCTATGAAATACGGTACCATCTATTCACAGATAGCTAAGCTGTTGTGGGATTATTATATACCTGGCCAGAAAGAGAAATGCTGGTGTAGGCTCTGCATGATGTTGTACCTTCATTTCTGGGAGTTTCTCTCCAACCTTCTGGTTCAGCAGTAAATTGCTCAGTCAAGTGAAACCTCGATGCAACTTTGATGAACTCTAGAGAGCAATCAGAGCTCTGCCTGTAATAATAAAAAAAACATCACTTTGAGCTGTGCTGTGCTGGACATTTTGAAATTTTCTTTTCAACCATTCATTGCATGAGAATGAAAGACTCCCAAAATATCATGGGGTGGAGAAAAGAAATTTCTTGGAAGTTTTGAGAGGGGTTTCCTTTGCTTAAGCTCACCAGGTGGCCAAAGGTTTTCCTTATTCAAGCTTTTTTCTTTCCTTTTTTTTAAAATTCCCATTCTGCTGAAATGCTGCAAAGCTCCTACTGCAGCTTCCCACTGGCCACACCCACTGAAAGGGATTTTCAGCCCAGCCTTAATTTCAGGCTCATATTTTAATAAACTATTTGGTGTATAACCCTAGTGCTGATCACTGCCTTGCATGGTTTAATCAGAGATGGTGGGAGGAACATGTTGTTCATTGCGCCAGCCTGGAGCTCGCACAGCAATTGCGCCCTAATTGGTCCCAATACCATCATGTGATTGCAGTGCAGCCAAACTGGGATGCAACAGATTTTGGCCACCTCAGTCCCTCCCTGTCGCAGCTCAGAGATTTCAGCTAGCTGTTGTTGGCAGGAAACACTTCAGCAAATGAAACACTGACTCTGTGCTGTCAGTGTGACACTGGCTGGTGTCATTCTGTATATGGATGTTGGCAGGGCTGAGTGTGGAGACACCTTGGCCCAAGCCCCTGGTGCCCCCGTGTAAAGGGGGTTTGGAGTGCTTTGTTGCAGATGTGTTTTAGAGATCCAGTATTTCATGGAATGTTTCATAGGAAATGTGTTCAGATATTCTGGATTACAGTTTTTAAAAGGACTGCTTTTTACTATTAGAGTTGCAGGTTGGGTGTTGTAGAAAATTCTCCCTGCTGTTAAATGCGGAAAGTGTCTTATTGGTTTCTTAAAGGCAGAAGGGGCCGATAGGTTTCTATGTTAAAAGTAGACGGACTCACATATTCTGAATTTTGCACTGTTTTGCTTATGTATCATAGCCTGTGACCTAAGGAACTTCTTTCCTTATCTTTTGCAGAGGAACGAGGAAAGCACCGCTTCAGGGAATCAACAGATGGTGGGATGGGGGGCAGAGCCATAATCAAATACCATGTTTTGGTCTCTTCTTTCTGTATCCAAAATACAACTGAATGAAACTGGACGAACTACAGGAATTTTTCATATCCAGACAATTATTCCTTGTTTGGTTGCCTTCCAGCTTTTTAATGTACCAGGATTTAAAAAAAAAACACGGAAATGCTCATATTCAACATGGCTCGTTAACCATGCTGGTATCATTTGGGCTTTCCTGGTATCTTTCCTGATCTGTAGTATACAGTCAGTGGGTGGTGAACCAACCTAAAAACTCCTTGATCAAGAAACTCCCCAATCTCCAAGCAAGTTGAAAAGGCTGCCAAGTTTGGCCCTTGAATCAGATGTCTCATCTGGTCAGAATGTGAAATTGTGAAAGGAGGCAGTGAAAGCAGATGTTGCTCCAGAGAAACCACTAGATGGTGAGGGGGCACACAGTTTAGGACAATATTGGTTATCAATAAGGGCATGCATGGAGAACTTTTGACCCTACAGTTCCCATCATCCCTGAACACTGACCATGCAGGTTAGGGCTGAACTGCAGCTCAACAACGTATGGGGGCCCACCGGTTCCCTGTCCCTGCAAGAGGAGTGCTTGTATCTGTGACAACTCTCCAGTTCTGCGCGTGGTATTAGTGTACAGTACTTGCTGTGTATTATTTATAGGGCACAAAAAAGAAAATAAATGAGTACAAATACTGTCAATGTATCTTGGTGGCTTTTTATTCTCTCTTTCTCTCCATAACTTAAACTTGAGTGATCCTGAGAGTGTGCCCTTTGCCCTTGCCTTTTCCCTCCCCATCGACCTCAGAAATGGCACCTCAGCTTCACTCACATTAACAATAGGGTATTGTACGCAAATCATATCCAAAAGCGTAGCGATGGAACAGTTTATTAATTTGAAATACATAATTTTCAGATCATATATGCCACAACGATGCTACCACCTGCACCTTCTTTGAAGGCATCTGACAAATAATTTTTAATAGGATATTAAGTGATAGTATTAGTTCAAATATATTGCTACGAAGTGACGATGTCATTGGCATTAGTTGATTAAATGAGCAAATACAGTGCTTGCATAGTTTAAATGCAGATTTTTTTTTTTACACCGCCTTTGCCAGTCCAACTTGGTCATTCTCCCGGTCAAAAATACTGTAGTATTCTCTGAGGAACATATCTCCTAGTATCAAGTGATCATAATCTTTGCTGCCAGAGCTAAAGCCACTCTTGCAATGGTCGTTATCCTAGAAGGAAAGGAAAGGATATCCTTAAGATGTGGGTGATTTGACATCCATATCAACCAAGAAATTAATCTAGGTAAAAATGCACAAGGTAAGGTTGCCATATTTTAAACCCTAGCATAAGGTAACATTCCAACATAAAGAAGGACAATGAAGGATTTTTCCTGGGGGGGGGAGTCTCAAAAGGAGATAAATATTGTAGATGTAACACTAGGACAATCGTAATAGCGTACAATATTGTAAATTGTGTATTCAGCCTATAATAATTAGCATAATACCTTAATAATGAACAACTAAATTGTACAAAGCAAATTCTCTACGTCACTGAGCTATGGGCCCCTCTATAGAGTAAATGGAGATCACAAGAAAATTATTTCCCATCTCCTCCTCGCTCCGCCTCTCCTGCTATCTGTAAAGGATCGGAGCACTGTGTCCCTCTGCAATAGAAGCCCTTCTTCGGGGCTACACGGGGAGCATTAGGATGCTGCTGAGAGTGAGATTTAGAAACTCTCTAGATTGTGTCATCACTACAAAGAGGAAACGAGGGGAGAAAGAATATCATTTGCTTCAAAATTCTTCCATATCTGAAACTGCCAAGCAAACACATCTGAGAGCTGCATATATATGTTGCTATATGTGATGGAAGGTTTAAGTCCTTCTGGGGGTGAACAGGCGCCTATGTTATACAACATATCAGGGGCAACCTTCCTGGGCTAGGAATCATCTGTAGTCAGAGATACTATACTAAACTGTCATGAAACTATGTTGGGAAATTTGCATTGGCCTTTTGCTTAAGACATGCAAGTTTGGGTCCAGCTCTTCTGACCGGCTTAGCATATCTAATAGGCTTTCTGCCCCAAAATGTATTCCATTTTTTCTTGTCTTTAGCTCATGTGCTCATAAATATTTTGCACTTCTAATCTGCCCCAAACTGTTTTAACCTGCATTATTATGGCAAGTAGATAATATTCCAGTTCTATCATGTACCTTATGAGTATAGGCTTGTGGAGTCAAAGGATATTGAATTCCGTTGATTACATAAACAACATCTGGCATATTGTGGAGGTTTCTGCAGTTGAAGGAATGCTGAAAGAGATAAGGAAAAGAGTTGAGTTTGGGCATTGCTCAGATCATGAAGGAATTGAACCAGCAAACCTCAAGTTTGCTTGAGAAATCTCGTGGATTTGTCCCTGAGCCAATCTCAGGAAAGCAAATGTACCACTTTAAGTGTGAGGACCTAATAACCATCTAGTGTAACTCACTTGAACAGCACACTGTAGAACACTGTAGCACAGAAGCAAGGCATGTTGCTGAATATTACAAATAAATCATTTCAACACTTCATATCGAAAACTCTCAGTCTAAAGCAGGCATTCCCAAACTTTGGCCCTCCAGATGTTTTGGACTACAATTCCCATCATCCCTGACCACTGGTCCTGTTAACTAGGGATCATGGGAGTTGTAGGCCAAAACATCTGGAGGGCCGCAGTTTGGGGATGCCTGGTCTAAAGCAATGGAGGTGATGCAATCCATTTCTAAAGTCCAGTATGAGACCAAATTCTCCATTCTAAAATTGGTGTTGCGGGCACACGGATGTACTGAATCTGTGTTGAGAGATGTCGTCTGGGGGAAATAAAGCCCTCACAGCTGTCCTTCAATGTTTTTGCTCCATAAGACACACCTCACCATAAGATGCACCTAGTTTTTAGAGGAGGAAAACAAGGAAAAAAATCTTTTCTAGCAAGAGCTGCGCAGAGGAAGGGGGGGAGTGGGCGGAGCGCACTACCTCCGGCACCATCGGGGAGGGGGGTACCATCGTGGCTGCCCCACCGACTTGCGCTGCACACCCCCCCCACTGTGCCAGGTGCCACACCCCTGTAGGCAGCATGCCACGCCCCCAGGATGCACGCCACGCCTCCATGATGCACGTCCCGTCCCGCAGGACGGCGTGCCACACCCCTGGGACGTGTGACACACCCCAGGATGCGCACCAGCCGTGCCCTTGCCTGCTCTCCACCCCCGGTGCTGGAGCATGCAGCTTCACTGATTAGGCCCACTGGAAGTGTTTATTTCACTGGAAGTCACCCTCCCAGATTGTTTTCTTTCCCTGCCATTTCCATAGTCATACTTTGTATGCTCATGATACATTTGCATGCATGTGCAGTGTCATGAAGAACTATGAAGCCTGGCACTGAGGTTTCAGCAGTTGCAGTCCAGGTGATATCCTAGGTCAAGCCTAATCCTCACCACCTTCGGTTGTGTGCCTCTGAAACTTGAGCTTTGGCTAACAATTAGAGCAGGCTTCCACAACCTCAGCCCTCCAGATGTTTTTGGCCTACAAATCCCATGATCCCTAGCTAGCAGGACAGTGGTCAGGGATGATGGGAATTGTAGTCTGAAAACATCTGGAGGGCCGAGGTTGAGGATTAGAGAATTAGAGTATGGGGTGTGGATGCTGGAGTGAAAAGGATGGTACAGGGCCTCTTCAGCTACAGTATGAAGACAACCAGCAAAAGTCAATCTTACTGTTGTAACTCCAATGGCTTGTTGGATTTGGCTAATTTCAGATGCTGGGCCGAGTAAGAAGGATGTCCCCGTGTCAAGAAGTGCTTCACAGCCATCTCTGCAGGCAACTGCCTGACCATACACTAGAATGCTGAGAAATTGGACATCATTAGATTCTTTAGATTCTGACCTTAAACATTAAAAAGCCACATTGTATGGAGCAGCTCTCCAGGATTTTGGAGAGGGAGTTCTCATAGCACTGCCTGGAAATATCAGTTAAGCAACCCAGGTGGAATATAAAAACAGTTCTGAAAATGCTTTAAAAAAAGTTTTTAAAAATAACCTTGAATTTTCCATAAGGCTCACCAACAACATCCAGCATCACATTGTATATTTCACTTAAAACACACTTAAAACAGCTGTATAGCTGTGTCCCTGGAGGATTCTGCTTGCAAAGCAAATGGTCCTCAGCTGAGGTAGGGCACTTCCCCAAACACGGGTTTGTTTTTTTAAATGGAGAGTGGGATGTGATAAGTACTTTCAGAAAGCTGCATTCAGTAACGTAGGAAGGTGGGGGTGGGGTGGGGCGCGCCGCCACAGCCAGCGCGATCCCAGGGGCGCCATCATGGCTGCCCGTCCCACCCCCAAAATGCGCACCCCGCCCCTCCGCGCACTCCACCCCGCCCCCAGAACACACGCCACATCGCTGGGGGCAGCGCGCCTGTGCTCCGCCACTGGCTGCATTGGAAATAGCAGAAGGCATAAAACAAAACTCATGAACTACAGATTGTAATATGCTCAGGGCAAGGACCTGCCCTCATATGCTCTGTAAATGCCATTTACAAGAACAGTTCTATATATATATCAACTGACAACTAGAAAACACAAAGTAAATTGCACATTCGTATTTGCATTTTATTGCCCTCCATCTCTTCCTGTTTAGCTAACTAGTAGCCATTAAAATTATTCAGGAAAACTTTTCAGTTTTATTGTACCCAGTCAATATGTTCAGATTAACAATAGTTGCTGATACTACTAATAAAAATAATTCCTGCTTACCTGTCCACTGCAATCTTAAATTTCTTATATGTGGCAGGAATCCAGTTAATAGGACCGGTGAAATAAGATCGATCAATTCCACCAAAAATGATCATGCTCCCATCTGTTTTTCTGAAACATAGATACGGTATACAGTGTGCTGTTGTGAGGTCATTCATTCAGAATAAGCTGGACTGCATATTTAAAAAGTGTGTGTATCATGTTCTTGTACCTCTGTCCAAATTAGAGAAAAAGAGAGAGAGAATAGAACTTTTTGCAGTGCACCAGTATCTACTGGTGAACACTGGACAATGAAGGCTCTAAGATTTTGAAAGGTGAATGCTGTTAATATACTATTCCTGTTTTGTTCTCCATATCACCATGCTTCGTGTTCAGCTTTGTATACAACACGCTGACTTCCCCCTTCATAATCTTCATATTTGAAGAAGTGTGCATGCACACGAAAGCTCATACCAAAATAAAAACTTAGTTGGTCTTTAAGGTGCTACTGAAGGAATTTTTTTATTTTGCTTCGACTCAGACCAATACGGCTACCTACCTGTTCATAAGTTTTGTTCTTCTAATTGGTTTTCATTGTGATTTTAAGCAAGCCAGTCTGGGGAAGTGGAAGCCATTCTGCGGAAAGGGCCTCTACTCCACCAACCTCAGTCTACCTCCAGCCAGCCTCACCTGCCTGCCTGCTTGCTTGCAGCACCCAGTCCAGGGAGTGTCACTGCCTGTCAGATTCCTCCTCCTTAGACAGTCTAATTGCTCCCAATATATCCTCAGCTCAGTGGAGAATGCGGGCAAAATCAGCTGGCTTTATTTGTGGCTGGCTCTGCTTCTACCTACTGCTTCCCTTCCTGCCTTCTGCCCTAGAAAGGCTTGCTACCTCCCTTTCAAAAAACCATCAATGCTGCAGTGCCAGGCACTATAGCACTGAGCTGACATGTACAGGATGGGCAGCATATTAGCCACCTGAAGAGAGGAAGCAATTTATACCCTTTAGTTCTTGATCTACCCCCCAAATAGTCAGTTGAAATGGTCTTTGTGATACTATCCTCCAGTTATTCTGCATGGGGTAGGATCGTGATTTGGAGCAAAAACTCCAAATCTCTAAAGAGGGGTTGGCCTCTTCATTTTCTGCCTCAACTCTGTCTACCTCCCTCTCTTCCCACATTAACACTTAGCTCACCTGAGCTTGGCCCCTGCTCTGCTGTGCTCTCAAGGCACAACAAGCAAGATGGTGCAGTCGACTGCTGGGTCCTAGAAAACTGGAGGGACCTTTTCTTCATCAAGTAGCCTTGGCTACAAGAGCTTATTCATCCCTGGAGGGGCTCAGCACTCTGACCAATTTGGGGATGGGGGTTCCATTCCCCTCTACCCATCAACCTCTGTGCAAACAAAGCACAGTGGTTGTTCTACAATATTCAGCAGGCAAAGCAATAGCCAACCTGTAAAGTAATCTCAGGCACGGTTTCCTTCCATGAGTCCTCTATCAACATGCAACAAATCTTCTTAGCAGTAAAGCAAAATAGTGTTTACCCGCTGAGATAAACAGAAAATTCATCTTTCTCAAGCAAGCCTTTCTTCATCAGGTTTTCAAAGAATGAACTTTTTTTCCAAGGGTTTAAGCCGAGGATCCCATCATATTTAGTTCTGGAAAAGGGGTCTTCTGACTCACTGGTACTCAAGCCGAATTCCAAATCGGAAATGGTAAGATCAGATATCTAGGAGAAAAACAAAGTATTCCCTTACTTCTGTATCAAGTTGTGAAGTTCAGAAGTTTTACGAGCGATGCATTCAGGCTACAATCCTGTGTTAACATGAAAGGGAACCTCATTTGACCTTTCAGACAATAATATTCAAACATGGATAGTGGCAGGTAACAAAATATTGGGGGCGGTAGGTAAGTCCCATCCTGCATGATTGATCACAAGACAAAGTCCATGCACACCATTTGAATGGCAAAGCCCATTAACTTTGGGGCGCAGCCCCCGTCATATAATATTTGGGGGATGAACGGACCACGACCCATAGGAATTGGTTCCTATGGATAGTGGGCAAGAGCAAATTAGGTCCCAGTTTTAAACCTGTTTATTCAGAGGTAGGTCTCATAAATTTCATTGATATTTACTTCAGCATTGCATAACCTTAGTACTGCAGCTTTAATTTGTACTACTTTGATTGTAACAACAACAATTTTAAATAAACTTCTTGGTTACCACATACTGTGTTCTGAATTCCTTGAGGAGCAGCCATCAATGTATATATACTGTACATAAATACCTCCACAGAATATAAAGGGCTGGTTCAGTTTTTACTGCTTTACATTTCCCAGGATTCAAAAACACTGAGAAGTATTGGCCTTGGAAATGCACAGAAGATTTGATATTTTTATAAGCTTGTATTCTCAACTTGTCCTGTATCTATAAAATACTATTAGTTTACCTTGACTGTATCAAGTCCAAAGATCCCTTCCATGCTTCCTTTCCCATACTTAATGGAGAATGGCTTTCCTGTTCCATGGAAGGTAGAAGACTTGCGTGGGTCAAATCTATGGTGTCTTTCTAAAAGTAAAAAGAAAACAGACACGATCCAGCCATAGCGTGGGGGCAGTGGTCCATAAAGTTTCCTTCAGATTATTGCCACCTTCTCTGCCTAGGTATTGAGGCCCCAGTAGTGGCAGCAGTTAGGGGGTGGAGGTATTGGGACCCCTAACAGGAGAGGAAGAGCAGTTGCCTCTGCAATACAAGGCCTACTGGGATGTGTTCTGTGAGAAGGAAGCGGACAAGCTGCCCCCCCCCCCCAGGTCTTATGACTGTAAGATAGATAGACCTCCTGCCAGGGGCTCAGATGCCTATAAGTCACCTCTATTCAATGTCTGAGACAGAGCTGGCCACTTTGAATGAGTTTTTAGAGAAAAATCTGGCACAGGGTTTCATCAGGCCATCCAAAGTGCCAGGGGGTTCCCCGTGTGCTTTGTTAAGAAGAAAAACACACCTGAATTGAGACTTTGTGATGGTTTTAGGAAGATAAACAGTATAATGGAGCCAAATCACTACCCCTCACATGCATTGGAGATTTATTAGAGAGGCTGAGGTCATTTCATTAAGCTGGACTTATAACTTGATATGTGTGTGAGAGGGAGATGAATGGAATACAATGTTTTGCACCAGGTATGGCAGCTTGAAATACCTGCTCATGCCTTTGGGGCTGCAGTCGGGGACAGCAATGTTTCAAGCCTTCATCAACCACATTCTAGGGAGCCTAGTGGACATGTTCATGATTAATTATTTGGATGATCTTCTGATCTACTCAGAAAGCTCAGAAACATGACAGAGGTGCTACAGCGGCTGAGAGAGCACCAGCTTTACATGGTTGGAGAAATGCCAATTAAACATCCCTGAAGTAGAGTTCCTGGGGTACAGGATAACACCGGAAGGGGTGCAGAGGAAAGGGTTAAGATGCAACAGAAGGACAAGAGGGGAAGGACCGGACATTGTCAGCCTTTGTGTTGCATTCAAGGCAGGGACACAGACTGAGCACCTCGTAGCTGAGAATGGCGTATTAATTGTAAATAAATGTACCGTAAATCTTCCAAAAAGCTCATTACCGTACTTCTTTTTGGAGCTTGTTTTCCTGCCTGAGATCATTACACCTGATCATTAAAAACTGAGATCTCTCTCTCTCCAGCAGGGGAGTGTTCTGTTTTGCCACTTGAAACATAATGGGATGTGCCCCCCCTACTACCCTGCCTCTCCCCCTCCACTGCCACCCTTACTTGGGCTGCGTGGGGACACTGGGGACACATCAGGTAAGTGGGTATAGGATTGAAAGCACACATTCAATTCTGCACATATTTATTTAGAAGTTGGCCTCACTGAGTTCAATCAACCTTACTCATAGATAAATAAAATTATGACCTGAGTCTGCAATCAATGCTGGATTGTGAAATAATGAATCCCTTCCTTTACATCACTTCATAGGCCCTCCCAGCCCATTTTTAATATCAGAGTGACATGCTTGAAGACTTTTTATTTTATAGTCCGTTACTTACGGCATGCTGGACTACTGCAATAGACAGAGGGTACCCAGAGAGTAGATGATCCAGTGTCAAACACAACAGTGAACTTCTGTGGTGGGGTTCCAATGTAGATTGTTCCATAGTATTCGGTCTGTTAATTCATAAAACAAACACAATTTGTAAAACTTTCCTTCTTTTTAGGCTTTTGAACATTTTACTTCTTCACAGATATGCAAGGTAATCACTGTAAATCTAAGTGCTACATTTTTAAAAAAATAGTTAGAAAGGAGAAATTTATTTCCTGTCAAAAGTGGGATAATGTGAAAAGGGAATTGTTCAAATAAACAAATAATAAACGACATAATGTAAAAGAGGTATGTGCTTTAACGTAACTCACAAACAGGAGAAATACAGAAGAAGAACTGACATTTTCCCCACTCTTCAAATAACTTCTGTGCATAACAAATAAGTGCTATTGTAAAAAACCTGCAGTTTCTAAAATATATAATAACATATTTTTTTTAAAAAAAGAATAGATTGAGACAATTTGGGGTATGCAGGGAAAGATGAAAACAATTTTAAGGCACCACAGGAAAAGGGGGAGGGAAGTCGAGATTCAAAGTGTCACAATTACTGTTGATTGATTTGTGAAATGTTTTCCTTTTTGTTATAATTGAAAATTATAAATATTTTTTAAGTACCATTTATTGCCATAGAGGAGCTCTCACAATGTTCACCAGAAAAAGCAAGCTAAAGTACTATTTTTCTGGCCTACACAACATCGTGGCTTCATCATTTTCCTGCCCTGCCCTTTAATAAGATGGCTAGATGCAAAAAAGAACAGGTTCTCACACCTTGAATAGTTGTAATAAAGGGGCACTCAGCATCTGTGAACTTGAATGAAAAGCCACAACCTGCTGAAATTCCCTCTTCTACACAACTATTAAAGGTGCAAGAACCCTGTTCTCTACTGTGGCTACCCTAGGTGTCAATGGGATTTCAATGTAACTGGCTGGATCATAACTCCTCTATGGGTCACAATCCAGCAAAAGTTAGTTGCAACCTCTTATGTTGAAAACAACAGGGCTTTGTGATAGTCATGGCTAAGTCCCATAGTGTGATTGAGTTGTGGCTGTGTTTTGCTGAATTGCATCTAACATATGTTAATAACCTCTGGGTGTCAGGAGAAATATGAAGAAGTATCTCAACTGAGCATCATGAAAACTTTGAGGAAATGTTGTTCAGCAGCACAGTAAATTGATAAGAGCAAAGCATCACCTCACCTCAAAAGAGTTCAGAAGTGGTTCTTCAGCCACCTGGGCAGCATTAGAAATATCTGAGTTGTATTTTGTACCAGTGTCATAACGGTGTTTCTGAAGAAGATTTTCCAGCAGATTTTTCTCCTTGAGAGTGTCTCTTACATTTGTCCCTCTCTGCAAGGGAATCCTGGAACACAGGAAACAAAATTACTAGGTTTGGATTTTCTGTCTCCCTAAAATTTGCCTATTTTGCAACCTGTCTTTACACTCCATAACTCCAAACGGACATGGAGCATTGGTTGAAGCTACAAGAAAGAAGATTCCACCAAACATTAGGAAGAACTTCCTGACAGTAAGAGCTGTTCAACAGTGGAATTTGCTGCCAAGGAATGTGGTGGAGTCTCCTTCTTTGGAGGTCTTTAAGCGGAGGTTTGACAGCCATCTGTCAAGAATGCTTTGATGGTGTTTCCTGCTTGGCAGGGGGTTGGACTGGATGGTCCTTGTGGTCTCTTCCAACTCTATGATTCTATGTCCCATCAGCCCCAACCAGCACGGCAAATAGTCAGGGACAGTGGGGGTTCAAGTCCAGAAACATATGGAGTGTTAGGATCCTAGTCCCCTGCATGACAGGGATGATAATCTGCTTCATCTCTCAATTAATTAAAGAAAGATATCTGAAAGGAAAAAACAACAACTGTAGGTGTGTAGGGTGTTCAATATTTGACTGACATAAAATGAATTCTTTGCAGCCCATTTTTTAGACTCCTTTTGTTTCAAGTAGTGTCAGCAGCACTTTAAGGTGTGCTGTTGTGCCTTAAATTGCTGATTACAAAGAACAGTTTGACAATTTTACTTTCTCTTGTCACTTTGGACATGCTGTGGGGAGCGTCAGGTGCTGAGCATCATCCTGTTACTGCGCTACTGAAGGCAAGGAGACCTATTGAGCTAAAAAACAAACAAACCACACACACAAATGCCCCAAAATATTGTTCCCTCTTAAATTAGATGTTAGCCATGCTTTCTTTTCAGTGAGTCTATGTGTTTCTACCCTTGTAATTGCTGCCAGAGGACCATTTTGCATTTACTGATCTGCTCTCAGCTGTGTGTATGTGTTTATATATATGTATATATCTTTAAAATTCTTTAAGATTTGAAGTTATAATTCACACTCCCTCTCCTCTTCATTAGTTAATCAGAAAGTATAGCTGTCAGATGAGTAAATATCAGCAACAAAACGATAACTTACTTAACAAGACATTCGGAGAGAGCAACAATGGTGAAGAGTACTGCAAGGTATTTCATCCTGCTTGACCAATGGGGGCTGCTCTAGTTTTTCTGGTGCTTGTTGGGGAAAAACTCTGTTATTTTATAGCTGCTTGAGAAGTGCCCACCATCATCTAAAGATCATATTTCATCACAGAAAGTCCAGCCCATTCTTGGAAATGAGAAGTAATCAGTCACCTTGCTTTGTAAACACAATGAAATCATACCTAAGAGGAAGCCATGTATCCAGCATATAATATTGTAAATATCTCACTCGCTGGATTGTCACCTTGTTGGGGAGAGTGGGTTTGCCCCTTCCTGTGACCCTTGTGAGCAACGCCATCAGGAGTCTCGTACTCCCAGCAGAGTCACCCAAGACGGTTAGGTCAAAGGGGAGGAGCTAGACAAAGAATGATCCAAAAAGTCCTCAAAAGATGAACAGGTGGAAGATAACAAGGTATGTTACAATGGCTGTGAAGGTGGATAAAGGCTGCAGCAGATAAGAATCTACCGGTCGTCGTGGTACTCAAGCCATCGAAATAGAGCCTTACTGAGAAGACTAAGTGTTGGTCAGGATGAACTGCATACATAAAACAAATTCACACACAGGTTTCTTCCAAAAATCCACCCCAAACCCAAACCCCCAAAGTCCCATGGCCATTGGCAAATGGTAACTGGGGCAGGACCGTAAAATCTGGAAGGCCCTATTCACGAACTGGCACATGATCACTGGATACAGATTCAGTCACTCTGACTCAAGGAACGAGGCAGTTGAGCAGCTCAGCAGCTGTATCCATGACTGAGCAGCTCTATATGGGATCCACTCAGTTCACCCCAAAAAGGGGGAGAGGCTAGAAAAGTTGCCCTAACCATAGCCTGGAGAAGAGAAGGTTAAGGGGTGATTTGATAGCCATGTTCAAATATATAAAAGGATGCCATATAGAAGAGGGTGAAAGGTTGTTTTCTGCTGCTCCAGAGAAGCGGACACGAAGCAATGGATACAAGCTACAAGAAAGAAGATTCCACCTAAACATTAGGAAGAACTTCCTGACAGTAAGAGCTGTTCAACAGTGGAATTTGCTGCCAAGGAGTATGGTGGAGTCTCCTTCTTTGGAGGTCTTTAAGCAGAGGCTTGACAGCCATATGTCAAGAATGCTTTGATGGTGTTTCTTGCTTGGCAGGGGGTTGGACTGGATGGTCCTTGTGGTCTCTTCCAACTGTATGATTCTAGTCTGCCTCCCTTTTTCCCTGACTGGATTACCATTCCCAGTGGAGTCACCACCCAGCGGTTGTAAAAGACAATTGTTTTTGGAAGATGGAATATTTTGGGTAACACAGACAATGAGCATCCCAAGCGCAGAACTGCCATCATTGCAAGGGAGCTGCAACGTTTTAACATTGATATTACAGCGCTTCAAGAAACTCGAAGAGCAGGTGAGGGACAACTTAAAGGAAGAAAAAGGAGGCTACACATTCTTCTAGAAAGGTCTACCTGAGCAAGAATGTTGAACGAAAGACTGTGTGTGTGTGTGTGTGTGTGTGTGTGATTTCAGAATATGCACTGCTTGCAAACGAAGCACTGTGACACTCCAGAAATTTTTCATGTGCAAACATAATTAAAATCATGACCACATGTAACCACCTCAATCAAATGAGCACAAATAATCATGAATGGAAAAAGAAGAAGAAAAAGGGATGCCAGGAAGGACCTGAAATTGCAGAAAAAGAAATGAATAAATCTTATTTTGGGGGTTGTCATTTCCTTAAGGGTGCTATACCAGCCATTTAGGAACAGAGAAAGCTCCCTTATACAGATCCAAGATGTTAGTCCACCTACATTATATCAGCCAATGTTCTCATGCCCTTGATGGGTATATTTACAGGCATTGTATGTCCAAAGAACAAATTTACTACTCTTATCTGAGGTCCTCAACACATATATTTGAGCACAATCACTTTGATGTCTTATTAATAACGAATGTACATATTTAACACTGCTATTGGACTAAGCAGTCTAGTGGAAATTTGATAAGCTGCTCAAAATGGAATGAGATAAGCTTCTCAATAACTTAGCAGGTGTGTATTAGGTAAAAGGTAAAGGACCCCTGAATGCTTAAGTCCAGACAAATGTTCAGTTAAACCTGGCTTGAGAGCAGTACATGTGAAAAGGATCTAGGAGTCTTGGTAACCACAAACTTGACATGAGTCAGCAGTGTGATGCAGCAGCTAAAAAAGCCAATGCAATTCTGGGCTGCATCAATAGGAGTATAGCATCTAGATCAAGGGAAGTAATAGTACCACTGTATTCTGCTCTGGTCAGACCTCACCTGGAGTACTGTGTCCAGTTCTGGGCACCACAGTTCAAGAAGGATACTGATAAGCTGGAACGTGTCCAGAAGAGGGCAACCAAAATGGTCAAAGGCCTGGAAACGATGCCTTATGAGGAACGGCTTAGGGAGCTGGGTATGTTTAGCCTGGAGAAGAGAAGGTTAAGGGGTGATATGATAACCATGTTCAAATATATAAAAGGATGTCATATAGAGGAGGGAGAAAGGTTGTTTTCTGCTGCTCCAGAGAAGCGGACACGGAGCAACGGATTCAAACTACAAGAAAGAAAATTCCACCTAAACATTAGGAAGAACTTCCTGACAGTAAGAGCTGTTCGGCAGTGGAATTTGCTGCCAAGGAGTGTGGTGGAGTCTCCTTCTTTGGAGGTCTTTAAGCAGAGGCTTGACAGCCATCTGTCAGGAATGCTTTGATGGTGTTTCCTGCTTGGCAGGGGGTTGGACTGGATGGCCCTTGTGGTCTCTTCCAACTCTATGATTCTATGATTCTATGATTCTATGACTATGGGGTTGCAGCGCTCATTTCGCTTTTCAGGCTGAGGGAGCCAGAGTTTGTATAGAGACAGCTTTCCGGATTGTGTGGTCAGCATGACTAAACCGCTTCTGGAGCAACAGAACACTGTTTACCTTCCCACCGTAGTAGTACCTATTTATCTACTTGCACTGGTAGGTTGGCAGAGTCTGGAACAGAGCAATTCATCCAGTTCATTGGCATTAACTATAGACTCACATTAACTATAGGCTTCTGCACATGAATCACTACAGAAAACCAAGCTTTGAGCCAGTTTCATAATTCATAATTTTCAGATTGTCTGTGCCATAGCAATGCTTCCACCTACAGGCACTTTAAACTTATTACTTTTAGAAAAAATAAAAAATCCTTCCAGTAGCACCTTAAAGGTAAAGGTAAAGGGACCCCTGACCATTAGGTCCAGTAGTGACCGACTCTGGGGTTGCGCACTCATCTCGCATTATTGGCCGAGGGAGCCAGCCTACAGCTTCCAGGTCATGTGGCCAGCATGACAAAGCCGCTTCTGGCAAACCAGAGCAGCACACGGAAACGGCGTTTACCTTCCCGCTGTAGCAGTTCCTATTTATCTACTTGCATTTTGACGTGCTTTCAAACTGCTAGGTTGGCAGGAGCTGGGACCGAACAATGGGAGCTCACCCCTTCACAGGGATTCGAACCGCTGACCTTCTGATCAGCAAGCCCTAGGGTCAGTGGTTTAACCCACAGCGCCACCTGGGTCCTAAGTGTGCATGCACATGAAAGCTCATACCTATGACAAACTTAGTTGGTCTCTAAGGTGCTACTGGAAGGATTTTTTATATTCATTTTGACTGTGTCAGACCAACCCGGCTACCTACCTGTAACTAGTACTTTTAGAAAGGCAGAAAGGGATCTACTTTAATTTTTTCTTCCCAAAGTATCATAATTTTCTGTATAAAGTAATTACTTATCATGGGGGGGGGGGCGACTTACAATATATTTTAGTGGATTAGATTTTTCTTTTGAAATTCAGTTGTTCTATATATTTTTAAATAAAAAGCCTCTAAAAACTTAAAGCTCTGTTTGGTTAATATTCATCTTGCATGCCTCACTCCACACCCAATAGGCACGGGACGCCTTTGCAGCAAAATACCAGGCAAGTATAATACACAGAGGAATTATACCAGAAAGATATGGAGGTCTCGTACACCCCAGGTAGTGTGGTTGCTGACCTTGAGCCAGACATCTTGGAGAGTGAAGTCAAATGGGCCTTAGAAAGCACTGCTAATAACAAGGCCAGTGGAAGTGATGATATTCCAGCTGAACTATTTAAAATTTTAAAAGATGATGCTGTTAAGGTGCTACACCCAATATGCCAGCAAGTTTGGAAAACTCAGCAATGGCCAGAGGATTGGAGAAGATCAGTCTACATCCCAATTCCAAAGAAGGGCAGTGCCAAAGAATGCTCCAACTACCGCACAATTGCCCTCATTTCACACGCTAGCAAGGTTATGCTTAAAATTCTACAAGGCAGGCTTAGGCAGTATGTGGACCGAGAACTCCCAGAAGTGCAAGCTGGATTTCGAAAGGGCAGAGGAACCAGAGACCAAATAGCAAACATGCGCTGGATTATGGAGAAAGCTAGAGAGTTCCAGAAAAACGTCTACTTCTGCTTCATTGACTATGCAAAAGCCTTTGACTGTGTCGACCACAGCAAACTATGGCAAGTTCTTAAAGAAATGGGAGTGCCTGATCACCTCATCTGTCTCCTGAGAAATCTCTATGTGGGACAAGAAGCTACAGTTAGAACTGGATATGGAACAACGGATTGGTTCAAAATTGGGAAAGGAGTACGACAAGGTTGTATATTGTCTCCCTGCTTATTTAACTTATATGCAGAATTCATCATGCGAAAGGCTGGACTAGATGAATCCCAAGCAGGAATTAAGATTGCCGGAAGAAATATCAACAACCTCAGATATGCAGATGACACAACCTTGATGGCAGAAAGTGAGGAGGAATTAAAGAACCTTTTAATGAGGGTGAAAGAGGAGAGCGCAAAATATGGTCTGAAGCTCAACATCAAAAAAACCAAGATCATGGCCACTGGTCCCATCACCTCCTGGCAAATAGAAGGGGAAGAAATGGAGGCAGTGAGAGATTTTACTTTCTTGGGCTCCTTGATCACTGCAGATGGTGACAGCAGTCACGAAATTAAAAGACGCCTGCTTCTTGGGAGAAAAGCAATGACAAACCTAGACAGCATCTTAAAAAGCAGAGACATCACCTTGCCGACAAAGGTCCGTATAGTTAAAGCTATGGTTTTCCCAGTAGTGATGTATGGAAGTGAGAGCTGGACCATAAAGAAGGCTGATCGCCGAAGAATTGATGCTTTTGAATTATGGTGCTGGAGGAGACTCTTGAGAGTCCCATGGACTGCTAGAAGATCAAACCTATCCATTCTTAAGGAAATCAGCCCTGAGTGCTCCCTGGAAGGACAGATCGTGAAGCTGAGGCTCCAATACTTTGGCCACCTCATGAGAAGAGAAGAATCCTTGGAAAAGACCCTGATGTTGGGAAAGATTGAGGGCACTAGGAGAAGGGGACGACAGAGGACAAGATGGTTGGACAGTGTTCTCGAAGCTACGAACATGAGTTTGACCAAACTACGGGAGGCAGTGGAAGACAGGAGTGCCTGGCGTGCTCTGGTCCATGGGGTCACGAAGAGTCGGACACGACTAAACGACTAAACAACAACAACCAGGCAAGGTTTTGCCCAGTATCTTGCCTGTCTGATGGGCTCGTGGGGAAAAGCTGTGCAAAACAGGATGCGCAAAAACCTAGGTGCTTATTTAATGAGCAATTTGTGTCGGTCTTTCAGCATGCCATAGCAGCTGTGGATTTGCCAGTACAAATGCACATGAAGTGGTGAGCAGAGTTGGGGGGAAAATTTGATTCTGTTCACATTGAAAGGCCACCCAACAAATGCCAAAATGCAGCCACCTTTCAGGAGTTGGACTACTCCAAATTTTGCAGGACAATTCTCCCGCAAAGCAATGCATGCAAAAAAATTAAAATCCACATACCAGGGTAATGTATTGGTGAGAGTAGCATAGAAAAACACACTTTTGCTTGGGGGAAATATGAATATTTGGCAAAATGGCATGCAAACGTGCATATTAGGAGACATTAGAACTAAAATTATGTAAATTTTCATGAACACATTTTTTTTAATTGTGGAAATGTGGAGAACTGAAGTTAAGGCTGAAAAAGGAAGAAACTGGGAGAAAGCTAAATGGATGGATTTGCCCATCCCTAGTGGTGAGGCTCCCTGGAGAAAGGATGTTTCCCGTACAGGATCCAAATATGGTCGTATTTCAATTAATCCAAATGTTCAGTTAATCCAGATGTTATATAATAATAATAATAATAATAATAATAATAATAATAATAATAATAATTTATTATTTATACCCCGCCCATCTGGCTGAGTCTCCCCAGCCACTCTGGGCGGCTCCCAATTAAATATTAAAACAATACAGCATTAAATATTAAAAGCTTCCCTAAAGAGGGCTGCCTTCAGATGTCTTTTAAAATTAGGATAGTTGCTTATTTCCTTGACATCTGATGGAAGGGCATTCCACAGGGCGGGTGCTGCTACTGAGAAGGCCCTCTGTCTGGTTCCCTGTAACCTCACTTCTCGCAATGAGGGAACCGCCAGAAGGCCCTCGGTGCTGGATCTCAGTGTCCGGGCTGAACGGTGGGGGTGGAGACGCTCCTTCAGGTATACAGGACCAAGGCCGTTTAGGGCTTTAAAGGTCAACACCAACACTTTGAATTGTGCTCAGAAACATACTGGGAGCGTGTGTAGATTTCTCAGGACCGGTGTTATGTGGTCCCGGAGGCCGCTCCCAGTCACCAGTAAGCTGTCGCATTCTGGATTATGACCAACATCTGATTATACACTCACTTTTCAAACTGTTCTTGCCTACCTAACAAGGTGGCTCTAAGGATAACTAAGATAGGAATCACCTGAAACTATTAGGTCAGCAAGGTGACACTGTTGTATCCTCTCCACCCACTTTAGGGCAAAATGTGATGATCAATTAGGAATAGAGTTGGGTAACCTTTGGTCCTTTGGATGTTGCTGGACTACAACTCACATATGGGGCATAGCTGTCAAGTTCTCCCTTTTTTAAAGGGAAATTCCCTCATGCTGAATAGGCTTCCTAGCAAGAAAAGGGAAAACTTGACAGCTATGCTATGGGGGGCGGGGCGGGCGCAGGTTCCCCATTCTTGAATTAGGAGCTCCTATATCTCTGGTCACTCTCTAATTCTGTGCATTGTTTTTTGTTTTGTTTTATTGTGCAGTAGAAAAGAAATAAAAACAAATAAAGTATATTGATGTGTTTTTTTCCTCCTTATAACTTGCACTGGAGTGATTCTTAGAGTGGGTCCTTGGCCCGTGCCTTTTCCCTCCCCTGCTCTGCTTGCTGACCTTTGAAATGGCACCCCAACTTCACTCATATCATAGGGGCCAACTCCTAGGCACCGGGGTCCCTTTGGTCCCCCAATAAAATATTTGAGCCCCCCCCCCCAAAAAAAAATTAATGGGCATTGCTATTCAAATAGTGTGTGCACACTGCATCATGTGATTGATTATGCAGGGTGGGGTTTACCTGCCCCCCCCCCATATTTTATTCAAGTTGGCACCCCGACTCACATTAACGCTAGGTTTTTGCACTTTGCACAGAAATCGCTAACAAAAAAACTTCACTTTAGGACAGTTTATTAATTTGAAATTCACCATTTTCAGATTGTATATGGCATAACAGTGCTATCATCTGCAGGTTATTTAAAGACATTAGATAGTAATTACTTTTAAAAGTACATAACTGGAGTTGCTGCTATTTGCTCAAATAAATAGCTATGAAGTTAAGATGCAATCTGAGTAAGTGGATTAGATGAGCAATTACAGCCCGCGCTGTTGTTTAAAAGCACAATTATTCTAGACTGCCTTTGCCAGTCCAACTTGGTTGTTCTCCCGGTCAAAAATACTGTAGTATTCCCGGATGAACACATCTCCTAGGATCCAGAGGTCCCCAGATGTGTTTTGGAAACCGCTAGTGCAACCTGCTTGCGTCACCTAGAAGGGAAGAAAAGGACAACCATCAGATAGGGGTTATTCTACATAAATACCCATCTAGGTAAAAATGCATAGGGTAACATTCCAACATTTAAAAGAGGAAGCTGAAAAAGTCTCAAAAGTAATGGAGAGAAATAATGCAAATTCAACAAGAAAAGAGACAATGGTTCACATTATGTATCAAGAAATAATTCAATATCCTAATCAATTCAAATAAGCAAAGGATAGTATTTAAAAGTTATAGGAAATCATGATTCTGACATTGCCTTTGTTCTGCTCTGTTGAAAACAGTAATTGAATGGAAATGCAATCCTATCCTTGAAATTTGTATAGGGAAAAGGTCATGTCAGTGTGGCGAATTTGCACCGCTGCACTGACATTAACCTTATTCCTGGCTGACACCACCACCACCACAAAGGGGGGGGGAACTTGATAGGGAGAAGAGCTTAGTTGGATGACAACAGAATGTGACAATATGCCCGCAAAAGAAGTTATCTAAAGGGGGGGGGGAAATACTTCCATTGAAGTCATAGGAAGATAGGGAGCTGCCTTATACTGAGACAGACCATTGGTTCATCCAACCTATTATTGTATACACTGACTGGTAGCAATTCTTCAGGGTTTCGGAGATGCCACAAATGGAAGATGCCACAAATTGAACCTGGGGCCTTTAGCATGCGATGTAGATGCTCTAGCAGTGAGCTACGACCCTTCCTTGTGGAGTCAGTGGAGGGCCCAAGAAAAAAAAGCATTGATTCCTGCATTGCAGGGGGTTGGACTAGATGACCCTTGGGGGTTGCTTCCAATTCTATGATTCTATTAAGTGCTACTTGCTTCCTCCCACCTGCCTCTGCTACATCAAAGGACAGGATTCAAGTCAATGCAAGTGACAATTACCTGGCACAGCACAATCATAGAATCAATCTGCCAGGCATCCTATATTGAAAACATATTGTATGCTAGGGTTTGTATTATGTTATGTTGCTGCTGTATCTAGGTTATTTCCCCCCCCCCTTTAGGATGGAGTGGGGAAATTGTGGCTCTCAGATGTTGTTAGACTCCCAACTCCCATCAACCCCAGACAGCATGACCAATGGTCAGAGGTGATGGGAGCTGGGGTCACACCTCATTGGGAAGGCCACAGGTTTCCTATCAATGCTTTAGGGCAACGCTTTGCCTTCAAGCCCTTGGTGTGGAAATAGAGGAGCTATTACGGATGGAGCAGTCAGGGGCAGCGGGTGCAAAGAGGCCCTTTCTCTTGCATTGTGTTTCCGAGGTTAAATTTGATGCATTGGGAAATAGGGTAATGTGGGGAGTGAGATTTTGAAACTCTCTGGATTGTACAATATCTGATAAGGGGAAAGAAGGGGAGAAAAACAGAGCATATTTCCACATTCTGCCATCTCTGCAACAGAAAAACAAATAACTTGTAGCACGTGAGCACTGTATTTATAGCTTGATCTCAGGAGGCTATTTTTGGTGGAAGGTGTAATGTGAGTCCTCCTGGGAACAATCGGGCACCCAGGTCTTCCACGTTAATGGGGCACCTTTCCAGGAAGGGAATCATCTGTGGTCAGAGATGCAATATTAACAGTCATGAAACTATGTTGGTGGAGAGTCTCTTGATCCTTGACAGGACCCAGCCATCTTCTGTACCTGGGTTGACCATTTTTGTGTGTGAGATACACAGGTATCAACTCAGCTCTTCAAGAAATCCTTTTAACTACAAGCCTTTGCTACCGGCCTCCCCTCCTTGCTTTTTTTTCGGTTTTTCGGTTTTTCTTTTCTCTCCCCCCCCACCCTTTTACCTCCTTTCAACTAAGGCAAAGTTGTTGTATCCTTTTTTATATTTTTCTTATCGTAACCACTGCCGTGCTGAGATCTAATTTTAATGAAGTTAAATAGCCTCATAGGCACTGCCTCCGGATTTTCTGACGCTTTTTTGCCAACTCTGCGCCAAACTGTGTTAAATTCTTTCCAAGGATTTCAAAGGCTTTCAAGGCTTTTAACTTTCAAATTCAAGGCTTTTAACCCCTAAAATCCTTTAAAGGAACCGCCTTAAACTCCTCTTAAACCCAGCTCTTCTGACAGTGTCTGTATATCTAATAATATTTCTTCCCAAAGATTTCTTTCCTTTTTCTGGTTTGCAGCCCATTTGTTCATGAAGATTTTGCCCTGCTGATAAACCCCCAAACCCTTTTGAACCTGCACTCGTGATGAGTAAATACAATTCTGAATCTGTTTTGTACCTGATTAGTATAGGCTGAAGGGGTGAGCGGATACTGGATTCCGTTGATTACAAAAACAACATCAGGCATATCGGGGAGGTTACTGCAGTCAATGTCATACTGAAAAAGATAAGGAGGAGTGTTGAGTTACTCTGAAGGAAATGAACAGGCAAACCTCAGGTTTGCTCAAGAAATGTAGTAGTCCCCTCCCCCCCCAAAAAAAAGTCTGCCTCAGGAAACCAAACCTTCCACTTGAAGTGAAACTCTGAAACTTCTGGACTTCACTCAGATAAGCATCTGGTATAACCCACAGGCCTGAGCGGAACATTGTGACATAAAAGCAAAGCAACTCACTGAAGACTACAAGTAAAGCAACCTAAAACTTCTCATCTAATCTTCATACATACAACAATGTGTGCCTCAACCAATTCAGATAATACAGCACAGCATTTTGAACTCTGGTCTGAGGCTCAGTTCCTAATTCTGAAGGTGGAGCTATTTGCATGCTGAAGTAATGAATGCCTAGGTATGCTCTGTGCTGAAGAACACTGTTTGAGGGAAAGGACCCCTTTTCACAATTATCAGTCAGGGTATTTTGAAGAGAGACAATAGTACAAATTAATGACAGTAAGGTGTCCCTCTTTTTCTCTCTCTGCGGGTAGTGTGGTCAGATGCAGAATTGAACAGGGCTCTTGTGCAGGGGTCAGCGACCTTTTTCAGCCGTGGGCCGGTCCACCATCCCTCAGATCATGTGGTGGGCCGAACTATATTTTTTGGGGGGGGAATGAACAAATTCCTATGCCCCACAAATAACCCAAAGATGCATTTTAAATAAAAGCACACATTCTACTCATGTTAAAATACCAGGCAGGCCCCACAAATAACCCAGAGGTGCATTTTAAATAAAAGGACACATTCTGCTCATGTAAAAACACGCCGATTCCCAGACCGTCCACGGGCCAGATTGAGAAGGCGATTAGGTTGCCTACCCACGGGCCTTAGGTTGCCTGCCCCTGCTCTTGTGAATGTCAGAAGACTTAGCCTGTCATGCTAGCTTACACCTACTGAAAATCCCTCTTCTACACAACTATAAAAGGTGTAAAATGTTTTTTAAAATTACAATGTAAAAAACTGTAAACCCTTCTCAGAATTCTGCATAGAGCAAAGGATATCCAGGCAGCCCCAAGCACACACAACAGTCCAATAAACTCATGGGACATTCTCGGGTTACCCTTATCATATGATAAAGGCAAGGAAACATGTGAAATCCCAGTCAGTCAGATAGAAGATTTCACAGATCATCCTCTCATTACATCAGGATCTAACAACAGAGGGCAATTTACCAAGAGTCAACAAGCCTTTCCGAATGAGTGCCATCTTTTCAGCTAACTTTGTGAATTCAGTATTAGGCCCACTGGAGCTGTTTCTTTCCCTGGATGTCACCCTGGCTCAGCCAAACCTCAGCTTGTTTCCTTTTCCTACCATTGCCGTTGTCTCTTCCTTCTGCATCCATTATACATGCTCACAAGGGATGCTACCACTCCAGTCTTACACACTGCATTTCCTTATGCTTGTGCACATTTGTTTGCCTCTGCAGTATCATGAAGAAACATGAAGCATGGGGCTGAGATGCCAGCAGCTGTAGTCCGGGAGGAAACTGGGATCAAGTCTAATCCTATCCATCTTATGTTGCGCATATCTGAAATCCAAACTCTGGCTAAAGATTTGAGTATTGATTGTGGATGCCGCAAAGTGAAGAGAATTGGTGTGGGAGAATAAATCTTACCTGCCCATACTGTGCTGCGGTAGCTCCAATGGCATTTTGGAGTTTGCTAATTTCATATCCCGGACCAGCCAAGAGGGACGTCCCAGTGTCAACAATTGCTTGACAGCCACCACTGCAGGCAATTGTCTGACCATTCACTAGAATGCTGAGAAATTGGAAATCATTAGATTCAGACATGGAACATACAAAACTGCCATATATAGAATCAGACCATTAGTCCATCTCACTGAGTAAACTCCAAGCTGACTACCAGGGGCTCATCAGTGTTTCAGATAAGGCTTCCTCCTAGCCTTACTTGAAGTTATTGAACCTGTAACCTTTTGCATGCAAAATAAAAATGCTCTGCCACTGAGCAATGGACCTTCCCCCAAACATGAACTTCAAACAACATGGATAGCAGGATGTGGTAACTGCCTTAAGGTAGCTATCCATTCTCATTAAGGAAACGTTTTCTCCTGTGTTAGCCAATATTACATCATTGGAAATTGTAGAAGGCAATAAGACCACAGGAACTATAGTTTGCAAGCTATTCTGGGCAGGGACCTGTCTTCATACACTGTGTAAAAGTGCTGTTAATGAGGATTCTATATAATTAGATAATAACTAGTCAATTCAACCTAACTGCCAGCTAGCAAATACTGTACAAAGTAAACTGAACATTAGTATTCACATCTCATTGTCCTCTATTTCTTCCTTTCTTTCTGCACTTCTGTATTTCTGTACTTCTGTAGTAATAGTAATAGTAGCAGCAGGAATTTCTGCTTACCTGTCCACTGCAATCTGCCAATAACCTTCCTGAGTGACAGGAATCCAGTTAATAGGACCAGTAAAGTAAGAGTGATCAACTCCACCAAAAATGACCATGCTCCCACTTGCTTCTCTGAAACAAAAATATATGGTGTGCTATTGGCAATCCATTCATTCAGAATAAGATAAACTGCACATTTAAAATGTGAATGTCACTTATTTCTGTACCTCTGTCCCAATTCCCATTAAGAGAGAACGAGAGAGAGAGAGAGAGAAGGTGTATAATATCTCACAATGAATAAGTATCTATTGGTGGTTAGCGTATTTCGAAAGGCATATTCTGTTAATACATTTCTCCAGTCTTGTCAAGTACATCATAATATTGGCAACTCTGGTCTGTATATCACAAACTGATTTCCCCCTTCATAATCTCATAATATTTTTCAGTTTCCTCCTCCATAGTGTCTGTCGAAACAAAATAAAAAAATTCTTTCCAGTAGCACCCTAGAGACCAACTAAGTTTGTCATTGGTGTCAGTGTTGCCCTTATAGTTCTCAGCCAGAAAGAGGACAAGAACTAGAATTGTCACCACCTGGAAGATTGCAGTCTTCCTTTCACAAGACTTCAGTCCTGTGCACACTAACTCATGAGTAGCACTGACTTCTAAGCTGACATATATAGAACTGGGCTGCATATTATACACATGGTGAGGGGAAAAGATTGGCACTTTTTGTTGACTCCTCTACCTCAGAAATAGGTGAAATTATCTTTGCAAGAATGCCCTCCAGTTATTCTGGATGGGGTAAGTTTGTGATTTGGAGCAAAGACTCCATTAATGTTTTTACAGGGATATCAAGGTGGTTCAATTGAAATCAAAAGGGATATTAACTCTACTGATGACATAGTACTTAATTAATTATTCTATTCTATTCTATTTTCACAAATTATAGAATAGTAAATGAATTAGAAGCCTCTTCTCTCCCTGCTCAACTCTGTCTACCTCCCTCTCTTCTACATTAACACTTAGCTTACCTGAGCTTGGCCCCTCTCTTCATAGCAAAGCCCTGCTCTCAAGGCACAACAAGCAAGAGGGTGCAGTCAGCTGTTACGTCCTAGAAAACTGGATGGACCTTTCCTTCTTCATCAAGTGGCCTTGACTACAATAGATCATTCAACTCTGGAGGGGCTCAGCCCCCTGGCCAATTCAGTGGGGCTTTCAAACCCTTCTGCCAATCACCTTTTGGGGTCCCTGCCTTATACCAATGCAAGGACAGCACAGTGGCAGCCATCTTACTTAGAGTACAGGGTAGGCCAGCCTGTTTTACAATACAACAGCCAGAGCAATAGCCAATAGACAAGCCATTTCAGATCAGGTACATGATTCCTCCCATCTATACAAAACAAATAATATTTCCAAGAGATTAAAAAATACCATTTACCGGTTGAGATAAACAGAAAACAGGTTTTGCTGAACTAAGCCTTGTTCCACCATGTTATCAAAGACTGGAGTCACTTCATCAACAGCAATGTTTGGGTAGCCTAAGCCCAGGATCCCGTCAAACTCAGAATAGAGAAATATGATGCCTGGCTCACTGCTGCTCAAGCCAAATGGCTGATCTGAAACGGAAAGACCGGATACCTAGGAGAGAAACAGAGTAGACCTTTACTTTTATGTCAAGCTGTGATCTACAGAGCAGGCTTTTACTAGTGATGTATGCAAGCAAACTAAACCCGGTAGGGTTTATTTCTTTTTCTTTTAACCATAGAACAGGATTAATCTGTGAAAAGGTGCAGAGCAAGTAGTGGCTCTTTTAAACTTGCTTTTTTCTTGAAGATGAAACTTCTTTATAAGGCCAACTGTGTCTTGACATTTTGTACATGAATCAATAACGTCCTCCTATGTAGCCCTCATTTGGGAGTCTTCCCTTTTGTCAGAGTATGTGTCTTATATTTGTTCATCAATGTTTGTTTCTGTTTAACATGCTTGCATCCTCTTCTTCCATCTGTTAATTCAGAAGGAAGTCCCATCTCTTTCACTGAAATTTACTTTAGGATCCTATGACTTAAGGACTCCAGCTTTAATATCGCACGGCTCTGATTCTCAAAATGACCATTAAAATTTACACTATTTGGATAAGAGATGGTTTGTTCTGAATTACTTGATGTGCATCCATCTACACATCTTTAGAGGAAAAGCTGCTTTCCAGTTCCAGCATTCAAGCAGACTGAATTGCACTGGTTCTAGAGAAGCCTATAACAATAACATTGTCTTCTCAGTTTTTGCTGTACTCATGTAATGCAACTGAACTGAGTTGAATTACCTTGACTGTATCATATCCCAAGTAGCCTTCCATGCTTCCTGTCCCATACTGAATGGATATGGTCTGTTGAGTGCTTTGAAAAGTAGAAGACCAAGATGGGTTAAACCTCTGGTGCTTTCCTAAACATAAAAAGAAAGGAGTGTTTAATTAACGTAAAAACGGCTTTTAATCATAGATATAAGACTACAGCATAAATTTGGTTGCTTGAAGAAAACTGTTGGAACAATTTAAAGTGTAGGGCATTTGGAACATATCTAGTAAATCTTAGGGATTTTGTTAGTCTACTAACAGGAAAAGTGAAATAAAACTGGCAGCAGAAAAACTCATATATTCAAAAAAGCACATTCTTTTTAGCATTTTCGTTTTTGTATACATTACTAAAAATAATTGTGGACAAAAAAATGGGAATTAAGTTTTGCAAAACCAAGTCCACATGATTTGGAGTAAAGTTTTACGCAAGTTTACTCAGAAGCATGCCCCATAATTGAATCTGAAGGAGCTTACTCCCAGGTAAGTGGATATAGGGTTGCAAGCCCACATTCAATTCCACACATATTTATTTAGAAGTTGGCCTCACTGAGTTCAATCAACCTTACTCATAGATAAATAGAATTATGACCTGAGTCTGCAATCAATGCTGGATTGTGAAATAATGAATCCATTCCTTTACACCACTTCATAGGCCCTCCCAGCCCATTTTTAATATCAGAGTGACATGCTTGAAGACTTTTTATTTTATAGTCCGTTACTTACGGCATGCTGGACTACTGCAATAGACAGAGGGTACCCAGAGATTGGATGATCCAGTGTCAAACACAACAGTGAACTTCTGTGGTGGGGTTCCAATGTAGATTGTTCCATAGTATTCAGTCTGTTAATTCATAAAACAAACACAATTTGTAAAACTTTCCTTCTTTTTAGGCTTTTGAACATTTTACTTTCTCACAGATATGCAAGGTAATCACTATGAATCTAACTGCTAAATGCATCGAACATACAGTGGTACCTCAGGTTACAAACTTAATTCATTTCGGAGGTCTGTTCTTAACCCAAAACTGTTCTTAACCTGAGGCACGCTTTTGTTAATGGAGCCCCCCACTGCTGCTGCACCGCCAGCACGCAATTTCTGTTGTCATCCCGGGGCAAAGTTCGCAACCCGTAGTACTACTTCCAGGTTAGCGGAGTTTGCAACCCAAAGTGTTTGTAACCCGAGGTACCACTGTATTATGTTGATAACCTCTGGGTGTCAGGAGAAATATGAAGAAGTATCTGAACTGAGCATCATGAAAACTTTGGGGAAATGTTCAGCAGCACAGCAAATTGCTAAGAGCAAAGCATCAACTCACATCCAAGGAGTTCAGAAGTGGTTCATCTGCCACCAGGGCAGCCTTGGAAAAAGCTGAGTTGTATTTTGTACCAATGTCATAATGGTGTTTCTGAAGAAGATTGTCCAGCAGATTTTTCTCCTTGAGAGTGTCTCTTACTTTTGTCCCTCTCTGCAAGGGGATCCTGGAACATAAGAAACAAAATGCTTGGTTTGGATTTTCTGTCTCCCTAAAATTTGCTGATTTTGCAACCTGTCTTTCCACTCCATAACTCCAAACATAATAATAGGTTTAATATCACCACCTCATCTAAACTCCCTTAACTACTAGATCTAAGCTACTCAAAAAAAGGGGGGTACTTAGGAAATTGAACTGAAAGTTCGCACCCACTCAATGCAATCAAAGTCTTTTTTTAGCATCAAGAAATAGTAATATAGCCTATAATCTTGCACACATCCATTCATGCATCTTTTCCATAGACATGGATGGGATTTGAACAGCTTTAATGCAGGGGAAAGAAGCCAGTGGGGATTTCCAGAGGTTGTTGAACTCCATGTCCCATCAGCCCCAACCAACTAGTCAGGGATGGTGGGGGTTCAAGTCCAGCAACATATGGAGCGCTAGGATCCCAGCTCCTGCTGTGATACATGACAATGATGTTAATCTGCTTCATCTCTCAATTAATTTAAGGAAGATAGCTGAATTAATCTAAGGACATAAAATGAATTCTTTGCAGCCCATTTTTTAGACTCCGTTTGTTTCAAGTAGTGTCAGCAGCACTTTAAGGTGTGCTGTTGTGCCTTCAATTGATTACAAAGAACATTATGACAATTCCACTTTCTCTAGTCACTTCGGACATGCTGTGGTGAGTGTCAGGTGCTGAGCATCATCCTGTTACTGCGCTACTGAAGGCAAGGAGACCTATTGGGCTAAAAAAAGCACACACACAAATGCCCCAAAATATTGTTCCATCTCAAATTAGATGTTAGCCATGCTTTTTTCAGTGAGGCACTGTGGGTTAAACCACTGTGCTTGCTGATCAAAAGGTCAGTGGTTCGAATCCCTGTGACGGGGTGAGCTCCCGTTGTTCGGTCCCAGCTCCTGCCAACCTAGAAGTTCGAAAGCACACCTTGCAAGTAGATAAATAGGTACCACTCCGGCGGGAAGGTAGATGGTGTTTCCGTGCGCTGCTCTGGTTTCGCCAGAAGTGGCTTAGTCATGCTGGCCACATGACCCGGAAAAACTGTCTGCGGAAGCGGACAAACGCCAGCTCCCTAGGTCTTTAAAGTGAAATGAGTGCCGCAACCCCAGAGTCATTCGTGACTCGACTTAATTGTCAGGGGTCCCTTTACCTTTACCTTATGTGTTTCTACCCTTGTAATTGCTGCCAGAGGATCATTTTGCATTTACTGATCTCCTCTCAGCTGTGTGTATGTGTTTATATATATGTATATATCTGAAAAATTCTGTAAGATTTGAAGTTATAATTCACACTCCCTCTCCTCTTCATTAGTTAATCAGAAAGTATAGCTGTCAGAAGAGTAAATATCAGCAACAAAACAATAACTTACTTAACAAGACATTCGGCGAGAGCAACAATGGTGAAGAGTACTGCAAGGTACTTCATCCTGCTTGTCCAGTGGGGGCTGCTCTAGTTTTTCTGGTGCTTGTTGGGGAAACTCTGTTATTTTATAGCTGCTTGAGAAGTGCCCACCATCATCTAAAGATCATATTTCATCACAGAAAGTCCAGCCCATTCTTGGAAACGAGAAGTGAACAGTCACCTTGCTTTGTAAACACAATGAAAGCGGAAGTTATACGTCCAGCATATAATAGTGTAAATATAAATATCAATGAAGTCAGTGAATGTGTTGCAATGCATTCTGGTTTCATCTCCTGTCTGAAATTTTGGAAAACTGATGACAGTCAGCATAGGCTATGCTGAACTAGAGGGACCAATGGTCTCACTCTGTATTAAATAGTGTATTCTTATCATTTAAATTTGTATACCACCCTTCATTCAAATGTTGTTGTTGTTGTTGTTGTTGTTGTTGTTGTTTATTCATGTCTGACACTTCGTGACCCCATGGACCAGAGCACACCAGGCACTCCTGTCTTCCACTGCCTCCCGCAGTTTGGTCAGACTCATGTTGGTATGGCATGGTATGGTATCAAGTTTGTTGCTTATAGCCAAAGGCTGCTGCAATGTATACAATGTCATTTAGTAAAATATATACAAATATATATTTGTATATATTTATAAAATATATACAAATTTGGTACAAAACTTAGAACGTTTACATTATCAAAACATTAAGAACTCAATAGCATAGCCGTAGCTGGTTTTGCTTCTGACCCCTCTCCCAACACTTTCCACAGTAGGGAGTACCATAACACGCCTTGCCTTCTGCCACAGGGAAAAGGCAGGCGACCCAAATGCAAGAAGGGCAACACACACAAAACATACGTTCTGTGCTCCAGTCCTCAACCATGAAATGTTTCATATACTTGATGACACTTAAGATCAGGTCATTACAGGGAGGAGGGTTATTGATTTGATTTGATTTTGATTTATTACATATTTTGTGTTGTCATTTTCTATTTATATGTTGTGCATTGCACTGTGATATTTGAGTGAGAAGAGAAGAGTCCCTGGAAAAGACCCTGATGCTGGGAAAGATTGAGGGCACAAGGAGAAGGGGACGACAGAGGATGAGATGGTTGGACAGTGTTCTCGAAGCTACCAACATGAGTCTGACCAAACTGCGGGAGGCAGTGGAAGACAGGAGTGCCTGGCGTGCTATGGTCCATGGGGTCACAAAGAGTCGGACACGACTAAATGACTAAACAACAACAACAAATGTTGATTGAATTTCTTTTTACTTAGCTGCTAGATGAACCATGAGAACCATATGGGCAGTAAAAATAGTTTTTGCTATAAAAAAGACTGAAAAATGAAAGGGACAAAAAACACAAGAAAATGTGGTGCCATCTATTCTTGCAGGTGTATTGACACAACAATGGTGCATTAGTGGTGGTGGTGTGTGTGTGTGTGTGTGTGTGTGTGTGTGTGTGTGTGTGTGTGGTTTCAGAATATGCACTGCTTGCAAATGAAGCACTGTGACACTCCAGAAATTTTTCATGTGCAAACATAATTAAAATCATGACCACATGTGACCACCTCAATAGCACATGAGCACAAATATCATAAATGCATAATAATAATAATAATAATAATAATAATAATAATAAGGGGTTGCCAGAAAGGACCTGAAATTGCACAAAAGGAAATGAATCAATCTTATTTTCATCATTTCCTTAAGGGTGCTATACTGGAATGATGGGTTACTGGGTTCATCAGAAGACGTTGTGGAAATGTACAGCAGTGAAAACAAAACAGGAAAAAGGTGTAATTTCCTCCACACAGTGAAATTTGTACCTTCTGACGTCTCCTGTGAAGGCAGCAAATTTACAGGGGCAAAATGGAAGGGGTAGAGGCAGCCAGCCAATTAGGAACAGAGAAAGCTCCCTTATCCAGATCCAAGACGTTAGTCCACCTACATTATATCAGCCAATGTTCTCATGCCCTTGATGGGTATATCTACAGGCACTGTATGTCCAAAGAACAAATTTACTACTCTTATCTGAGGTCCTCAACACATATATTTGAGCACAATCACTTTGATGTCTTATTAATAACAAATGTACATATTTAACACTGCTATTGGACTAAGCAGTCTAATGGAAATTTGATAAGCTGCTCAAAATGGAATGAGATAAGCTTCTCAATACCTTTGCAGGTGCGTGTTAGGTAAAAGGTGAAGGTAAAGGACCCCAGGATGCCTAAGTCCAGTCAAAGGCGACTATGGGGTTGCAGCGCTCATCTTGCTTTTCAGGCTGAGCGAGCCAGGGTTTGCATGGAGACAGCTTTCCAGATCATGTGGCCAGCATGACTAAACTGCTTTCTGGCATGACAGAACACTGTTTACCTTCCCTCCACAGTAGTACCTATTTATCTACTTGTGCTGGTAGGTTGGTAGAAGCTGGGACAGAGCAATGGGAGCTCACCCCGTCGCGGGGATTCAAACTGCCAACCTTCTGATCAGCAAGCCCAAGAGGCTCAGTGGTTTAGACCACAGTGCTACTTGTGTCTCTATGTGTGTGTTAGGGTATATCTGAACCAATTCTTTCTCATGGATTTGCACCTAATCTGAATGTCCTGTGATGAGCTTCTGCACAACATCCTGAATTCTGCTCTACCTCCAAGGTGTTAAAGTCCAAACCTGCTGGGTAAATGTCTTTCAAGTGTGTGCTATTCAATTGTCTCAAACACAACAAGGTTTAAGAAGACTTCTGAAAAAAAATTAGTCAACTGGCAATGCAGGAAAAACTAAGAATTATGAAATGACAAAAGTCACCCTGCACCTCTGAAAAAGTGGTTTGTTTTGCCTTTAGAGCAGCAATTTCAAGGAGAAAAAATTGTAGAGATAAGCTACATTCTTCAAGAGAGCACACTCTTATCTGACAGAATGCCTGGTTATAATAATTATTTTAACTGTATGGTGTATTTTGTTCTGTTTTATGTATTTTGCTTTTTGTAATGTCTTCTGCTACACAAATAAATAATATTTGTATTCATTCATTTAAGTGTATGCAAATATATAGCCCTGTCTCCTCCCAACCTTTATTCCTCCATTGCTCCTCCAGTATCTGAATGTTCCTGTTGTTTCAGAGTAACATAAAAAAGCATTTCCACCTATTCATCTGTCCTCCAAAACATTCGCCTCATACAGGTTGTTTCTTACTGACATTTTTTGTGCCATGATGTGGCTCCAACTAATTTTGTATACCAGTCAGATGGACGTTCTCCACAAGCACCTGTATGCACTCCAGAAACATTATTGGTAGGAATGACCCGTTTTAATGCATAGTATGTGGTACTGCTTCTCATTTCTCAAATATTCCATTCAATTTGATCTTCTGGTGCAATAATATCACATCTTCAGAACTTGCAGACTTCAATGTTGATAGGAAAATGAGGTCCCTTCTCTTGTTAGCACATTCATTGCAGTGTGGAATGTGGTTACAGGAGTTCCAGTGACTAGTGTTAGATATTGCATGTGACCCCTGCACAACTCTGCCAGTTTTCCTTGCCATTTTGTAACTGCATTTTGTGACAAATATTACATGATTGAGTCTTCTTTTTTAAATGTTGTGTGAATGAACACAGTGATTCTAATCTATCTTAGTTTCTGGATAAAAAAAGTGCATAGTTTATGAAATTCGCTATCATAGGGTGTGCTCAGGGCCACCAGTTTAGATGACTTCGTGGAGGATAAAGTGGCTGGCTATCAATGGTTACTAGTCTTGATGACTACACATTACCTGCAGTTATCAGAGTTATGATGCTCATCTCTGTGATACAGCCTCCAAAAAAATTCTATCACATGCTTATGGTTGACATAATTACGCGGATGAATATCAGTAACAGGGTCACGCGCAAGAGAGTGCTACTGTTTGTGATTCACATAGGCGTCTGGTTTGTCATTGTGAAAAACAGGATGCTGGACTAAAAATAGGTCTTTGGTCTGATTCAGCAGGGCTGCTCTGACGTTCTTAACACCAGAAGGGTATTTCGTCCCGCACAGCTGTGCCCCACAGCTGGACAGATTGTTTAAATCTCAGCAGATTTTAGGGATTGAGATCTGATGTTTGGTGAATACTTACTTTTCATTGCCAGTGCCCTCACAGAACTGCAGAACAAGAACTCTGGGTGATATTCCTATCCCTTGTCCCATCAGTACAAGGATTTCTGTCCATGCAATGGGATTATCCTCCCTCTCCTCGCACTTTTAGTCTTCAACTTGGTACAAGATACTGTTGCATTTGGACTAAACAAACATTTGGTCTGATCCAACAGGGCTCCCTATGCTCTTGTCCTATTTCCTCAATTCAAATTTATTGCCTATTTCCCTTATTAGATTTGTGCATGACTTGTCATGACGCAACAGGTCATTTGAATTTGACACTGAAGTGCTTAAATAAGTCAAAGCACATTAGTTACCAACTTTATCTTAGCGAATAAACAAAGAATGAGACAAGAGCTCTGGTGCTGTAGGTCACCTTTTCTACAAAGCAACCTTCTTAGGATGTTGTACGTGGCAAGTATGGATTCACTTAGCAGGTCAACTCCTCTTGCACAAACTTCTCATTGTCTGGCACATGGAGGGCAGGTTATTGCATGATATTTAAAATGTGCAAAGTTGTCACTTTCAAAATGATAATGTGAGGAACACCACTATTATTCACATTTTACAGATGGAGAGCCGAGTGAAAAAATGGAGACTTGCAAGGACAGGGTGGAACGTGAACCCAGGCTTGCCAGAGGGATAGACAACAGGGATATCTATAGGCCACAAACACAGGCACACGGGCCATTTACCTGCTCCTTAGACTTCTGGGTAAGAGACTAGTTCAATCTCAGCCCAGTTTTATCCATATTGCAGACAGGGCTGATAGCAGGACCAGCCAGCACAGCAGTAGGCAAATTCATAAAGGACAAGGCTACCAATGGCTACTAGCCATGATGGTGATATTCTACTGCCACTGACAGACACAGTATGCCTCCAAATACTGTTGCTCAGAAATGCAGGTGGGAAGAGTGGTCAATTCCTGCTTGCCAGGCTTCCCACAAGCATCTGGTTGGCCATTGAGAGAACAGGATGTTGGACTAGATGGGCCATTGGCCTGCTCCTGCAGGGTCTTCTTCCCATAGTGCGTACACACAATTTCTTTTTTTCCCTATTGGTGAAACAGGTTTGTGAAGCTGTACAAAAACAGCAAAACCTATTTATCAGTGGCCAAAGTAGGAGAAGTGCCCGTGTCACGAGAAGTGGCCTCTTTTTCAAGCATCTATGAAAAGGCTTTGAACTTCTGGCTCCAGCCAAAGAGTTCCAAAAACAACACCACAATTTCACAATGAGACAGAAGTTCCATACATATATAATATTATGAATAACTGCAGGAAAAGAATTCAAAGTACAATACAGCAACACTTGATGGTTAAAGAAACAAATGTACACATTACAGAGAAACATTCCGTGTTATATGGCATATTCAGGCCCCATAATTCTGGGCTTCAATCCACAGTCAAAGCAATGTTCTTGAGGCTGCGATTCGGATATACACATCTTCAGCAGTGAGCCTGCTAGGAATTCACGCTCAGCCCATTTTTCAATGGATGTACACATTGTCAAACTGAGTCAAGATAAAAGGTGAGGCTTTCCCCTTGATTCCAGTGGGAACTAGCTGTGTGGAATGCAGATGTGGTCAGTCCTTGTGGCAACCATATCACTTGCCTTTCTCTTTCCCTCCAGCCATCCCCCTGAGGAATATTTCAATGCTTTTATTTATTTATTTTAAGGATTGGCTTCTTATTTTAATAATTGTTAAAATAATCTGTGAGGTGGTATCTACACAAACAGGAAAAACAATTCCACTGGCCGAGTTCCTGGGGGTGGGAGGTGGAAGAGTGTTTAAGATTAGAAGTAAAAGTCTGTCCAGAGCAGCCTATGGAAGCCTGGAAACTGGTACTGGAAGAACACAACACTATATATATAGTGTTATATTCTTCCAGTACCATATATGTCAGTAGAAGTGTGCATGTCATGCACCCAGTAGCAGAAAAACTTGCTGCAGGAAGATATGTCCCCACACAAGCACTTTTTCATGAAGTAACTACTTCAAATTGTATCTCCATGGAACCTTATGCCTGATTTATTTGGCCATCATGGGCATTCATTACTATAGAAAAATAATACTTAATCAGGCCTTAATAACGTAAAATTGGGGCAGTGCCAAACTAGATGGGACTTTGAACTTAAAAAATTAATAGCAGTCATGGAGGAGGAGGAATAAATATAACCAAGACCACAGTACTAGGGGAACGTACCTACAGATTTTGTCCTACAGGGCAACTGGAAGTTGCAGAGGAGATTTTATTGGGGGAAATCTATAGGGGGAAAGATTTGAACCTCCCACACTGCAATCCTGATATGATTTGATTTCCTTCCCACACACACTCAGTGTGGCACGTGAAAAGCTTAAAAACCCAGTGACTGAGGTTGATGGGAGATGTAGTCTGAAACATGCGCAGGGTTGGAGAGTCTGCTCTAGACAAACCCAACCAATCAAAAGCCTTTTTAGGATGGAGTGCAAACAGCAATTCCCCATACCTTTTTTCAATTATATTCAAAAATCTCCCCTGACTCATTTGTGAGCACAATTATTCTGTGTTGATAAATCACTGGCTGCTGAACTCCATTAAAGTCAATGGACAATGCTTGTGTAAATGGACACTGATTTTTTCTCATAGGATGTCAAAGAAACAAGGATGTGTTTACTATGCACTGCAGGGTAGGAAGGCCTATGCAGCTTTCCTTTCCATTAAAAGTCCATGCTCTTGAAGTCTATTGAACATCGGTATCGGCCATCAATGAATTTGGAGCATATGAAGTTTGGCAAACATGGACAGGTATGATGTTGCCGTTTTCCAAAGAAAGGGACCTTTCAGAGAAAACACAAAATGAAGAATGTTAATAATATGCTATCAGTGAAACCCAAGGTAAATGCTTTAGAACAGAGCTGGCAGACTTGTGGAATCTACTTTGTGTTTTTGCTAGAACTCCCAGGTCCACATCCAGATCTGGCTCAAGTGGTGGAAGCAATTAACTATTGCATCCCAAATTCACTGGACTAAAATGCAAATATGAGTACAAATAGACATCTACAAATACTACAAATTGGACTCTAATACTAGCCAGCAGATATGTACAAAGATCAGACAGAAAGCAACCGCATCAGATGTATCATGTCCCTCTCCTTCTGTCCCTCTTCTGTCTCCACTCTGCCCTTGCCTCCATGCCTGAAGACAAGCAGACAGACAAGCCAACCACTGCTTAGAGACATTCCACACCCCTTCAAGCATGGCAGCACCCTGTCCAAATGCGCTCCCCTCCATCTGACCAACTATGTAAAAAAAACAAAAAGTGCATCAGCAGTCATTAAGAACATTTAAAACAAATGATGTTGGTTTGTGGGCCATGGCCACTTGCAAATACCTTATGACTGATGGGGTGGCATTCATCTCCCTCTTGCCCTAATGGCGTGCACATCCGGAGCCCCCGGAGCCACAAGCTGATGGCGCAGCATGTTCCAGCTCCACACTGGAGGTCCCTTTCACAGGCCTAGAAGAAAGATACACCACAGTAGTATGAATTAGCAACATGGAGGAAACTACTATTCCTGGTAGCAAACTGACTTGTCTGGAGATGCGATTGTATCTAGGAAATGTAAAGGTGCCAATCTCTGGTGAAGAGCTTTTTAGGCTAGAAAGGAAACCATAATGTCTCGGAGACATTGCGGAAGAAGAAGAAGAAGAGTTTGGATTTGATATCCCGCTTTATCACTACCCGAAGGAGTCTCAAAGCGGCTAACATTCTCCTTTTCCTTCCTCCCCCACAACAGACACCCTGTGAGGTGGGTGGGGCCGAGAGACTTCAGAGAAGTGTGACTAGCCCAAGGTCACCCAGCAGCTGCATGTGGAGGAGTGGAGACGCGAACCCGGCTCCCCAGATTAGGAGTCTACCACTCTTAACCACTACACCACACTGGCGGAGTAGGAAGAGTAGCCATGTTGGTGGTGATTATAGGGGCACAGGTTTTTGTAACCAGTAGTAACATTTAGACAAGGCTGGCACCAAGCACAAGGGACTTTCTGATAAAGTGCCTCCCAGTGTGCCTTCTCCAGTAGCTCCTCTCCTGGAGACAACAGCAACAGCATTGCAGCAATCTGTGGTGGGTGCCTGTGAGCTGCCCATTGTTTCTATTTCCCCCCAAAGGCCTTGATGTAGCATCTCTCTGTGGCATTGTGGGAACATCCAGAAAGTGGCTTCCCAACTCCTTGCTATTGCTGCTACCCTGTAATCCCAGTCACAGGGACAGAAGAAGATTGGTGAATGGCTGGGCCTAGTCTCATCCCAAAGCAAGCATTTACGTTGTTGGACCCTGCCAAGGTGCTAGATCCCCAGCCGCTGACCGAGGATGCCTGGTGTTGCCACCAACCTCGTGTGTAGATGATGACAACATTCAATGACATCTTTTACTTTATGGTCTGTCTGGGTAGCATGAAACTAAACGTGGTATGAAAAAGGCAGAAGTCAGTGCTTCTTCTTTGGTGATCACTCAGAGCCAAGTAAGATTGTCTTCCATGAACATGGATCCTTAACAGTGAGTGCGTAAGTGACTGTGGAGGCTAATTCTGGATTGACACGTCTTTCCACAATGGGAATGTAGGTTTCCGAGCAGGAGTTCACCAAACGTGCCTTCCTCTTAACACGTTTCTCCATTTCTTCCTGAGTTTGTGTGTCTTCAAAGTCCACGACACCTTTGGTAAAGGCCGTTCTCCAATTGGAGCACTCGCAGGCCAGTGTTTCCCAATTGTCAGTGTTTATACTACATTTTTAAAGATTTGCCTTGAGACAGTCTTTAACCCTCTTTTGTTGACTACCAGCATTATGCTTTCCATTTTAAAGTTTGGAATAGAGTAGCTGCTTTGGAAGACGATAATCGGGCATCCGAACAACATGACCAGTCCAATGAAGTTGATGTTGAAAAATCATTAGTTTGCCTGTCTTCCCAAGCGATATGTAAAAAAAAATTCGGAGACACCATTGATGGAATCTTTCGAGGAGTTGGAGATGGCGTTTATAAGTGGTCCATGTTTCAAAAGCATACAGTAAGGTTGGTAGTACAATAGCTTTGTAAACAAGCATTTTGGTTTCCCTGTGATTGTTGACGGTCCTCAAACACTCTGCATTTCAATCCGGGGAAAGCTTCACTTACAGAGCTCTGGATTTTGGCATCAATGTCGGCCCTTGTGGAAAGATAACTGCCCAAGCAGGAGAAGTGATTGACACTTTCCAACATTATACCACTAAGTTGGATTTGTGGCGCTGCAGAGGGGTTGTTTTGTGCTTGTTGGTGCAGCACTTTGGTTTTTTGGATGTTGAGCTATAGACCAAGCTTTTCATAAGCTTCAATAAAAATATTTAGGATAGTTTGGAGGTCATCCTCTGAGTGTACACAAACTACATTGTCATCAGCATACTGAAGCTCTATGACGGACGTTATGGTAACCTTACTCTTTGCTTTCAGCCTACTCAGATTAAAGAACTTTCCATCTGTTCAATATATGATTTCTACACCATTGGGAAGTTTCCCTTCAACAAAGTAGGATTATGGCAATGAAAATAATAAATAGAATTGGGGTGATAACACAACCCTGTTTAACCCCTGATCCCACTATGAATGGTTCATTTTGAGAGCCATTATTATCTAGGATTGTTGCTGCTATATTAACATAGAGGAGCTGAAGGATGTTCACAAATTTATCTGGGCAGCTGATTTTCAGAAGGACAGTCCACAGGGCATTATTATTTACAGTGTCGAAGGCCTTAGTCAGGTCAATAAACACCATATACAGCGGTTGGTTTTTCTCTCTTGAAGCATTCCACTGTCCCTCTAGGAGGTCTAAAACCATTTTGGGATTCAGGAAGAGTAGCCTTAGATATTGTTAAGAGACAGTTTGCTAAGAATGTTGCCAGCTGCAGCTAATAAAGAGATGCCTCGATAGTTTCTCCAATCCGTTCTATCACCTTTTTAAAAGAAATTGATAATTTTGGCATCCCTGAAGTCTGCTGGGATCCAGGGCCGTCTTAAGCATATCTGGCGCCCTGGCGCCGTGGTGCGAAGATCGCTCCGGCGCCC